>NC_043002.1:69143087-69193087 GCF_006345805.1 Octopus sinensis
TAATGATATATGTATAATATATGGCGTGTACTGGTACACCGGCGATATAATTAATTTTATTGTATCGCATTTATCTTTGTTTACATATATGTATATATGTATATATATATATATATATATGTATATATATATATATATATATGTATATATATATATATATATGTATATATGTATATATGTATATAATATATATATATATGTATATATATATATATAGTATATCTTATATATATATATGTAATCTATAATATATATGTAATAATATATATCTATATATGTATATATTAATAATATATATGTATATATATGTATATAATATATAAGATATATGTATATATATATACTATATGTTATATATATATATATATTATTATGTATGTATAATATATATATATATATGTATATATATATATATATATATATGTATATATATGTATATATAATATATATATATGTATATATATATATGTATTATATATATATATATATGTATATATATATATATATATATTGTATATATATATATATATATGTATATAATATATATATGTATATATATAATATATGTATATATATATAATATATATATGTATATATGTATATATATATATATATATATATGTATATATGTATATATATGTATATATATATATATAATATATATATATATATATATATAAGTGTATAATATATATATGTATATATATATATATATATATATATGATATATATATATATATGTATATATATATATATATATATATATATATATGTATATATATATATTGTTTGTTTTTATATTCAGTTATAATAAAAATGATTTTGCATTAATCTGAATGGTTACTCCATACTTTTGTAGAGTACAAATTTCTTCTTCTTCAAGAAGAATAATACTGATAGTGATTTCTGAGTCTGAATATTCCCATTTCTTTCACCTATTTGCTTTAAGAATGAGGTCCACTCTCATATTACATTCTCTATATTTTTCAAAAGTCTATGGTTGTTAATCCTATTGGAGTTATTTCCTTTGTTTGTTAGTATTTAAGCAATCCTGGTGTGAAATTTCATTTACTCATTGCATGATTAAATTAGCCAATCGGTGTTCTTCAATACACCTCAAGTACAGTTTTATATCCTTGTTGCTATATACTCCAGTGGTGTTCATGCAGCTATTTCTGTTCAGTCTTGCACCTACTGTGCAAACCATGAGCTAAAATATTCAGCATGTACTGTTTCTGTTAGAGTAGGTCACTATTTTATGCATTGTACATTACTTCAGCTTGTTGTTTCTGCTTCACATTTAAATGACTAGCTGGTTTCAAGTAAAATGCAAATCTCTTGAATTTGTTAACCACACAATTTATGCTAGTAATCATCATTATCACCATTTAATGTTCACTTTCCATGCTGGCATGGGTTGGACGGTTTGACTGAGGTCTGGCTGCATCAGGCTCCAATTTGATCAGGCAGGGTTTCTACAGCTGGATGTCCATCCTTAAACCACTCTGAGAATATAGTGGGTGCTTATTATGTGCCACTGGCATGGGGTCCAGCCAGGCGGTACTAGCATCGACCACACTCAAATGGTGCCTTTTACATGCCACCAGCATGGGGGCCAGTTAGGCAGCACTGGCATTGGTCACAACTATGATTTCACTTGACTCAACAAGTCTTCTCAAGCTAGCATATTGCCTGATGATTGAAGGGTACTTTTAAACAGGCCGGTTATGCGACACTGGCATCAGCCATGGTTATGATTTCACTTGATTTGCCAGGTCTTCTCAATCACAACATATTTCCAAAGGTCTCGATCGCTTGTCATTGCCACTGTGAGGCCCAGCATTCAAAGTCGTGCTTTCCCACTTCATCCCATATCTTCCTGAGTCTACCACCTCCACAGGTTCCTTCCACTGTTAGGGTGTGACACCTCTTCACTCAGCTGTCTTCATCCATATGTGGTAATGTAGGTGTAAAATATCTTTGCTTATGCACGTTCAACAAGGATACCACACTATCTCTCACCGAGGCATATACACATGTATGTTACAAAGGTTAGTTAATGCGTTTGATTTGTGACTTTTTATTGACAACATCTACCACTGCATCCAGGTTGTGTTTCAAGGCATGGCATAAATTTGTTTGGCAAGAAAAAAAGAAAAAAAAAGAAAAAGTATTCTTTCAGTGTTAGTATTTAACAGTAAGGAATTATCTGTTGTGGGAGATATGATATTCAATTATAGAAGGAAAAAATATTGTTCCAACAAAGTTGCAAAATTCAATAGCCTTTCCTAAATTGGAATAATGACTGTAAAATAGTACATACATGTGCATGCCTATGGATATATACTTTGGTCTTAAATATGCCAATGTTTCCTGGGTGCTTTGTTTTTCTTAATTTTACATCTAATTTAATCTGACAAACTGTTTACTCTCAGATTAAGGATCTGCCCTGAGTGAGCATCACTTCCTTGTCTTTTACCTGGGTATAGCAGAAGCAGGACAACATAATCTGGTGGATCCTTTTCTAAAACATGATGATGTAATTCAAGAGAGATATGATTGCTACTTCCAGCAGATCAAGTGATTAAGCTACATAGAGACTCTGCTGTTGGCTTGATACAGTTTCAATTGTCCTATGCCAACAAACCATTTCACTTGCAGACACTGAATTATTTCTTGGGATTAGATTGATTGTTTTGTTATGAATTCTGCATTGTGAGCTTAATTGAAGAGTTAACACTAGTTCGGTTTCATGATTGAGCTAACTTTCTGTCTGGAACATGGTTATTTTGGTAAGATAAAACAATTACACCTGGTATGTTAAAATATATAGTCTTTTGTAATGGTACTAGTGAACTTAACTGGTTCCATTTATGTCAGTCTGCCAAATTTGTTTTGTTCATTTGCTCCTGCTATTGCCAGTCACTAATAATCTTGACTAATAGTTATTTAATCACCATCTTTCAGGTAATCTTTGACTGTCTATGGCATTAAGTGAATATTTCAATTTTTTTCAGATTCCTCTTTATGGTGCCCGTATAGCTTAGGTGATGTCAGTCTTTCTTCTTTGGCTTTCATAGTGTTTTAAGGAAGATTTGTGTGAGTAGTCTTTTAGATAACATTCAAGTTACATGCCCTGTCCAATGTAGGTTTCTGTCTGATGAGATCTTTCATATTAGGCAATCCTGCTTGCCCATGTAGATTACTATTGGAGAACATGTCACCATGAAATTTTTAGACCTGAGCATAGGAATGGAATTTCTTCATCTAACTTTTTGTATAATGTTCAGGTTTTGACACCATGGAAATTGAATGGATAGTTTTACTGCTCCGACCCCCGATTCTTATGTAAACTTGATGATTGTTCCATAATTGTAGATACAGTCATCCAAATACTATTTTTGTATTTTGTCAACCACTTTTGTAGCTCCTGTGTCAGTACATATCTTTCAAGATATGTAAAATTTTTTCCGCAGTTTTCAGATTAATGCTTACTGATTTGTTGCTTTCAATGTATGCTGGCATGAAGTATTTCAGTGTTAATTGTGAGGCCAAACTTTTTAAGATGTAATGCAGAATACCCCACACAATCTTCTGTATGTTGAAGTGTGGTTTAATAGAGATCCTGTAATATAATATATTTGCTCATCTCTCACTTGATGCAGTAACTCTTGATATGCAGAGCCAGCCACTGAAAGCAACAACTACACAAATGAATTAAGTCAGAATTAATTTTTATTTTATTTGCTTGAAATCCCGAGGATTATTTTATTAGAGGTAGGCATTAGATTGAGATTTTCAAGCCTTTTTTTTTCAGCTGGATTGATGGTCTTTTGAGGTGTTTTACATTTTTAGTTTCCAAACCCAGGTGTTGCTATGCTTAACAGCCAGCATCTGTTAGGTCATCTTTCTTAGAACTTTCAGTTACCTAGATTTCTTTGAGCACTTCTTTCTGCCTATCTCCCATGAGCTAATCGCACTCTGAGATTCATAACATTGACTTTACAATTTGTTTCTTGTTTTCACTCTCTCACTCTACCACACCATATCATTTTGAATTTTGTCTCAAACACTGTTTTAATTTTATTTACCTTAAATAAAGAAGAGAGAAAGGTACTTTCCTATTCTAGTGTAAAAGGACAATCCTTCACTTGCTGCAACTAGCAGTTTTTTTAAGATGCTAGATTTATGGTTTTACACCTGTAAATCTTATTTCAAGCATTAATTAGGTTTCAGTCAGTCTACTCCTCCTAATTTATCAGCAAGAAGATAACTCCATTTCATTATATAGTTGTTACTAAGAGGAAGGAGAGCAAACTGTCTGACAACTTACTTCAAGGACAAACATTCATGGATGGTAAGATTTGCTTGAAGGACAATTAACAAATTTCTTTAGATGAATATGACATGCATCCGCAGCTTTTCTCATCTTTTCTGGCAAACATTTGAAAATACACATACACACTGAGACACTAACACGCATGTTGTCTAATCTAATTCTTGGGATTGTAGTCTTTCCAAAAATCCCTTCCATTATGAAATATTAAATCTGTTGTTTAAATACCCTTGCTCTATGGTGGCTGTTATATTCTTCATTTTGAATTAGCATATGGAGCATTCATACACAAATATGCACACAAAATTTAATACTCATACCTGGTCCTTAGGTGCATTTGTGACATTTACAAGCATTTGACCAGAGTCTCTATTTCTTTCTTCTCTAGCTCTCTGCTTTTATTTTCCCTGAAAGACTTGACCTGTAAATGTTCGTTAATTTAGAAAGGTCATAAAAGGTCATGGGCACAATTTCCCTTCCCTTGATTAATTCATAAATATGCACTGAATAATGTCAGTATACATATACAACACAACCTAGTTTTCTGTATAAATGTTTTATGCTTTGGTATTGCCTGCACAAAAGATTGACATTTGCTTAAAGATAAACTGTATTATTTTACCTTCTTGTTTATATTGTTTTTACTTTATTTTTCACAGCTCAGTGGCTCTATTGAAAATCTAACAGTATGGGTGAGGCATCTGCAGGCAGTTGCAGTCCACAGTACTGTCAACTTCAGGTCACAGGTAAGAGTCAACATCTAATTAGATATTAAGGAAATACATATGTGCATGTGTGTGTGTGTGTGTGTGTAGACACAGGTATAGATATTATGTCAACAATGGGTGATAGAATAGTTATGTAAAGAAATTTGCTTTGCAGCCACATGATTCTGGTTTGATTCTTTGTGTGGTACCTTGGAGAGGTAACTTGTGAGTGAAATTTTATAGACTAGGACAGTACAGAAAATTGTCATGAGTGCACGTGTGTATGTACTTGTGCAAACCCTCTCTCATGTTATATGCAGGTTAAACTTAAATATTTGATAATGATCATTAAGTACTAGAGTATGTAAGTACAGGTGTCAAAATGATTGACTAAAGCCCTTGAAAATGGTACTACAGTATATGGTTGTAGTTCAGTGACTGAAACTCTTAAAAATATTTATTCAGCTGTTACCCATTACTTAGTTTGCAATTTTAGTCTTCACAAGATATCTTGTGGTCAGGATTGAATGAAAATATTTAAAACTGTAAACACCAAGTTATTATTAATGTGCCATGACTGTTTTTTTTTTTTTTTTTGTAAAGTTCTGCTTTAGTTTATTCCTGTTATTTCTTACAGTCAAATTTGAAATGGTTATGATCCTTATTGTTGTTATTGGGATAAGTGGTTGAATTACTGAGAGAGAGAGAGAGAGAGCTGTTTTTATTTTTTTAATAACAGTGACCTTCAACTGATTTTAACTCGTTGCCCTCATGATGGCTCTAAAAGCATTCACCACTAAAGTGAACTACACAATACTATATTACAAGAAATTTGAAAGAGGCAATAATAAATCAGTCTTTCCTCATAATGTTCTCACTATTAATCCCAACATCCCTACCATGTTTCAATGCACTGTTTGAGAATGACTGATTAATTGCTGTTTGCTTGACTTCACATCTCACTACCAACCCCTCATATAATTCTTTCCACTTGTTCTCTTCCTGTTTCTTTCTCTTTAATTCTCTTATTCCTATTATGTCTTTTTGTGCTAGGCTTGTGGATTAGTAGAATCATTAGAGCATTGGACAAACTGCTTGGCAATATTTGTTCTGGCACTCTGCATTCTGAGTGCAAGTGCAATCAATGTTACTGTTGTCTTTCATCCTTTAGGGGTGGGGATGGAGGGGGAGGCAATAGAATAAGTCCTTATCGAGAACTGGAGTGAATATAACCAACTGTTCCCCTTTTTCCAAGTTTGGGTCTTGTGCCTATGTTAAACAATTATGCCTTTTGTACTGCATAAATTGAAGGGTTTCTGTATAATTTGACCCTTTATTATTATATCTGTGAGAAATAGTTTCTTTTCAGTTTACTCATAATTATTTATTTTCAGATATAAGATAAAGTACTGATAATACAATGGTAATGAATCAATCAGATGTATTCTCACCCATTTTTCATGACAAATTGGTCATAGTCAAATGGAATTGTAGACAGTTATTGTTCTTATAATGTCCATGTTCAAGGAAGTTGTTTAAATATCATTTATTCCTTCTTACTTGATGTAACAGTATATATTTCCTTGATTGCCCAAAGAAAAGACTAACGTATCCTTTTTATCAGAACAATACACTGCCAGAGATATGGTTTGAAACTGTTAAGTTTCTGAACCATAATCAATTTATGCTTCAACAAGATTGCATTATTTGTTTAAAGAAAAATGCTTTTCAATCTGCTTACAGTTGGATACTTTTTCAAACAGTTAATTTTAGTGGTTGAAAGCTCTTACTGTTGGAAATAACAAGTCTATCATGTTGTGGTTCTGAAATTTATTTTCTCTCTAGCTTTTATGTATTCTGTTTTGTCTTCTTTACCTTCTGTCTGCATTGGAGCATTGGATCTCAAACAATACTTCCTCTAACTATTTGGAAAATTCTCACCCTATTAGTATCTGATACTGAGTTCATGCTCCACCCCCATCAATGCAAACTTAATATCTAGAGTACCTCTGCATCATCTTTTCTTCTGATAGAAATAACAACTAAATTCCTTGCTTGCAAAGAAGACAGGATGGTCATAGATGGAATATTGATTGAATTAAAGAAAATTTGGCATTGACCTGACTGATCAAAATACTAGCAGATCAACAAGGAACCTATATGTGGTTGCTCCTAGTTGATACCATTGACTCAATACTTGACAGGTACTTTATTTTAATGACATTGAAAAGATGGAAGGCAAAGATGACCCTGGATTTGAACTCAGAACATAAAGAGCCAGAAGAAATACTATTCTCTGATGTTGTAATGATACTGTCAAGTTAGTGCTCCAACAACAATAATTATTGTTTTGCATTTTAGCACAAGGCTAACAGCTTTCTTTTTACTGGAACAGGGTAGTTGATTATATCCAACCGTTGTGCTTGACTGGTACTTCATTTTATCCAACCCAAAACAATGAATGGCAAAGTCGACTTTGGCAGTATCGGAACTCGGAAAAAGCCAGCAATTTTAAATGGAGGAGGAAGTTGATTTTCAATGATCCCTGTACTTGACTGGTAGTTTACTTTATTGATTCTGAAGGATGAAAGGTAGAATCAACCTTGGTGGAATTTAAGCTCAGATGTAAAGAGGTGGAAGAAATGCTGCAATAAGGATTCTGCTAGTTCGCTGCCTTAACAACAACAACATTGTCTACTGTAGGCACAAAGCCTGAAATTTTGGGGAGAGTGCTTGTCGATTACATCAACCCATGCTTGACTGATACGGATTTCATTGACCTCAAAAGGATGAAAGGCAAAGTTGACCGCAGCAGAATTTGAACCCAGAACTTTAAGGCAAATGAAATGCTGCTAAACATTTTGTCCAGTGTGCTAATGGTTCCAGCAGCTTGCCACTTTAATAATAATGATGATGATGATAATAATCCTTTCTACTATAGGCATAAGGCCGGAAATTTTTACAGAGGCGGGGGGGGGGGCAGTCAATTAGATCGACCCAGTATGCAACAGGTACCTAATTTATTAACCCTTTAACCCTGAAAGGATGAAAAGCAAAATCGACCTCAGCAGAACTTGAACTCAGAAAGTAGCAGCAGATGAAATACCGCGAAGCATTTTGCTTGGCGTGCTAACAATTCTGCCAGCTCTCTGCCTTAATTAATTAATTAATTAATAATAATAATAATAATAATAATCTACAGTTGGATTTACCAATACAAGAATTAAACCTGGTATAGTAACAGTTCTAGGATCAATTAAAATTTATTTAGATGAGAAGCTGATGTAGCTGATATCTTAGACATGTAGTTCAGAAATATTGACCGTAACCTACAATAGACTCTAGAATGCAATTATTTGTCGCTGTGGAGTGTTGTTTGTAATACAGGATTCTAGGTTTTGAAATGAGGATTTGTTTATTTGTTATGTCAACAAATTCCTCAGAGGCAAATAAAGATTAGCTGTCTTGTCTAAAGACAAAATGGTGTGGATATGGTCAGTTATGAACCTATGATCATGCTCTCCATAGGTTATTTCTGTTATTATTTGATGTCCCTTTGGGAATTGCAATAAAAAGTAGAAACCTCTTTTTTTGTTTGAAGCCATAAACAATACCAGTATTAAGTTTGACTGGTTTTGGGGTTTTTTCCCCCCTAGAATTAAAATTTTATTTATTTTAACCCTTTAGCATTCAGATTATTTTGTTTTGAATTAATTATGAATTATCTTGTAGTTTCAAGATTTTGATGTGATTGTTAATTTTTAGAATGACATTGTAGGATTGGTGCAAGAGGCCTGATATGGCCAGTTTGAGCATAAAGCAAGTAAAATGTCTTGGTTAGATGTGGTCGATTTGAATACTAAAGGGTTAAATTCAAGATAAACAAATATGACATGAATCCGTCCTAGGTTATGGTCATTATTTCTGAACTATATGTCTGAGATATCAGTTTTGGCATTAGATGTAATATTATTATATTTACGTAATTATTATTTTTTCTTTTCTTTAGTCCAATCAGCCAGGTTAACTGCAGTAGGTTTATTCAAACCTGATCCATATCTGGAGCTCAGTGTTGATAGCATGTCACCAAAAAAAACAGAAGTATGTCGAAAATCTACAAATCCAGAATGGAATGAACATTTCACTGTGTGAGTTAATGTTTAAAGTATTTAAAATAATTTATATTTAAAGATCATTTTGGCTATACCCCTTTCTAAAATGATTCTATTTGTTAGAAATGTACCTTTTCTCTTTATATAATTTGTATAATTGTGAAGTATATATTTGCTTCTTGTGTTTATATTTTTCAGGTTAGTGACACCTTATTCTAAGTTAGATTTCCGTGTCTTAAACCAGAACCACATCCGAGCTAATTCCTTATTAGGGGAAGTTACACTTGATTTGTACCCACTTTTGAAAGAATATCATGGAAAATGTAAGTTGCTTAAAAATAGCTTTCCGTAGTTTTAATATTTTTAAAACTCTGCTTAACACATTGTATATATTAGAATGGGTTATTAACTTTTTTTTTGTAGTGGTCTGCTTTTAAGTAGTTGTTATATTTAGCACTTGCCTAAGTGGGAAGTGAGATATCGTGACTAAACTAACTTAACATGGATGATAAATTATAAATTTTACTCTAAAAATGGATTGTATAAGCTTTTAACAGTGACATGATAAAATGAATAAAGATAAAAGTTGTAAATTTGCTTTATACATTGTAGGTTAATTACTTCCCTGTGCCTGATGAGATCTCATTTTATTTTAATAACCATCACTGGTTTTATCATGTATAATATAATTACTACTATAGGTAGAATTTAGTATGTTAATTATGTTACTTCACTGCTCCCTAAAGCATAATGCCCCCACCCCCCATGCGCAATGTTCCCTTGAAGGGGCAGTACTGTTGAGAAACTTTGTATTAGAGTAAATTTTTTTCTTATCTAACAAAATTTGTTAATATTAACTTAACATCAGCTCAGACATGCCTAACTTCAATTAATAGTAACCATTTGTAAGTGTTGTGTAGTCAGCCACAAGAGTTGACTTGACAAAATGTCTGTCTGTCTTCTGAAGAGTTGAAAGTTTTTATTCATCACTACTGTTGCATTGCGTCTCTGAGCAAGATACTGAACATTTTTGGTATTAGTTTGTCTTAGGGGGAAAAAATTGACAATGTAGCATTAGTCACATTGACAATTAATGAATTGTTTATTAGAATACAATACCTACCCAGTCAAAATCTGCAGAGACTAATTTAGTTTTAACCCCCTTGGTGCTTTTTATAGATAGTAAAATTGTAATAGAGAATTTCTGAATATCACAAAATCGTCTGTTGACTGACATCTACACAAAGACTGTTGATTCTGTCAATACACCAATGTGTCCATATTAACAGATTTCCTACTACACAACTTTTTCTCTATATTGAATTTCTGCTTATGGCCATTCTTACTTAATCTCCAGTGATGTACAAACAACACTAAATTTTTTATAAATGTCAGGATTTTTCTAGAAACTGGATTTTACTTATTTACTTGGGCATGTCTTTTGTCAATGCATCTTTGCAAATTATATTGTAAGCAGTTTTATTTATTTATTTTTTTTTTTTTGTTAACTGTAATGTCATTGATTTTTATCCTTGTTGTTTCTAGTTAATTCTCATTCAAAAAAGTTGGATTTGAAACACAATGGGAAAGGTAAAATTGGAGATTTGTCTATTGTGCTAAATGGAATGGATGTTAAAATGGAACATCTTCCTCCGAAGCGACACAGTGCAGCCATCAATGGTAAGTTGTTGTTGACTGTGCACCTGAATTTTATTTATTCCATCCTTTCATATTTTAAAGCTTCTTTTAATCAAAAATGTTGGTATTAATTTTGGTTTATTTATTTTCATTTGGACTCACAAATAAAGATTAATTTTATTGAGTAGAAGCAGTGTAAGTTTGGCAACTGAACAAAAGTATGAATGCTTATAGTAAAAAGGAATTTCAAGATCTTAAGTTATAAGAATTCATTTAGTGATATTAAAATTTTGATTAATCTTTTTAAAATAAATATATAAAGGAGTTTGTATTTGTTTGTAAGTTAGCAAGATACAAAGTTCAATTGATGAAGCTAAAAACTGTTATTTTGGGGGATTCAGTTTTAAAGACATCAAAAATAACATTCAAGCATACATATGCATATACTTATTGAAATTTTGTGTATTCAACACACAAATACACACTCAAAAATATACATTTTTAACTGGTTTCAGTCATCAGGCTATGGTCATGCTGTGATACTATCACCATATATATATATATATATATATATATAAAATGTGTGTGTGTGTGCATAAAATTTACACACACTTTCAAATTCCTATGGTGTGTGTTGTATTTATTACAAAGTTTGAATGGATTTTAAAATTGCATCCAGACCAATAAAGTCTCTGTGACTGTCAAGGTCATATATACAATGATTGCAATATATTCTACTGCTTTGCACAAACTTGATCACAAAAAAAATACAGAATTATATCTCATCGTGTTATAGGAACTATGGACCTGTGGCATATTCCTTACTTTGCACAACCTTCTGTAAATTATTCTAAAAGCATAAGTAAGATATTATTCAAGTTTGTAATTAGATTTTTCATTTACTATGACATGCTAAATCATTTGGAAAATATTTTCAACATTTTATTGTACAACAATCTAATACATTCTGGAATGTAATTAATCAATGTTTCTACTAATCTTTAACGCTAACACTAATTTGGAGTATGTGTTTGTTTTCTTTAATCAACACTAAATCTGGTTATATTTTTATAGCATAATTAATATTCATAGAGTAGAATCTAACTAACCTCCTTGTATGGACATTAATATGAATGAATGACAAGATGAGTGAACACATCTTCTAAGTTGTTTGTCGGATATGTAACTGATAATAGTAGGCTTATTTAAATTAAGTCTGTCATTGGACGAAGAAGCATAGAAATATATTGTTGTACAAAACTATTCAACCTATGCCAATTTAATAAAAGGAAAGGAAACTGATAATGATATGAAGATTAGAAAATAGAGCAGTTTTATAAAAATCTATTAACTATCAATGAATAATATCTAATAATGATCATATGCCAGGGACAGTAGCTGGATAGTAGTAGTGAAGAAAATTTTATTCTGAAGAAAGCACTTTTTTCCTATGCAAGCATGCAGGTTTCTTACACAAAAACAATCTAATTTTCATTTTGTATATCTTGTTATTTTATTAATGAACATTGTCTATAAAAACATACTGTGTAAAAATGTAATTAGTATATTAGCCTGCATTAAATTTGTCAACTTGAAATAACTTAGCTTGAAGGTGAGGAATGAAGTTGCTAATTAAATTCATTTTAGTTTTTCAATTTGGCCTGGCTAGTATTGATTAAAGATATTTGTTTGATTGATATAGTTAATCAAACATTTGTAAGTTATTTCCAGTCTTGGTATGCAAGATGTGGCCTATTTTTTTTAAGCATTTTTCTGGTGTTACTGGTACTTATTTTATCTGCAATGTAGATGGAAGACTAAGTCAGCCTCAGCAGGATTTGAAATTAGAAATGTAAGCTAGTGAACATCTCATCAACCAAGTTATGCATTTTATACCAGCATTCTACCTTTGAGCTAGTACTTTAATTTTCTTTTTAAACCCAACTTGCTAGTGTACTCAGAACTTTACAAGTGGGTTAGCTTGTCATCACTACTTAGATGTTCTTTGTTACTTGTTTGTTTTTAAATAAGAATTTATTGAAATGAAGAATTGGCTGCTTTGTTATAAGGAAGCAATTTATGCATAAACTGTCCTGCATAATCATATACATAGAATTAACATTACAGAAAATTACTATTATTTTTAAGGTTTGGAAACTCATTGGAACCAAGTGGATATAATGTTTTCTGTTTAAAAATTATTGCAGTACTGCATAAAAAACGCAAGTTGAGGGATTGGAAGTACATCTTTCCAATTATGGCAATGAAATTCTGCCTAAACTAATCTGAATTCTAATAAACTGAGCTAGATGCTTATTTTTAGTGATAAAGATAAGTTTTTCTCTTTACAGATTTATAGATGTATGTTGAAAGGAGATAGTTCTGTGTAACACCTAGGACAGATAATGTTAACATATATATCCTAGAAGATTTACTATTGTTGTTGATTCCTCTAAGGAGAAGAGATTAATACATCTCTTAAGGTCGTGAAATAAAGGAGTTCAAAATCTGTTTATTGTATATGCTGCTTGAGTTAACAAATATTGATATCTCTGTCATTTGTGCTTCAACAAATGGCATTGCACACTTCATTACGTTGACAAAATAACATGATATCTAACGAAGATAACTAAATCAAGTCATTCAATTACTAAAAGAATTAATTGAAAAAGAGGTCATATATTCATCTATACTTTCGAACCCTATTGACAGAGAGAGCTTTTTATTATAGTTTTTTTATTTTTGTTTTCCCATGACTTTTTCCATAAACAGTATTGTTACTTAAAATTTATGGCCTACTTGCTCAAATACCATTGTCCTTCACTTTACACACATTTCTCATGGACATATACAGATATAGACACCTGTTCAAAATGAGGCAAATTGTGTGTGTGTAAATGCAATGTATAAGCAAGACATGGGCCTCAAACTTGCCCAAGAGGACAGTAATTCTGAATAAAACCTAAATTGAATTGTAGCTGCTGAGCATGGAAAGTCGACATAAAATGATGATGATAGTGAGATATATATATATCATCATCATATTGTTATATATATATATATATATATATATATATATATATAAAACCACCATCATCATATTATTGTATATATATATATATATATATATATATATATATATAACCACCACCACCATCATCATCATATCGTTATATATATAACCATTGTCATCATCATATCGTTATATATATAACCATTGTCATCATCATATTGTTATATATTACCATCATTATCATCATATTGTTATACATAACCTCTTTCAAGGTAAGAGAAGTGCATATAGACATTTTTGACAAATTTCAGGAGAGCATTTTCGAAGGTTTTAAAGCTCCCTTAGAAGGCAGTTACAATATCAATATCTTGACATTACAAGATAATGCTTAATTAATTCAAAACAAAGTGAATAAATGAAAAGTACATAGCAGTCTAAATACTAAAGGGTCAACTGCTATGTTACTGCAGCATAGATTCCCAGTGCAAGAATGCAAAGAAACTAGATATCTCATTGAATTATACATTTCTTCTGTTCATTCTTTCCTATATATGAAAGTTTGAGAAGGATCCACCAAGGACCTTCCATATATATGTACACACACAGGATATCAAATCTGTATATTCTACTTAATGCAGATATGTTACTGAAAGTCTGCTAGACTGCAGTATTCATCACAAGAAAACATCTCATATAGACATATAGTATTAAAAAATGCAGAAATATATCAGCAGCAGACAAAGTACATCCTTCTGCTGGATGATTTTCACCTATTACTGATATATATTTGTTTTTTGGCAAATGCTTTCTTGAGACAGATACCACAGTCTAGCAGGTTTTTAACAATATAACTGCTTTAAATATGATATAAAGATTGCTATTTTGAACTAATACCACTTCTATTGTTAATGAAGATATATATATATATATATATATGTGTATATATATATATATATATATATGTGTGTGTGTGTGTATTGAGTGTTTGAAGTGGTGTACAAATATTGTATGTTGAGAAACAGGAGGCAGTCAGAATATTGGTTAACCCTTTATTAGTACTTTTGTTCATTTACGAACTTGCCAAGACAAAATCAAAATGATTTTGATTTTGTGTTGGCAAGTTTGTAAATGAACGAAAGCACTAATAAAGGATTATCCAACATTCTGACTGCCTCCTATTTTTCAATGTGTGTGTGTGTGTGTGTGTATATATATATATATATATATATATATATATATATAGGTGGTGAAGCATGACCTTTGAATGTTGGACCTCACAGATGCAATGACAGGAGACTGAGACCTTTGGAAATATGCTGTGATTGAGAAGACCTGGCAATTAAAGTGAGATCGCAGCCATGACTGATGCCAGTGTTGCATCTCTGCTCCATTGATGTGGGAGGCAATATGATATGCTTGAGAAGACCTGTGGAGTCAAGTAAAACTAAAATTGTAGCAGTGGCCTATGCCTCCTGACTGGTTCCTGTTCCGGTGGTATGTAAAATGCATCATCTGGATGTGGTTGATGCTAGTGTCCCCCGACTGGCTCCCATGCAGTAGCACATAAAAAGCACCATCTGAACATGGTCAATGCCAGTGTCACCTGACTGGCTCCTGTGTCGGTAGCACATAAAAAGCACTATCCGAATGTGATCAATGCTGGGACCGTCTGACTGGCTCCTGTGCTGGTGGTATGTAAAAAGCACCATCTGAACGAGGTCTATGCCAGTGTCCCCTGACTGGCTCCTGTGCTGGTGGCATGTAAAATGCACTCACTTTACTCTCAGAGTGGTTGGCGTTGGGAGGGGCATCCAGCTGTAGAAATGTTGCCAGATCAGATTGGAGGCTGGTGCAGCCACTGGCTCTCAAGACCTCAGTCAAACCATCCAACCCATGCCAGCATGGAAAATGAATGTTAAATGATGATGATATATGTATATATAGTATTCACTCCACTATTCCAGAAAGCAGATGCAATACTGTTGCAGGTGTTCCCAGTAATTCAAAACTCTGACTTTAATTATGTGTTATTTCTCCAGTTGCTGGAGAAATAATACATAACTGAAGTCTGACAAACTTATCTTAAGAAAGTTAGTTGGACTACTGTTCTCAACTCTGATATTCTTGGAGCTCAGGATAAGGCTTGGTCTCCTAGGATATCAGAGTTGAGAGCTGTAGTCTAACTAACCTACTTAAGATAATGGATTTGCAGAAGGTTAATGTATGCAAATAAGTTCTCAGAATTCAGTAATTGAACTCTAGATGTGTAGATGTGTTCAGAGGAAGAAGTATCAGCAAGCACAGCCTTCCCTTGATCTATAATTGGATTTTATCTATTGTTCATTTGTAAAGGGCAAGGTAAAGCATTTTGTTGGAAGTTTTTCTAAATGTAATGGAGAGCATTAAATTTTGACAGTATTGAAGGACATATTATTCATAGTTACCCAACTGTAGGTGGAATTTAAGACTTTTCTCAGGCATGAAGATATTTGCAGTTCTCTTGATTGCTATCATTTTAGTTTTGACTGTTTTGCATAGCTACAAACTTTTTTTGTTTCAATCTGCCAACATACAGCGAGTGTGTGTGTGTGTGTGTGTGTGTTTGTTTGTGCACGTGTGCATGTGTCCATACACATGTATATGTGTGAATATGTGTGTTTATATAATTTTGAAGCAAACCTGTGAACTACACAATGCTATGCTTGCTTAGAAGTGTGGAAATATGTAGGTTTGTGTTTGGACATGCAGTAAAACCAGTTGGAGAGGGGAAAACTGCAAGATCAAGCTCCTTCTGACTTGTGGGTATCCTTTTACTGGAAAGCTCTTCAAACTCTCTACCATAAGTGCCCTGAGAGAAATGTTGGACATAAGACGCATCAGATGTGGTGTGCAAGAGAAATGTTTGCGCTAGTATGGTCATGTACTATGGATTGATGAGGAGAGCTGTGTGAAGAAGTGCCACTCCTAAACAGTTGAAGGAATGGGATGAGGTGGTGAAGCATGACCTTCGAGTGTTGGGCCTCACAGAGGCAATGACAAAAGACTGAGGCTTCTGTAGATATGCTGTGACTGCGAAGACCTGGCAAATAAAGTGAGTTCACAGCTGTAACCTACACCAGTGTTGCATAACCAACCCCAGCCCACTCAAAAGTACCAACATGCTGTGCTTGAGAGGGCCTATTGAGTCAAGTACATCAAAATCAAATGGAAATTGTAGCTGTGATCCCGTGCTGGTGGCACGTAAAAAGCACCAACTGATTGTGGTTGTTGCCAGCCTCCTCTGGCTCCTGTGCCAGTGGCATGTAAAAGGCACTCACTACACTCTCGGAGTGGTTGGTTTTAGGAAGGGTATCCAGCTATAGAAACACTACCAGATCAGACTGGAGCTTGGTGCAGCCTCCTGGCTTTCCAGACCCCAGTCAAACTGTCCAGCCCATGCCAGCATGGAAAACGGACATTAAACGATGATGATGATTGTGATGATGATCTATATATCTATATGTATATATATATATATGTGTGTGTGTGTGTGTGTGTGTGTGTGTGTATATATATGCACACGACGGGCTTCTTTCAGATTCCATCTACCAAATCCACTCACAAGGCTTTGGTCGACCTGATGCTATAGTAGAAGACACTTGCCTAAGGTACCACACAGTGGGACTGAACCCAGAACCATATGGTTGGGAAGCAAGCTTCCTTTCTACCATACAGCCACTCCTGTACCTATGTACAAGAAAGCTAAACAGATAAAGTTAAATTTAATGGCTGCTTTGAAAATGATGTTAATGTTGTTTTCCCTATCAGTGATATAAGAATTGTAGAACCAGTTAATTAGGCCTGCAGACAACTGGAAAGAAACATCATTGTCATTTTAACATCCACTTTTCCATTCTTGCATGGGTTAGATGGAATTTTTTGAGGTGGAGTTTATATAGTTGGATGCTTTTCCTGTCACCAACCTTTTAACTGTTTTCAAGTTGAGTAATTTTACTCCAGACATATTTTCAAAGATACAGATAGAAAACAGTTATCAGCAATACAAGCAAGATTAGAAAAGTTGTCTTGAATAACCTTGAAACACACATCAGTATGAAAAATATCTCAGAAAAATTAGGTTTATATATATATGCACATGCATGTGTGCGTGTGTGCTTTCTCCATATGATGAATTTGTCTAAAACTCTGCACTAACTCACTTTCAACATACATCTGCATTATTTCTGTAATGCCACTTTTCATCATAAATACATTTGTACATTTATCTTAGATGTCCTGAGAACATTTAGCTGAAGATAAGAATGATGAGATTGTTTCATAATGGTTCTTAGATGTGTACACACCTTTAGTAACTAATATTGTACAATGTATCAAACATGCCAAGTGCTACCCCTGTTGACCAGTAGTGATACTTAGAATTTTCTCTGTATTGTGTGTGCATGTTTTTTCATGTACATTGTGTGCCCATGTGTATCCAGATAGATAGCTAGGCACAGGTATGGGTGTGTGGTTGAGAAGTTTCAGGTTCAGTCCCTGGGCAAGTGTCTTCTACAACAGTCCTGATCTAACCAAGTCTTGTGAGTGAGTTTTGGAGATAAAAACTATATATTTGTTACAGGATTCATTACAATCTAGGTGCATCAATACATAGGATGCCAGGACTGGCTAGGTGCAATGATGCTGAGATAACAGTAAGGTGAAAAATAACCATTATAAATGCATAAATAAAATGCTATTGAAACAGCTGTAGTAAATTTTAAACCTTATTTGTGATCTTATATAAATAATAAGTAATAAATAATATATATATATATATATATATATACACACACACATGCACATATGGGTACAGGACATTACCAATGGTTCAAATAACATGAAATACGTAAACAATGAGAAAAAATGGAAAACAGGACAAATAAACACAGAGAAAGAACCCTTCATCAGTTGCCAGCTGTCTATCTATTCCTCATTTCTAAAATAAAATTTAGGATTTATGGAGTTTGAAAGTTGGGAACCAAAAAAACAACAGTGGTGACATACAAGGAAACCAAACAAAAACAAACATGGAGGTTCATTAGACCAGAATGAGAGGAAAATAGTGTATACTGGGAGAAACATTTTTTGGGAAAGAGAAAAGATAAGAGAGAGAGAGAAACACATCCACTTTTTCAAACATCTGTGGAGGAAAGGAAAGATGGTCACGTGAGGGAAAGAAAGATGGACAATGGTCACATGTGAGAGAGAGAGAAAGAAAGAGAAAGTGGGGGGAGAGACAGATAGTAAACGGTGGTGAAAAAAGGGTGAGAAAAAGGGAATTAGAGAAGGATGGAGGAAGAAAACAGTATGTGTATGATAGTTCAAATTTACAGAAAACAAAAGATTAATACAGGTGAGGGAACAACAAACAGGTGTATTAGATTAACACCCAGGAAGAATGGAAAAGTCTTGACATTCCAAGCCTACACTTTTCTACAGAAAGGATTGAGAGGGAAAGAATGGAAAGAGAGAGGAAAAAATGCGTGGGGATGAACAGTTCTACATGATGAAATGACCATGTGTTTGCATCTCTTTGGGATAGTTATAAATAAATGTCACCATCACTCAAGTAGAATTCTTTTTCTCCAGTCTTCTGCAAAGACATGTCTGACCCTTGCAAGCACTAAAAAGTAGTTAAAACGATGATGATGATATATTTGTATAGATGTTTCTTTGTATATGTATTGGTGTGTCAGTGTGTGAGTCAGTCACTCACCAAAATTTTTCTTCTTTTCCTTGATGTTTTCTAATCAACTGTAACCACATATGGACAGCTTGATCTACACACATGCACACACAAACACATACATTTAATAAACATCTTTAATCTCTTTTTAAAATTGGTTTTTCTTTGGTTAGGCTGCAGAGCTTATGGTGACTTGGAACGAGGATAAAAACAGTTACTTTTCAAAAGATTTTACATTTCTCTCTTCCTAGATCTTGGAAAGATAGTAGTAACATTGTGAATGTCACAGTTCATTTACATAACAGTACAATATTCATGGCCCAATATTAATTACTAGATAAATTCCTGGTGCATTACGTACAATGCTGACCACAGTGTATCAATATTATTGAGTACAAGGGAACCAGTTCTGCATAAGAATGTATGTGCACAGTCACATAGCCATATGTTATGATAAATATATTCTTTAGAGTCAACTGAAGATCAAGAAAAACAGGAAAAAAAAGAGTAGTGATTCAGCTGAGTGTGAGCGTCTGTCTCTGTATGCACACAGACACACACACACACACTCATCTCTCTCTCTCTCTCTCTCTCTCCATATATATATATATATATATATGCACACACATAGGTGCAGACATGGTTATGTGGTTGAGAAGTTTGCTCACCCAAATATGTGGGCTTGGGTTCAGTCCCAGTGCAAGATACCTTGGGCAAGTGTCTTGTTTGTATTATAGTCACGGCCCAACCAAAGTCTTTGGCAGACAGAAAACCAGAAGAAGCCAATGGCTCAAGGAGAAGGGGATAAATGGCAGTAGAAGAATGGTGAAGAACAGCAGTAAAATAAGCCTGTAGGTAGATCAGAAAATAGTGGTATAATGTGTGTGGGGAGGGATGGAGAGAGAGAGGGGGGAGTACAGTGACAGAGAAGTCTGAGGTATTTAGGGTTGGTTATGGTGAGTAGAAGACAGTGTGGGAGAAGGCTGCTGAAGACAGATATGAGAGTGTATTGAGAATGATAGCAAATATGAGAGGGTGTTAAAGAAAAGGTATGGCAGTCCTAAGATGTATCTCAGGGGAGAGGAAGAGATAACTGAAGGCTTGGAAAAGTGATCAGTAGAAATAGAGTAGGAATGGATGATATTGAAAGGAAGGGATAGTGCAAAAAAAAAAATTTATATATATATTACATACCGATGTATGTTAGTTTTGTATGTGTATGATGTCATTGCAATTTTGACCTTTTCTTTTTTGTTTTCACTAGTTAGTCAGAGGAAGAAAGGTATCTTTGTAGCCTCTCCTAAGCAAGTGAGATTAATACAGTTGATATTCACTTTGAACATCTATATATATATATATATATATATATATATATATATATATATATATAGTGATGTGTGCAGTGTCTACAGCAACGTTTTCTCAACTGGGGTTCCCTGGAGCCCTAGGGTTCCACAAGAAGGAGTGAGATAAGCTAATGCTACTTTCATGATTGTAGTATTACTATACATGCACAACTTATTATTGGTTATTGTAATATATCTAGCCTATTATGTTATCAAAAAAATATAACAGCCATATATATATATATATATATATATATATATATATCATCATCATCATCGTTTAACATTTGCTTTCCATGCTGGTATGTGTTGGACGGTTTGACTAGGGACTGGTGAGCCAGATGGCTGCACCAGGCTCCAATCTGATCTGGCTGAGTTTCTACAGCTAGATGCACTTCCTAACGCCAACCACTCTTAGAGTGTAGTGGGTGCTTTTACGTGCCACTGGCACAAGGGCCAGCCAGGTGGTACTGGCAACTGCCACGCTCAAGTAGTGTTTTTATGTGTCATCTGCACAGGAGCCACTCCAGCGGCACTAGCAATGCCCTCGCTTGAATGTTGTTTTTCACCAGTAAGGCGATGCTGGGTGCTTTTTAGGTGCCACCAGCATGGGGGCCAGTCAGCGGTCCTGGCAACAATCATGCTCGTATGGTGCTCTTTGTGCTCCACTACCACAGATGCCAGTCATGCGGTGCTGTCATCGAATTTGATTTCGATTTCACATGCCTCAATATAAAATATATATATATATATATATATATATATATATATATATGAATTAGAAATGGAAACCAAAATAATAAAATGAACAATTAAATAATTTAATCATTTAAATGATAAATTCAATTCAATTTTATTATTTTATAGAAACAAATGGCACATCTCATAAATTACTCCTGTTTCAACACCATTAATATAAACAAGTTTTTCAAGAATAATAAAATACTGTTCATATATATATATGATATTTACCACATGAACTACGATGAGAAAAATATGAAAAAGATATAGCATATAATTTTTTTTTGTACAGGGGTTCCTTGAGACATGTAATTTATTTTAAGTGTTACACAAGAGTAAAAAGGTTGAGAGACACTGGTTTACAGGGTAAATTGCTAAGCATCCACATTTTCTAGGACCACTTTATTTTTGTCAGCAGTTACTGAGAATGTGTTTTCTTTGATTCAGCTCTATAATATATGATTGCTGGGGGAGTTGACTGAATAATATATAATGTCCATGATGTTATTTAACTTCAGTATTTTATTTCAATGATAGTCTGGTTGTGAACTATGAGTATGTGTATGTGTTTGTATCTCTTTCTCTTGACATGTGATAATTGTAATGAGTGTCACTGTCATACAAAGCAATGTTATTCATTCCCAATATTCTGCTAGAACATATCTAGTTGTGGGGTACCATTGCCTTGCTTGGAAACAGGGGAATGGGCTGGCGACAAGAAGGGCATCTGGCCATTGAAAAACCTGCTCCAGTATACTCTGTCTGGCCCATGTAAGTTTGGAAAAGTATACATTAAAATGATGTTAATTGTTGATGATCATCCCTATATTGATGAATACAAGACATACAGATTATATGTCTTCTGGTTGATGGATGCAATATATATTGAGTATATTTTCATATTGATGGGAACATTATATATGAACTGTATCCTGTTTGATGGGTGTGATAAATGATGAGTCTACATTTGGTTTTGGCAGTGAATTAACAGAGCCATTAGAGCATTGGTAAAACTCCTTGAGATATATGTTCCAGCTTTTTGTGCTTGGGGTTCAGATCCTGCTGAGGTCAACTTTGCTTTTCATACTTTTGAGTATAAGTCCAGGACAGCGAATTATTTGGGTATGACATGAGATGCCTTGTTCTAATTGTTCTGACCCTTTGAATTCTGAGTTTTTTGGGTAGTAGACATAGTCCATAGCCTGGTTTGCACCACCACCTGATCATTGAGTACCTTTAGCAGTATTTACTCTGTGGCAAGCCTTCATGACAAGTCTTCAGTTTGCGTATGACTTCCACCCATCAGAATCCCTGAAGAAATAATGGGTAATGGGTGCTACTGTCTCTCTCTGACTTAGCAGCAAAAAAGAAAGAAAAAGTACAACATATTGAGTATATTCTCATACTAACGAAAATACTGTATATTATATCCTTCTGTTGAAAGATACAACACATTAAGTCTATTCTCATTGCATTGGATACAACTATGTTTAATTAGATCTTCCTGTTGGTTGTTGTAGAAATAATTTTTATATCTACTTTAAATATATCCTCTTCATTTTTGATAGCTAAGTAGTTTTGTTGATGAGTATAGAATAAAGTAGTCTGAGTAGCTCCTGTATTAGATATATTGCAGCTATTCTGTTATTTACTGAAGTTGAGATATATTAACCTTAAGAGAATTCTTTCTGGTGATATGGTTATAAAATAAATATGAACAGATTTATATAGAAGGTATACTCTGTACCCTCATCTCTCTCTCTCTCCCCCTCTCAAGTCCTTCTGAGTAAGCAATATGTAATGTTTTATATGATTGTTATTTTTAACTCCACCATCAACATCTTAGCAAATAGACTTTTTCTTGATCCATCAGCCCTCATTGACCAGACATTTAAAATATCTCTCCAGTTACTCCCATCTCTTCCCTCTTTGCCATTTTCAGGTCATCCTAGTGTGCCAAATGGAACTTCTGGTGCTTTAATGTTTTCTTCAGCTTCCGAGGGCCCAAGCTGTTATCGCAGACCCAGCATGACTCGATCGCCATCCCAGTCCAGTGCCACTGGCACTCCAACGCGGTCGCAGTCTGCCAACATCAATGATGCAGTTGCCATGCCAGCTTTGTATTACCCCCCTATTCGACGACCTGTTCCTAAAAATCCCAGGGCCACTTCTTCATCCTCTTCTTGTTGTTCCCACAATGCTCTAGCACCAAACCCTGCCTCTACATCCAGCACTTCACAAAGTAAGCAGTAGCTGTTGAACAAAATTTCTTCATCTTTATGTGATGCTCATTGTTTGTTAATGTGTCTTTTCAAATGACTGCTTGTTTAATTATTTTATAATCATTTAACTTTGCATGGTTGTTTTGATGTTGCCAGCTTTTTTATTTTCAATTAAAAATAGTGCTCTTGTTTGGTTGTTTGCAGAACATATGCACACACATACAGATCATTTTATGTCAATCTTATGTTTTGTATAGACATTGTTATGTTAAATCCACTAGTTATGCTAAGTTTATGATTCTCTCTGATTTCTACATGTGTTGAAGAACTTCAGTTGCTCTAGGGTGGTGGAGTCAGTATGTAGAAAAATTTCATTAGATCCTCTATACTTTCTAAATTGAGTACCTTGTATTTCTGAGTTCAAATCCTGCTGGGGCTCAATTTTGCCTGTTATCTTACTAGAGTAGAAAGTCAGATAAAATGAGTACTAGTAATATATGTGGGGATCAAGTCATGCTGCATATATCTTGTGTAAAATATGTCATATTCTAGATTGTTGGCTACATTTTAAAATTTCCAATTCAGTTTATTTGAAATTGGTAATGGTTAAGTGTTTTTTCCCTCCCAACCACCTCTGATCATTACGTTATTAAATTTGCAGCAAATTAAGAATGGATATATATATATATATATATTGTATGTTTCATAAACATTCTCTGTGTGAATTTGCCTTACCTTTCATTGTGATGGAACATGATAATAAATTATTGAATTTAGTTGAAGTTATATCAATTTCTTTTTCTTTTTTCAGGTTTAGTTTATTTGATTTGTTGGGCATTTTAATTGTTCTGTGTTTATCATCCTTGTACAATGATGTCTAAATAAATTATAAATATGTCTAGTTTGGATGTTAATGTTTTCTAACATGATTATTCTGTAGCTGATTCTTTTAACATTTATGCATTTCATAATGGTTTATTGCTGATAATTCACCAGATTAACATATTTGCTCTTTCCTAATGAAGTTTAAATGGATTTAACAACTTTATTTTACTTTTTGAAATTAGAAATTTTATACTGGATTTGAATGAACCAGAGCCATTACCATCAATTGTGGAGAGATTCTATTGTCTCTAATGTAAACCATCTGGTGTTTTTATGTGCAGATGTTTTTGGACTGATCAGGTGTTTTTATGTACCTGATCAGTCCAAAGTCAATCAATATTTATAATGATGGGCATTAAATTTGGTAATATTTAAAAACTTATTTTTAGTAACAGCTTAAAATATTTCTAATACCCATATTTACATGTGCACATACAAACCTGATTCTAGAAATCTTTAGAATTGCTTTTTAAAAATCTATTTTAAAGCAGTTTTAAAACTGCATTGTTAATATTTTGTTTCTCTTTAGAATATGAATATGTATGTGAGTGTGTGTATGCATGTATATATGTGTTTGTGTATCTGTATATAAAAATGTGAAATAGCTGTTATTTTGTTCCTATTTAGATTGTGCAAAACAAAACCACGAAACAGATATATTATTATTTTCCACCTTACAGCTTTCAGGGAATATTTTTATAACATTTGAAATATAGCTGCCAAATGTGTCTTTAAGCCACACTCTACTATGTTCAAGGACAGGAGATGGAGAAAAACAGAAAGTTAAAAGGGAGTGGTAGGAGTAAAAAGCATAAAAGTTAGAAAAGAGTTGTTGCATCAGTAACAGAAAAATTAGAAAATACATTTGTGCGGCATAAAGCTCTGTTTTTCTGCATTCTTCAGTCTCTCTTTAATATTTCTTTCTCCTTTTCTTGGTCTTTCTTTAGAATAGTAAAATAGATTCAGAGAAAGTGAGATAAAGGAAAAGAGGGGAATACTGGTGAATCATTAACATAAGCACTTTGTTGCAAAATTCTTCTTGAATGAACTCCCCAAACTCTACAGGCTAGAATAATGTTGATTATGCACACTCTTTTAAGTGGCTGGTGAACAAGCAGAAACAAGGTCGGGTCAAAAGGTCTTGTCAAGGATATGACAGCCTCTCTGGGGCTGGTGCCACAATAACATGTACCCAGTACACTCTTTACAGTGGTTGTTGTTAAGAAGGATATCGTGTTGCAGACAGCAAACCTAAAATGAAACCAGTGCAATACATGGTCCCCTGATCCATCTAAAAATGCAATGGTTCTGAATAAGAACTGACTTAAATCTTAATGACCCATTTACTGCATTCTAGCATGGTTGGCATTAGGAAGAACATCCAGCCATAGAAACCATGCAAATACAGACTCTGGATCATGAAGTAGTTCTTGGATCCATCGGACCCTGTCAAACTGTCCAACCCATGCCAGCATGGAATATGGGTGTTAACTGTTGAGGATGATAATGATGATATATATGCACATTTTTATATGTACATGTATGCCTGTATATGTATTTATGTGTGTGTTACTATTTCATTTCTGAAAGCAACAGCTTCAAATGAATGCACTCTACTGTACCTCCAATCACACACACACACACGCACACACTTATACAAATATATGCATTAATATTTATATATATATATTTATGTGTGTGTACGTATGTATGTATATATGTATGTATATATGCATGTATATCATCATCATCATTTAACGTCCATGTTCCATGCTAACATGGGTAGGACGGTACCACAAAAGCTGGCCAGGCTGAAGCCTGCACCAGACTTTTGTGACTGTTTTGGCAGGATTTTTACAGCTGGATGCTCTTCCTAATACCATATATATTATTTGGTCATGCTGGAGCACTGCCTTTCAGTGTGTTTGATTTTCTTTTCTGTACTATTTTTGGTGATGTAGTGAGTTGGACAGAGTTGCTATTCTTTGTACCAGTTGCTGTGATGTGGATATCTCAGATAAAAATTTGTCCAGACACTCTTTGTCGACTTCACCATCTACATCACTTAAATCCCTGAGGTTGTTTGGTAGAATGTTGAACAGTTGTGGACCCTTGAAACCCAGGCTGTTACAGTACTGGATCCTTATTCTAAAGGAAGAAAACAGGTTTTTGGTATTATGCAGTGCTATTGGTTTAGCTCTCAATTCCTAAGTTGAGAGCTAGATCTATATGTATCTCACTGCATGCCTTTCACACCTTCTCTCTAGGAAATAGAGATTCAATTCCTTTAGCCACTCTCAGTCACTCATTTGTTTCACCAAGTCAGTCTTCTTTGTATAGTGGCGCTGGATTGCCTCAAGTTCTGGCACCAGTTTGATATCTTCTGGTGACCACAGTTTGGAGCAGTAATCCAGATGACTGAGAATTAAAGTTCTTCATAAGAGTAACATGGTATCCTTTTTCCTGGTGTCTGAATGATCTCAGAATCATCCAGCTACTCCTCTGCACAATGTTGCCATCTTGTGTAATATGCCCATTGAATGTGGCATCATTACTCATGTAGA
The DNA here is from genome assembly GCF_006345805.1 of Octopus sinensis. Taxonomy (NCBI): domain Eukaryota; kingdom Metazoa; phylum Mollusca; class Cephalopoda; order Octopoda; family Octopodidae; genus Octopus; species Octopus sinensis. The sequence goes on from NC_043002.1 coordinate 69,170,377, forward strand.
TTCGCAGGTCATGCACTGACTCTGACATTGCACTACCGTCTGGTCCTGTATATTCTGATTGTAGTCTGTTTGTGGGCCAATTGTGGAGTGTTTGAAACTTCTCAACACTGAACTGCATGTTATTTTCATGTCCATTTGTATATATGCATATCTATATATATATCTGTATGTGTGTGTGATCATCATTTAGTATCCGTTTTTCATGATGGCATGGTTTGAATAGAGCTGGTAAGGCCAGGGGCCATATATATATATATATATATATATATATATATATATATATATATATATAAATATAAACATAGTCAGGAGGTATGAGAGGTGAATATTTATTAATTTAACCACATGACCTGTTTCATGTAGCATTAATTTCAGTATGTAGGAAATTATGTGTACATGTTTGCATTAATATGTATGCTCAGCATTAAACCATGGTTGTGGAGTTGAAACAAAAAAAAACATCGGCACTGACTCCATTACTATTGGCACCTCCGACTCCTCTTTATATAATTAAGTGATTGTGGCCTGCATATCTCATAAGGCACATGCATACGCTTGTACTTTGAATAGGCCTATATGTTATAACTGGTTTATATTAAAGAATAAAGACATTGTGAGTCAGAGTTGGCATAGTTTTACTGACTCCCAACTTCAACTACTCCTTAATTGTTTCTGACTCTGAGACTCCGACTCCACAGCCCTACATTAAACAATAAATTATATATTCACAAATCAGTGTAAATAAAGCTAGTTCAGATCACTGCAACATCATCATTACATCAGCAGTTCAACTCTAAATGTCTATACAAAATTCACTCTTATATATATATATATATATATATATAATATATATATATAATATATATATATATACACACACACACACACACCACACACACACACACACACACAGTGTGTTTAATGCCAGAACTAGACAATAATTACATCAATTTGGTCAGTAATATTTAAACATAACAGTAAAGACATATTGTGTTGCTATTATTCTAGAAAAAATTTTCTTTTCATAACAGCCTTGTGCCACTTAAGTTAAAGTGCTTGATAGAAATTAAGTAATTAACCATCCTTAATTTAAGCAAAATAATAAGAGATAAAATAATATAATGTAGAAATAAATAAAAATAGAAAATGCAAATAAATAGAAAAGGATTTTTTTTTACCAAAGTAGTTACATGGATATGTAAGTAGGGGACAAGCTAACTAGTGATTTAAAGATTCTATGGAATTCATGGATGAATGCATAAACAGGAAAGTTTAACTAATAGGAAGGAATTGTGTTGTACAACAATAAACGTCTATAGGAAGTCAACAAGGTCACAAAGTACATGAAAGAAAACATTTGAACTTTCAAGAATTTTACTCATACATCAACCACACCTCAATATAATTTTCAGCATATTAGTCTCAAATAAACAAAGTACATACATAGAAACATATCTACAGAAGCATTTGTACTAAATATAAATATACACACACATGTAAACACTCACAACCATATATATATATAAGTAAGGTGCAGGAGTGGCTGTGTGGTAAGTAGCTTGCTTACCAACCACATGGTTCTGGGTTCACCTTGGGCAAGTGTCTTCTACTATAGTCTCGGCTGATCAAAGCCTTGTGAGTGGATTTGGTAGGTGTAAACTGAAAGAAGCCCGTTGTATATATGTATATATATGTGTGTGTCTGTGTTTGTCCCCCTAACATTGCTTGACAGCTGATGGTGGTGTGTTTACATTCCCATAACTTGGTGGTTCGGCAAAAGAGACCGATAGAATAAGTACTAGGCTTCTGAAGAATAAGTCCTGGGGTCGATTTGCTCGACTAAAAGGTGGTGCTCCAGCATGGCTGCAATCAAATGACTGAAACAAATAGAAGAGTAAAAGAGTAAATATATATAAAGAAAACAAAAAAGTAACAGGTGACAACAAAACGTCCGGACTGTTAGACAATACAAAAAAGGATAGGAAAAAACAAGGACGGGTCATTTGGAGCTTCCTATCCTCAGTCGAGTTTCTGATTGTCTTTGAAGTTTTGTCCGGTTATACTTGAGACTGCTCCAATCTGACCGGCCCCGAGAAAATCTGAGCTAAGAGCACTAGACTCTTTGGAAGAAAGCAAGCGAATGTATATGAAAATAAGGATGAAAAGAAACAGAGAAATGGTACACAGTTACAAATACAAACAACAGGACATTAACGTGTGTGCGCGTGTGTATATATATATATATATATATATATATATATTATATATATATATATATATACATACATACATACATATATATATAACAAACTAGCTAGTTGAGATAATCTCTATGAAATATACTGATAAGTAGTGTCTAATGCCACCTAAATACGGCTGTTCCCTGGACACCTCTTCCAGCTGGTTAACTAGTGCACTCTGCACTCGATATGTGTTGCAAGGTTTGACAGGAGCTGGCAAGCCAGAGGACTGCACCAAGCTCCACTCTCTTTTGGCATGGTTTTTACAGTTGGTGTTTCCCTAACACCAACCATTTTACAGTGTGCATCTCTCTCTTTATATATATATTTATCTATCTATCTCCCCCCTCTCTCTCTCTATCTATCTATACACACACACACACACACACAGATGTATATGTCTTTCTATATAAATGTGTGTGTACTTTTATGTGTGGCTCTATTTGTTCTGACTTTGTGTTCTGAGGTCATTTTTGCTTTTGAGGGTTAAAAAATAATAATACCAGTCTTAAATAGTAGATTGGCAGAATTGTCACTTTAAATTACACTCTGTCCTACCCCTAAATGATGACCTTTCTATAAGGAGTTATAACTGACAGATAGTACCAGCAATGTGAAAAACCAATGGGAGTACTGCTTCAATTGTTTGATTGGATTGGAAAATCAATCAACTGCCACCATGTGTGTGTGTGTTTTAACACCATTTTGCATCTGCTTTTCCATCCTTGTATGAGTTGGACAAGTTTTGTTTTCACTGTACTATAGTTTCTATTTTTGTCTCATTTGTACTCTAAGTGCATACACATGTTCACATATATACATTTATAACGATATATTTATGTCTGTGTGTGTATTTTGCCACTTTTGTTTCTTTGTCATCTCCTTCTTGAGGTTCAGCATTCTTTGTCATTTCTTCTCTGGTTTTCCTCTTCAGTAGATTCCACCTGCTCATATTCCTTGGGGTCATCTGTCATCATCCCTATTTGTCACATGTCCTTACCAATGCAGACCCTTGTACTCCTCTACAGCTCCCTGCTCCCCACTTTAACTTTAGTTAATATTGCACTCCTATCACAGCATGCTCACTTTATTTGCATTTTAATTTTCACATGTCCTTGGTATTCATCTCAAGTGCAGGTATGTTGCCCCCATGTAATGTCATGCTTTATGCAAGCAGCCCTTGTTTCAAATAGGCAATCTCATTGTTACCAGCAGAGATAATAGCTCCCTGAAATTTTACATGCCATCCTTACTCTTGTTACTGTGCTTCCAACCTGCCCCTCCAGTGTATCATCCCTTATTTTTCTAATGTCTCTGACCCAAATCATCACATTCCATTTCTCCCCTCTTTCACCTCTTTCTATTTTAACCCTTTAGTATATAAACTGGCTATATCCATCCTAAAGTGAAGTTGGCCAAAGAAAATGTGGAGGGGACAGGTGGGGGAGGAGATTGAGAGGGTTGGGTTGAGGAAGGAGGATGCCCCAAACCAGGCAAGCTGGCATGAGAGTGGTTGCTGTAAGAGTGAGGTAATCCGGCCACCCCCATTAATGGGGACAAAGAAGGATTTAAAATATTTGACATTGATATCCAGCCCAAATATTCTACATATTTTATATTCAAACTGGCTAGATCTGGCTTCTCACATCTAGCCTACAAGGTTATTTTAAAAATATACAATCACATCATCAAAATTTCGAAGCTGCGAGATAATGCATGATTAATTAAAAACAGTGTAAATAAATAAGCATTATATTAGCATGCTGAAGGTTAATTTGAATGCTAATGGGTTAAATCATGCCAACAACTAACACATCTTCTTCATTTACAGTTCTTCCTCCCCTACATCATATTTCCCTCTCATATCTTCCCTGCTATTTACCCTTTATTAACATGTGTTGTTTTCTTTCTAACACCACCACCCTCATCAGAAATAACCGCCACACTTTTTACATTAAGGAGTCTTTCTGTTGCACCTCTGTCTCCAAGTGCCACATCTCTCACCTCTCACTTTCAGAGTCAAGCAGAGCTTCTCTAGCTATAAGTTCACTAGCGTTCTGTCTCTTTCTCCCTCTCTGTGTGTTTGTGTGTGTGTGTTTTGGTATTTTGTCCTATACTTATCTCTTGTGTGTTTACGCATTTTTCACTCACTGGTGAGGTCCTTTTTTTTTTATTTATTCATAATTGAATGCCACATACCCCTTGTCAACAATAAGTTTATATATATATATATATATCACCGTGATCACCGTGACCGACCAGGCTATCAGATGTTGCTATACATCGCTGGTCACAATGCGCTTTGCATTGTTTTAGCCGTCAAGTGAAGCCACCCTGCTGGCTAAGCGAGCAGGCCAACAGAAGAAAGAGTGAGAAAAAGTTGTGGCGAAAGAGTACAGCAGAGATCGCCCCCCCCCTCCCCCTGGCGGAGCCTTGTGGGGATTTAGGTGTTTTCGCTCAATAAACACCAACAAAGCCCAGTCTGAGAACCGAAACCGTGATCCTACAACCGCGAATCCGCTGCCCTAACCACTGGGCCATTGCGCCTCCACATATATATATATATATATTTACCGGAGTAAACACATAAATGTGAAACAAGGTGGAAAAAAGAGTACTCAAATACCAGTGGTAGAGTAATATGCTTTATTTTAAGCAGCAGAAAATTCAACAAAATCTGTTACTCTGAGTTTCTCGTTGCCGTTCATCAGACAGTTTTTGCAAAAACTGTCTGATGAACGGCAACGAGAAACTCAGAGTAACAGATTTTGTTGAATTTTCTGCTGCTTAAAATAAAGTATATATATATATATATATATAAAGCTAAGCACTTTATGGATGCGAGCCTGTTGGTTATTCTATGACCAGACATATATTTAACTTCATGTAAATACCTTACTGCTCTTAACTTTTAGAGTGTGCTTCTTTTTTGGATGTGTGATCCACTGACAAGACACACACATACACACACTCTGTCCATTTACCTAATCAGCACTCCCCATACTTTCTATGCCAGAATTCCGCTCCTATCTGCCTCTGCTCTCTCCTTCTCTTATTTGACACAATAGCTGCCTCCCACAACCCACCCTTTCCTTCCCTACCCTCTCTGATTCACACACCTTTCTATTCATTTTGTTACTTTGACACGCAACTACACATATGCACCAACATGTGAACACTGTTTATGTGTGTGTGTGTGTGGGGGGGGCGTTATCAATATGGTGTTAAGAGGAGCATAGTTCAGATGGATATTTGATACATTTTGGGTGAAGTGGATATGTTTATTAGTAATTAACCCTATAGATAAGCTCACTTCTCTTCAGTGGGCCATTCTTGTAAGACTGGCCAAATTCAGTACCATCAAGGGCAGTGTACACTTATTGACATTTTTAGTTTGCTCAATATAGCTGAGCATCATTGCTTCCACACACATTGCGTGTTTGTGGTGGATGCTGAGATGGTATGTAGACTAGTGCTCCACAACCTTTTCTCACTTGTGGTACACTTATATTCTTTTTGAAATCTGGTGGTACACCTGAACTAAAAATATAACTAAAAGTATGGGTGAGGGGAAAGTTATGTTCAAGTTACATTGTCACATACCTGGCATCATCTTCTGGTACACCAGTGCACCATGGCATACTGGTTGTGGAGCACTGGTGCACACAGTGCTAAGCAGGTGGTTGGTTTTGGTTAAAATATGTTGTTGAGTTTCTAACCTGTACTATTATGGTATGTATATGTGTGTGCATGTATAGGTGTTCTTGGCATGATTGCAATCTTAAATCACACACATACACTATATTCATACAATGTGCATGTTTTGTGTGGATATATATAAGAATATTTGGGTGTTTAGTCATGTCACTGCATATGTGTGTAGGTGTGTGTAATTTATTAGGTGGTAAAATTTTTTTGTTTAGGCTGAGTGTGTATGTATGTATGTGTTATTAGGTATGTGTAGCTGTGTGCATGTATGTAGTATATAATTAATGAGAGAGGTTAGTGTGTGTATGTGTATATTTAGTTTTTTGCTTTGTGGAGATAATGAGTTTATGATGTAAGTTTGGTAGTATCATCATCAACATAATTTGGCATCCATTCTCCATGCTTGCATGAGTTGGACGGGACTGCACCAAATTCCAATTTGATTTGGCAGTGTTTCTACAGCTGAATGCCCTTCCTAATGTCAACCACTCCAAGAGTGTAATGGGTGCTTTTATATGTCAGTTGCATGGCACCAATATCTTCCACGACTAGATTTCACTTGGCTTGATAGATCTTCCTTCTCAAGCACAGCATATTGCCAAAAGTCTTGGCCATTTGTCCATGCCTCTGTGAGGCCCTGCACTCAAAAGGTACTTTTTATGTACCACCAGCATGGTTGCTAGTTTCACGATACCAGCATTGGTCACATTGCTTCTGCGAGGCTCAATGCTCAAAAGGTGGGTTTTATGTTTCACGGGTTTATATGTCAAGTGGTATGTGAGTGTGTAAGTGGTTATTTCTATGAGATGTCCTGTTCAGTTATATTCTAGTAAACTTAGAAAGAAGAAGGTTAAAGATGATGTTTTTGTTATCACACAATTCAGGCTATTGGTCATTAAACGAGGATGTTAGGACAAAATGCTTAGCAGCATTTCGTTTGTCTTCATGTTCTGAATTCAAATTCCACTGAGGTCGACTTTGCTTTTCATCCTTTTGAAGTCTTGGGGTTGATGTAATTGACTTACTCTCTCCTCCCAAATTACTGGCCTTATGCCAAAACTTGAAGTCAGAATATGTGTATGAAGATATGTGTGTGTGTGTGTGTGTGTGTGTGTGTGTGTGAGACTTTTAGATGTTGGCTTGTGTGTGCACACATGTATGTATGTGCATGTGAATGTATGTTTATGTGTATTTGTGGATTATGTACTAGAGGCCAGAGTGTTTATTGTGTTTAAGGTTTAGTATAATGATGAAGATGTGTTCATTTATTTTTGGAGGTATATCTTATGTTGGCATGCGTGTAGATATGTCTGATGTTGAAAGGGGTTTGTTTATATGTATGTTTATGTGTGAGAGTTTTATTCAGGTTAGTTTGGTTTATATGACGTGTACACTGTATACCTTCAAATTATCTGTCTCTGATGGCTTAACTACTATAAGTAGAGTTACTGAAACTGACTGAGGTCACATGTTTGTTCATGTACACGTGTGTATGTATGTGTGCACATACACTCCCCCTTATGTGTTTGGGTTTCTCTCTTACCATTGGACAACTGTTGTTGGTTTGTTTATGTCTTGTAAAAAGATGGCAATACAATTAGTGTAGGCATACATATGATATTGTTTTGTATCTGAAGAGCAACTATGAGATAATTCTATAAAATGATTAATAGTGTATCCTGCAAATTATATTATCTCTAATAAATTCTACCAAACTAGCATTGAGTGCTCTCATCTCTTACATATGATCATTACACTTACCATTTGTGTGTCCGTGTGTGCGTGCATGTGCCAATGTGTGTAAATTAAGTTTTGTTTCTTTGTTGAGAGACCTTGTACATACATGTGTATAACACTTGTATATCTCATTTGACACATGCAAACATGGAAAAGTAGGCATTAGAATAATGACAACAACGGTGATGGTGGTGGTGGTGGTGATACACATTGTATGAACATCCGGGTGTGTAATATACTCACTGTGTGTAAGTGTGTTTAATGACATATGCATGTACCTGTGTGTGTGTAACCACAGCAACAGCATTCTTTTTTCTCCAAGCAAGGAAAACAGGAAGAAATATCCAATCTTCGTTGTCATAGACCTTTAGCCACCCCTTGAACACAGGATTTATTCAGCCACAAGGAAACAAGAGCTCCTGTGTTTGTAGTGTGTGTGTGTGTATGTTTATATTATTATATGTCTCATAAATGGAATGGGATATGTGAAATGTTTCCATTTAGTCAGTATGTTGGTTACTGTACACATCAGCATATTGAGAAGAAGCAACTATTCTTTTAAATTTCAATAGCTGCCTTTTCGAATATTCATCATTTACTATTCATAATGCATTATGAAGGTATGTTCTAACTTCTGACTGAAGTAAATTCTTTCTTTTGTGTATAGCAACAGTAGCTTGGTAAGATACATTCTTAAATTCTGATGCTCTGTTGATGATGTAATAATAGTAATTTCTCCTATATCTGTTGATCCCTGAATATATTCTGAAAGTCTCTAGTGTTTTCTGTCTTCATTGAACAGAATATCCTCTTATGCGTGAGCTGACTATTATCATGAAGTATTCTTTGTATTTATCAATTAGTGTAAAACTCTATATTTTTGCTATTACACATGAATTCTTTTGCTTACAGTAATTTTACATTCACAGTTCAAATATTTTGCATGCAGCTTTTATTTACATTTATATTGTTACTGAACAGTTGACAAAATTTTCAGTTGTTTTGGAAATATTTTCTGACCTGAGAGAAAATGTTTTGCACCATTAACATTTATATAATGATATATATGATGGATTATAACTTAATGCATGCCTCTTAATGGTATTTCTGGGTCAGTTGCTAGTTATTGTTGGGAATTCTTTAATTCCTTCCTGATATTGGTTAAGGCTCATAGTTCTCTGTTGTCAGTTGCATGGTAAATGTAACTTTGTCAAGGAACAATATACTCGTACTTCTTGCTGAAAGTTATTGTTATGTTTGTTGTTTGGTCAGTAATTACATTGTATATGGCTAAAGGATGGAATGACGTTATGTTTCTTAATGATTTTGTATTGTTTCAAGTTTGGTTTAAGCATATGGAAATTTATCATTCTATAGTTTATGTTGACTGTCAATACATAGCCCAAATTCTATCAATATAATTATTTTTGTTTCCTGATGACATCAAACTGTTTAGGCTATAAGAAAGTTATAAGCCCATCATCTCTGTATAGGCCCACATTGTTTTTTGCTTCATTGAGCAAGACTAGGCCTACAGGTTTAGGTTTTTCTTTAGCACAACTGCTTAGTTGTTAGGCAAGAGTCTCTACAATAACCTTGGCTTGACTAGAACTTTGTTAGTGAACTTGGGAAGATGGAAATGTTGAGGAAGTTAACCAGATAGACTGTAGATTATGATAGCTTATGATTTTGATTCTCTTGAAGATTGTTAAGGTTACATGTGTCTGTGGAATATTTGGTCAATAATTACAATAATTATGTAGCTAAACTGATCAAACAAGAATACTTATAAATGAAGCTGACACAAGATCCATTCACATTTATTTACTCTGTGTGTGTGTACATATGCAATTGTATATATATGTGTGTGTATACATGTACACACATCAATATGTGTATGTCTGTATATAAATATAATTATACAACACTTACACAAATGAGCACTGTACACAATTATTATTATTATTATTAATTATTTTCATTAAGTTGCAGTTTGTACTTGCTTGCATGTTTTTTTTATGTTGTAAATCTATGTTTAACTTTTACTTATTTTTCATTATTTCATCATACTGTTTATCTTATCTTTTAACCGAGTCAACTGTATAATGTATGTATCTCTTTGAACTGTTTCTATTTCAGGGATTTTAGCTTTTTCAACCATTCTTTAAAATTACCTAGATCTAACCAACTATGTAAAAGAATCATTAGGAGCTTGACTTGTATTTATGGTTATAGGTAGGATGGCAGAAGTATTTTTAGTACTGACCCACCACTGTGAGTAGCTGTGAAATGGCCATGATGGTTAAAACAGGAGTTTGTGTTTATTCAATTATCTTTTTTTGAAATGGTACTGTATTTGGTGAAGTGTTAATTTTCACAATGAACCATATGAATTCAAATTAAAAATTGTGTGAAAGTTGATTTTGGTCTTTCTCCCTTTTTCAGAAATAGTTATAGAAGTTGTACCAATCTTTCTCTCTCTCCCCATATGATTCTGCCTTGAGTTTGTCCAACCATGACATGACAGATGTGTCTAGGCTTAGCTCCTAATCCATATGCAGTCCTGTTGCTAGTGTTTCTATGTAATATTGCTTCTCCTGAAGTTTACATCTCTCCTCTTTATACAACCATTCAATGAAAGAGTGTATGGTTGTAAGATCCCCATATTGTTTATGATTGACCTACAGTAACCAAGGTTGAAAACACTATATTAATTTAAGGGTTATGGTTTTGTCACCTTGATGCATTGATATAACATACTTGGTTGGAAAAACTAGTTTCCCAAAGTTTTTCACAGGAAATCAAACAAGGAAGTATTAAGTAAATACAAATATAGAAATCATTTTAATAACTCTCTTCCTCCCTTGTTCCTTTCCCTATGCATGAGTGTTTATCACTATTGAAATAAAGCAGCTGTTTTGTGACTGTAGCGACCCTGCATAACAAACAGCATATTACTTGCTTTCATCAAAAACATAGGTTGTCACATATCCCTGATTTATATGAGTGATTGATTTGTCTTAAGAAAAGTATCCAGCTACAAAAAAAAAAACCCAGTTTATATATGTAATCAAATGAAGGTCCCTGTATACGGTGGTTTGCATGGTAGAAATAGCAGTTAGGTTTCTTTTAAATCAACATCTTAAAAAATGGATTCATTGGTTGCAGATAACAAAGAAATTATTACTATTACAGTCAATAAAGTATCTGAGTTTAGGAATAGTTCTAAGAATTGCAACTCCTACTGGAATCGTGCTTAAAAGAAACAAATTTATTTTATCTAGAAGTTAGAATGTACCCTCTTAATGTTTTAATCTTTTAGCATTCAAATTACTTTGTCCAATGTAATGCTTATTTATCATTGTTTTGAATTAATTATGCATTTAATTTTTAGTTTCAAGGTTTCATTGATGTGGTTGTTTATCTTTAGACTGTCATTGTAGAATAGGTGTGAGAAGCTGGATCTAGTCAGCTTGAATGTAAAAGAGGTAAAACTATTTTGGGCTGGATATAGCTGGTTTAAAGGCTAAAGAGTTAATATAATCCTAATCTTTTTTTTCTCTTTCTTTTATGTCCCTTGTATTAAATATGTAAACACTATCCTAGCTATTGTTTTTCATGTAGTCAGTATCTCTGAATTATTCATACTCTAAACAGTTCTACTTTTTTTGCCAATCAATGTGATGATGCCTCTTGTTGTAAACAGTAAATGAGGATTCCATAACTTCTTGCTGAACAACTTGTTCAGATGATTTGTTTCTGGTGATCAAATGACATTACCAGTGGAGGTGCACGGTGTACCATGTTAAATGTTGAAATGACCATTGAACAACATGAAACTGTTTGCTAAGGAACATAACACACCTCCAGTCCAGGAATCAAAACCATGATTTTGCAATTGTGAGTGCAACACTCTAGCCACTAGGCCATGTGCCTTCACAACCAGTTTAAAGTCTTGTACATATACTCAAAGATTCTTTCCTAACTGCTTTAGTAAATACAGGAAAGGTTATGTTTCACTGTAGAGGTTGGGATAAGTTCTAGACATGTCTGGAGTTCATTATTTACATTATTTACAATCGACAGATATTTGTCCTCATCTTGTTTGTTGTTAACACAACGTTTCGGCTGATATACCCTCCAGTCTTCATCTCATATGCCTATGGGCATATGGCGTAGAGGTTAAGAGCGTGGGCTACTAACCCCAAATTCCGAGTTTGGTTCCAGGCAGTGACCTGAATAATGAAAATAATAATAATAATAGTAATAATAACAACAACATCAAAAAATACCTTAGAAATGAGAACCCAGGTTCGAAATTTCCCCAAGACACCTGAATCAGCCGAAACATGTTAACAACAAACAAGATGAGGACAAATATCTGTCAATTGTAAATAATGTAAATAACGTACATACTTCCTCATCTCTTAAACATAGAACAAAAATGTCTGGAGTTGTCTCTTCTTTTCGATGAAAAAAGAAAAGATGAAAATAACATTAAGTATTTACTAATATTGTCTTTTTATTTCTTTGCTAGTTAATTATTTTCAATTATTTAATACTGCCTAAATTAAATAAAACACTATCTTCACTTGATATACTGTGTATGAAAAGAAAATGGAATACTTAGGACTGAGCTACCTTTGATCATAAGTTTGCTCAGTAAAAGCTGACCTGGGATTAAACAGCAGTTTATATGCATACACTCAGTTATAGAATTCTCCATGATATGTCAGTATTAAAAATAGGAATGGGGGAAAAATTGTGCTAATGGAAAGAGGAATGATATATGTTTAGCTTTATTTCAAATATTTTCCTTTTTTAATATATCCAAGTCTACATTATCCATTGTGACCATCCTTTTCTAAAATGGTTGGGTATAATTTGGGGGAGATTTTGTCGTTATTACTAGCAGCACATGTGACTGTGTTGAGGTTCTCTTATTAATTAGTTTGTGTAAAAATTTAATTTAAAAATGGTTGACATACTTTTTTCATGAATAATAAAATTACTATTAAAGAAATAATAAAAATGTTGAAATGACTGAAAGAGATGTTAATTTTTGGTTGAAAATTTGTGAGCGATTATTTTATAACTGACACAGAGTTTTATCACGTGTCTGAAATGTATCACAGTAGAGTAGGTAAATAGATTTGGTGCTAGAATGTGGATTTAACTGAAAATCTGAGGCTAAGAACCAGAAAGTGAATTGGTCACAATAAAAATGTGACTCATTTCTCTCATCTGTTTTATGAATTTTGTTTTCCTCTCAAGTGGAAAAGATAAAATGAAAAAAAGCATGAACCAAGCAAACAAAGCATGTATTGTGGAATGTATCTCATGTGTAAAACAGAATTACTTTATCATAATGTTTGTTCTTTTGTTGTTAGTATCATTTCACTCGATCTATTGTAGATTCATCCACACCGTCTGGCAGTAGTAGCGCTGGAGCATCAACATCTAGTGGACGAGGTGCTGAAGGAGGGCACTCACCAAAAGGCATTCAGCTTCAGAACGGTGTGGCTCCAAGTCCAGTGTCTCCGCTTGCATCGAGTTCATCTCATATGACTAGCGGTGCAACAGCTGGTGCCGTTGGTGGATCCACTGGTGGCGCCTCTGCAGGAGTTGCAGCTGTTGCAGTACCAGCCCATGTCACATCTGACGGAGCTTGTGGAACTGTCCCAAATTATGCTTCTCAGCAAGCCTCATCTCAAACTCCTCCTACTCAAGCACAGGTTCAGGCACAAGCACAACAACTGCAGCAGCCCCAGGATCCTTTACCAATTGGGTAATTATCCTATATTTTTAATTATACCATATTTTTTAATTATTCTATATTTTTTAATTATGCTATATTTTTTAATTATCCTATATTTTTTAATTATCCTATATTTTTTAATTGTCCTATATTTTTAGATTATCCTATATTTTTTAATTATGCTATATTTTTTAATTATACTCTATTTTTTAATTATACTCTATTTTTTAAAAATAATTTTCTCTTATTTTATCTGAAGTTATGTATATCAAGATGCTCCATATCAATGTGCCACTCATGCATATAAATGTGTGTATCCATGTTTTTGTATGCATAAATAATATATGAATAAAGGAAGTATGTTGTATATACACAGACATATACACAAACACTTATGTATACAACATTGTAAATGCACATTTGTATTTTGTATGTAATCACGCATATATAATGTCTCGTACATTACTATTGTGTTTATCACGTAAATAAAAGCCGAAAAGCATAAATTATTCAAGGCCCTCAGATTTCATGTATAACATTTTTTTCAAGTTTAAAAACTGTTACCCACAAAACTCAAGGTTACGGTAATTGCTTGGCCATTTAGATCCAAAAATAATACAATTATATCTCTCCATATAATCTGTTGGTTGGTGACAAGAAGGGCATCAGTCTTAATGTAGTCTCATGTGACCCATACAAGCATAGAGAAGTAGACGACAAAACAATGATGGTGATGATTACATTTTGTTCACTCACCTCTTAATTCATTTATTACATGCAATGTAGCACACGTACATACATGCATATTTTCTCTCTGTAATTGTACTTAATAGAAGAAATTTAATTTCTGATTTTTATGGTGCTTACATTTAGTTCAGTTCAAAGCTGAGTTTATGACCTGTTTTATTAATCACTTCATATATTAGTATAAACCTTGAACTTGGAAAGGCAGTGGTTATTGTGCTTATTCACATAAATAAAAGCCTAAAGAAAAGCTTTTTACTGAATTATATACTGACCTCCATGCATTAAATTAGCATTTTTATATTGAAATGGAAATTGTCACCTTGAGCAAGAGTCTTCTATTGTAGCCTTAGGTTGATCAACAGCTTGTCAGTAAATTTAGTTGATGGAAATGGTACAAAATCCATCATGCCTGTGTATTTGTATACACACACGCATTTATATATGTGTATATGTGAGCTGAAGAGTAGTTTTCTCCATTTTGCATCTGTATGTGAATATACAATTGTATTATATAATGCTGAATGTGTGTATATGCAGATGCATCTATGCATGTAATATGTGTATGTACATGTGTGTTGAAGTTAATGATGCTGCATGGAGGAAATTATGAAACGGCTGTAATCATATGGGGATAATAAGTCTGTATTTGCCTCTCACACCTGATTCTGTGTGGTTGGCGTTAGGAATGGCATCCAGCTGTAGAAACCATACCGAATGAGACTGGAGTCAAACCATCCAACCTATGCCAGCAGGGACAACGAATATTAAATGATGGTGATGATGATAATTTATATATATGTCTATAGGATATCCCAGAAACAGCTGTAAGACTTTGAATTTTTTCCAATGATAATAATGTATATGACTTGAGATGTTTGCTTGCCTTAATGTTTATTGTCCCCTTTAACAATTATATATCTGCTATATTGGAAATGTACAATGGCTCCATAACTGCCATCTTGGCTATAACCTTGGAGCCCTAGTAATCCGTTACAGAACTTACCTAATGTACCTAGTCGTTTGGATCACCTGTGAACTAAACCCCCATATTTTGTGTGTGTGTGTGTGTGTGTGTGTGTATATATATATATATATACATATATATATATATATATATATATGTGTGTGTGTGTGTGTGTGTGTTTACATTCTGCTGCACTGAGCATGAAAGTGTGCTGAACTTTTGGTGAAGTTGTTGTTCCCTTTTAACAAATCAGCCATTAGCTCTACACTTGCAAAGATATGCATAATAAAAAAAATCTTGCAAAGTAAGTACGAGTTAGTAAAAGAAATGGCCTCCATCTGAGGAGTGGTATGTATTTATGTAACCCATTCTAGCATTGGGAAATACATAAACCAAACAGATGATTATTAGTAATTTCATAATTTTATTATTGATATTTATAATTCTAGTGTTGTTAGATACTGCTTGTCTTGCTTTCCCAGATAGATTGATCTTGCCAGAATTGGAATAATTTTGTCTTTGGTCAGAACTAAAGATAATTTATAAGGATTTGTACTAAGTGTTGTAATTGCAGGTAACTGAGACAGAAATATACTAAAGTCAAATTGAAGTGTAATTATTCAGAAGGATTTAAAGTGATAGTTCTGTGTGAGTGTGTGTGTGTGTGTGTGTGTGGAGCAAACTTTTAAACTCAGTTTTGTAAAATTAATCTTCTTGCTTAGAATATTTGGTGTTCCACATGTAGTAAGACTATTTAGAGAGATTTATTTTCAAAAACTGGAGATACAATGCTTAACAGTAGGGATTTTGTTATTCAATAAAGAGTTGATTAACTTGTTATTTCTGTTTGTTACAGCCTTTTTATGTTTATATTTGAAGAAATATAATAAAATGGTAATTATATTTTCCTTTCTAAATTTTTTGTTCTCAATTTCTAGTTGGCAGATGAGATTTGATCCTCAGGGTCGTGTTTATTATGTGGACCACAACACTCGAACTACTACATGGGAAAGACCTCTTCCACATGGGTCAGTATTTCAAATTTTTCTTCTTTTTGTTGTTACATGCATCTATGATATTTGAGTTCAAGGAAATGGAAGATTGTGTCAGTCACTAGTTCACAGTTTGCTTAAAGTGAAGGTGACAAGGAAGTATTAGTACATTTAGTTTTCAAAAGCTTGTATTCTATCCATTGACTCGTTTCATTCAAAAGTTTGTTCCATAAAATTAGATGCTAACCCTGATGTGATTTGAAGTAGCATTTTGATCTGGAAGTACATTACATTCTGTCTCAGGACCTACTTTATTTGAGGAGATCATTTTGAATGATGTGGCAACCAGATTAGTTACAAAACAAAAAAAAACAAAGAAAAAATGATTTAGGGAATAGTTTTCTCTAATATTTATCTCCCTTGCTCCTTCGTATAAGATATTTAATTATCTTCACTATGTTTGGTGGATGTGGATTTTTAAATTAATTTTGCTTTTGTTTGATTAATACTTTTTGTACTAAGCAAAAGCATTAGATATTTGGCCTTATACATATTTTAAGACATCCTCAAAACCTGACCATACTAGTTCTTTCTTGGTAGAGCAGTTTTCTCGGCTTAGATGATAGCATTCTCTAGGGCACTGTGAATACCAAAGTATCAGCAGACATTAGTGGAGCACTGAAAGTTATTTGGCAAGTAGGTTTATATATTCATTATAAATAAATTACTTGTTGTGACCCCCTTTGGTCATGAATGACCATGGGATTGCACCTAGAAAGTTACACTCTGAGGCACAAGTCTGGGCAAGGTTGTTTATGGAAGACCAGCAGTCGCCTACGCATACCAGCCTCCTCTCTCCACGCCAAGGGAAAGGCAAAGGCCGATACAGCTTGGCACCAGTGACGTTGCAGCTCATTTATTAATGTGCAAGTGGCTGAACACTCCACAAACACGTGTACCCTTAACGTAGTTCTCGGGGAGATTCAGCGTGACACAGTGTGTGGCAAGGCTGGCCCTTTGAAATACAGGTACAACAGAAACAGGAAAAAAGAGTGAGAGAAAGTTGTGGTGAAAGAATACAGCAGGGTTCACCACCACCCCCTGCTGGAGCCTCGTGGAGCTTTAGGTGTTTTCACTCAATAAACACTCACAATGTCCGGTCTGGGAATTGAAACTGCGATCCTACAACTGCGGGTCCGCTGCCCTAACCACCGGGCCATTGTACCTCCACAAGTTACTACCATGAGTTATTTATAATGAAGGTGATTTTTCACAATAGGGCGATGATTCTGCTCTGGCAAAGTATTGCTTCATTTGGCAACTGCTGAGAACACTTCCTCTGGCCCTGTGCTGTGGTCAGTTTGTCATTGAGGAAATGTTTTGGTGTAATTCAGAATTACTTTTTCTTGTGGATTTTGCGTTGTCGCTGCCCTCTTATAAAGAAAAGCATGAAAATAAATGGTATGAATAACAAAAACAAATTTTAAATAATCTGATGCAATTGCAATCTTCTCTTGAACATTGATAGAAAAATTAACTACAACAATAACACAAAATATTTCTTAATTGTACCATAGTAATATCCTTAATAACATAAAAAAAAAAGAAAAAAAAAGACTTGTAGCATGACACCAGCAAAAGAAAACAAGTTGTTCTGCAGCCATTAAAGAAAATGATACCAGCTATAGTTTGACAAAACGAAAGTGGGCATCCTATTATTTCCATAAAGAGCTTTCTAAACGATCAAATTTTCAGTGGAATAATAATTTCATTGCCCAATAATATGATTTTAAGACTGGTTTCAATCTGAAGCTAGAAATTTACGGCATCATACATTAACAAATAAATATTTCAAGCAGGATAAAAGTAAGTAATCTTTCTCAAGAAGTTTAATATTATTGACCAGTACCTATTTTATAATGAGCAAGCACAAGCCCCATTGTTAATGCTTTACCATGAGGTTTATAAAGTTACTAAAAGTTTCCTGGCCTTGGGAATTGATAAATAAAAAGTAAAATTTTACGAGTTTGAATGATTATATATGTTAACACTTTGATTATGGAATACAGTGGTTTTTGTGATAGTCAGGTAACTATAAACTTTTTAATCCAGTATATGCCATTGAGGCAGTATTAAATTAAAATGACCATATATGTGTACATTGTTAATATATATATATACACTAGTGATAGGCCAGTTACTGCAGTATTTGTCCTAAGATAACATGTTTTTAACACAGCATGTCCATAGGAAATGTTATTTCGGGATAAATACTGCAGTCACTGGCCTATCACCTGTATATACATTAAGTATGATACATAGACAACTGTTTTAATTTAATATTGCCCCAATTGCATATATCAGATTTCTATTCAGTCGAATGGCTATTCTCAACATAAGTAAATGTTTTATTCACTTTTTCTTTCTCTTCTAAGCGTGTGACTGGCTGGTTGAGTTTTTGCCTTCCTCTGATATTCATTGTGTTTTTGCCTTCCTCTGATATTCATTGTGTTTTTAACACAGCATGTCCATAAGAGATGTTATCTCAGGACAAATACCGCAACAACTGGCCTATTGATAGTGTACATTCATTGCCATACTTAGATGGTTATCTTAAACTTCTTAATTTTTTTTTTATCATACTCACAAATTTTGTGTTGATGATGAATATCAATCATGATAAAGTCATTGAATTTAAATACCCTTGTTAATCTTTCCTATTAAAGATGGGAACGTCGAGTGGACAGCCGTAACCGAGTATATTATGTTGACCACAACACTCGCACGACAACATGGCAGAAACCTAGCATGGATATGGTTCTGAACTGGCAGCAATGGCAACAGTGGCGAAACAACAGAAGCATGGAACACCTACAACAGCGGTTTCTTTATCCACAGAATCAAATGCTAGCAACTGAAGCAGATACACAGGATGCATTGCCTCAGGGATGGGGTCTGTATTCAATTCATTTTCATTGTTCTCATATATTACCAACAATATTTCATGTGTTTCTAATGTATGATGTGTGTGTTTGTAATGTATATGTATATTGTGAGATGCATCATTATCACTGGCAGCATCAACATCAGTTCCATCACCAACAGAAGCAGCAGCAGTACCACCACTACCATCACCACATTCTAGTATTCTTTTCATCTTGCTGGTAAATGTTTGGTGGATCTATTGCTGCTCTGCCATTGAAAGCAGGTTATATATTGTGATGTGATTTCATACAAGATAGAATGAGGAATGTCATGGCTGTACCTAAGTGTTTGAGTGTGTTCAAGTTGCAGTTTAAAAACCTTTATATGCTATTCTAATATACAAGATCAAAGTACATTTCATTAGAGAAATAAAATTTTGGTAGGAAGTGGTAACAACTAATATGAGAGCAATAATTCTTACATTTGGCATGACCTAATTACTGCAAGATATAGAGAGATCTTGTGCAGGAGACTTTTGCTAACAGGGGAAGTACAGACAGTTGAAGCAATAATGCAGATGATTTTGACTAGTGGAAATGATAGTTTTAACGAATAATGATCACAGCTAAAATAATTATTGCACAATGTCCGTTTAAGCCAGCATAATTTATTGGATAAAATATTAAACCATTGAGAAGAATAAGGTTTAGTTTTGGTATATCGCCAAAAATACACTTAAACTAATTTATCAGAAGTGATATAGAATGACAGAGTGACTGTAACAAAATCTTGTGTCTATGACCTATCACATTAATCTGTGCTTCATGCTATACGTAGTTTAGAGATTTTACGTATAATAGGTGAAATACATTGGATAGGTTTTGTTTAAGAAGCACTATAAATTAGCTATTGTTATAACTGAGGATACTAGATGTTAGGAGTTCAGTTCCTGTATTTGTTAGGTTGATTTTTTTTTTCACCATGTCAATAAAATAAGTATCAATTATATATTAAGGTTAATTCATTAGACTGTAATAAACCTTAATTCCTCTGGAATTTGTCTGTGTAGAAATCAATATTTTTTATGTTAAGGATAGAAAAGTCATTATGAGAATGGTTATAGGTAGTTTTCTTTGAACACAAATTTGTTTAGCACAGTTTTATTTTGACTATAATTGTTAGATGTTTGTTACTGTTCACAGTTGCTAACAATATTTTGTGTGAATTTTTACAGAGAAGAGAGTTGATGCAAATGGAAGAGTTTATTTTGTTAATCACAAAAATCGAACAACTCAATGGGAAGACCCAAGAACACAAGGGTAAATCTTACATATTTGCTACCTAGAATTGGTTCTTCACTAAATATGAGACATATTAATAAGAGTTTATTAACACTTTTATTATATTTCTGTCAAAATACACTGCCTTTGTTTCAATTAATTATGAAAATAACAAAGAATTTTGTAAAATAACTTGTCCTTAATAAGCTGATGTTTGGAAGGTAATTAGAATAAAATTTTACTAGGTTTTTAATGTTGATCACTTTAAAACAGTAACTTTATATTAAAGGACCAAAGGCAGTCCCAGGTTGGTTGATATCAAAAGGATTAAATCATAAGGCATGATGTAATTTATCACCATCATAATGAGGATTTATTTTATTTTATTTTTTAAAAATTGTCTTTGCATAAGGGAATCTCTGACTAAAAATAACATTTTATTGAGTCAACATTAATCTAAATTATCTCATATTTCTAAGATTGTTCAGAAATTATTAGGTATTCTGTCGCAGAAAAATATTATAAAATGGAGAAGAATAATAAAATTCTATTTTTGTTCCCTCTTACTTAATATTACCTATTTACTTTTTCTTGAATGAACCCCTGTCTCATTTCATTGTCATGTTTATATCTTAGCAGAACTCTTCAAGAAGATCCGTTACCTGAAGGCTGGGAGATGCGTTATACAACTGAAAATGTCCGTTACTTTGTGGATCACAACACTAGGACTACGACATTCCAAGATCCTCGAGGAGGTCCTTGCAAAGGGTAAGATCATTAGTGCTGCTGTTATTGTGTAATCTTTGTGAAGCTTTCAATATATCGTCTCTATCGGGTGATAAATAATTTTATAACTTCTGTGATTTAGTTGGTACATAACCATATCATAGATTATTTACTTTAAAGAATGTCAGCCATGTTGTGCATTCTGGAAATATTAACCTCTCAGATAAATGGACAGCTGATGGTGATGAGATGGTGTTACATAAGCAATATTCAACATCAGTAATGAAATAATTAAAAATATCAAAAACACTACACATATGTTTATCGATACCCATATTAAAATGATAATGATTTCAAATTTTGGCATAGGGCTAGCAATTTTCAGAGCAGGGGATAGTTAGTTACATCAGTCCCAGTGCTCAACTAGTATTTATTTTATCCACCCTGGAAGAATGATGAAACACCACTAAGCATTGTGTCTGATGTGCTAATGATTCTACAAGCTCGCTGCTTTAACCATAGAATGATAATAATAAGTAAAATACTTTGAGAGAAGTCAGAGATCAGTTATACATTGATGTAAATTATACATGGTTTGATCAATAAGTGGCTGGACTGTTGCCATAGTAACGAAGCTAAAACATGCAGAGGGAAGCTGCTTGGCTTCACTCTGCACAGATTGATCTTGAACTCTGTTGTGCATGTGCACTAAGTCTTAACGTTCTAGCTCACTTCTGCTGTTTACAGCAGTGCCTGGAAGGAACGTGTGTAGCGTGTGATTGTTGCATTGATCATGACAGAGAGAGTTGAGCAGAAAATCTGCATTAAATTTTGCCAAAAGCTTGGTGATATCTACTCAGAGACCTACGCAAAGTTGCAGAAAGTGTATGAGCTGCACAGAAGTGTACGAGTGGTTCAAATGTTTCCAAAATGGCTGAAAAAAATGTTGATAGTGACAAACGTTGTGGGAGACCCGCAAGCAGCAGAACTGAAAAAAGCATTGCAGATGTGCAATCAACTGTGAGGGGAAATCGTTGAATCACCATCCATGAGTTATCAGCTATGGTTTAGTTCAGTCCATTGTCACTGAACATTTGGGTATGAGATGTGTGTCTGCCAAGTTTGTGCTAAAACTGCTTTTAACTGACCAAAAATATAGTCAGGTTTCAGTTGCATAAGATCTCCTTGATTGTGTCAAGAATGATGTAAACTGTCATAACAGGCGATGGATCGTGGGTTTACTGTTATGATCCCGAAACAAAGGCTCAGTCTTCACAGTGGAAAACCCCAAACCCTCCGAGACTGAAGCAATGTAAAGACACTGTTGACCATTTTCTTTGACTACAAGGGGATTGTTCATCATGAGTATACTCCACCTTGTCAGACCAGTAAATTTGGAGTACTACCTTGACGTTTTGCGGCATTTGTGGGATGCTATTCATTGGAAAAGTCCGTAATTGCATGCGTCCGATGAGTGGCATTTGCACCATGACAACACACCTACTCATTCAGCACAGGTTGTGCAACAGTTTTTGTCTAGGCACAGCATTCCTCAGGTCTGAGAGCCACCATATTCCCCAGATCTCACTCCTTGCAACTTTTTCCTCTTTCCAAAAATCAAATTCTGCTTGAAA
>NC_043002.1:69198087-69238087 GCF_006345805.1 Octopus sinensis
ATATTTTAAGTTCATTGGCCGGTTCATTGCTATGGTAAGTTCATGACGGAAGTTGATCCAAGCCTAGTTAAAGGCTCTCTGTTAGACTTCAATTATTTACAATAGAGCTTAGGTTGTAGGTGTACCTTGTTTCAAAAAACGATTCACTTATAATCCATTAAAACCTGTTACTTGATATAACTCACTGATATCTAAGTGTTTAATATGATTGTTCACCATATTTAATGTGGTGAGCATAACTTTGAGACTGTTGTATCAGTGTAGTAAAGATCCCAAAGACTAATCAAACAAAGACAAGGGAGACAATAAAAAAAATGTTTTTAATGAATTGATAGCGTTGCTATTATGTTAAACTGTTGTATGTCCAAATTTAACCAAATGCCTTTTTCCCCAATGTTTATTTTTGCTTGTAATAGCCGGTTCTTTTGGTCAAACTATCGTATCTCCAGCTGCTTCAGATGCCAAAATATCAAAGCATAGTACAGCGGTTTTGTTATGGAATAGTGAAACTATTTTTACATTTTCTGTAAAAAAAAAAAGCAATGTTTTGGACTCAGGACACTTTTGCATCTTATATGCCTTGTAGATGCACACAAATTACTTGCTTGTTTGACCTACTAACCCAAAGACAATGCTTTCTACTATAGGCACAAGGCCTGTTGTTTTATGGGAGGGAGAATAGTTGATTACATCATCACCCCACCCCCACCCCCATATTGCTCACCTGGTGCTTTATTGTAGTATTTCGTAGTATTTCATCCCAGAATTTAAGGAGCCAGAAGTAATACTGCTTAGCCCTTTGTTCGATGAACCAATGGTTCTTTCAGAACTCAAGGACAGTGAGTTCATATCTTGGTTTTGGCCTTTTTTTGTTGTACTCTTGAACAAAACTTCTTCTCAGACATTTGATAATATAGTCTTTGGTAGACAATGCTTGAAATAAGATGGAATAATCACAGCTGGTTTGTCTTTGATCAATATGTCTGCTAAATTAGGACTGAATGAGTTCTACAAAAACAACTCACTGTTCTTCTGAGTGTTTCTGATAATATATATCACCTTTATATGAGACTTGATTGATTAGTGTGAAGAAAAATAGGAAAAAAAAAAAGGAATTTTTATTAAATCATCATCATCATTGTCGTTTAATGTCTGCTTTCCATGCTGGCATGGGTTGGATGGTTTGACTGAGGGCTGGCAAGCCAGAAGGCTGCACCAGGCTCCAATCCGATGTGGCAATGTTTCTACAACTGGATGCCCTTCTTAATGCCAACCACTCCAAGAGTGTGGTGGGTGCTTTTTATGTACCACAGGCATGAGACCAGTCAGGCAGCACTGGCATTGACCATGTTCGAATAGTGCTTTTTACGTGCCCCCCCCCCCCGTACGGAACCAGTGAGGCGGCACTGGCATCAACCACGCTTGAATGGTGCTTTTTACATGCCATAATGAAGTGCAACATTGTCCAATTTCTGTAGCATTGGAAGACCCTAAGGTATGATATGTATCTTACTATCTAACCCATGTTGGCATTTGAAATCTTGTAGAAATACATTTATGATACATAGGTGTCTCTATGCTATCTGAACTGGTAATAACTTTAATATTATTAAACTGTAAATTCCTATATTTTCTCTATTTTGTCCAAGGAAGAAGGGACAGTGTTTTGTATTTTTGCAGTCCTTCCTAGATTTGTTAGGTTGATGCAGTTACAATTTAATTTGTAGCTTTATAAGTTGTCATGAGGAAAAGTGTGGGTTGAATATGATTTTCAAAACTTTGCATTTCGGAAGCTGAAGATTTGGGAATGAGATTTAGTGGCTGCAATACAGTAGAGTTAACTGGAAGAGAAAAAAAATAGTTGTAGGGTGCTATGAATGGCTTTTGGTTCAAATAGTAAACTGTTTGCTAGTTTAGAGGTTCAGAAAAGGTAGATATGATAGTAGTGTCATTAAGCTCGTGGCTGTAGTGTGTTGATGAGTGAAATATTTGCTCATCAATTTTGAAATGTGACCTAAAACATTTGTGTTTTTCCTAATGAATAGGTTTTGTAACTTGTTGTGCTTGACTTTGAGCAAGTTCAGTAACTTGTAAGAGCTTGCTTTCTTAAACTTTCTCTATGTTTCTCATTGTAGGCACTGTATCATGGCAAATTTATTGACAGTGGATTTACTCTACCATTTTACAAACGGATGTTAAATAAAAAACTCACAATAAAAGATATAGAAACAATTGACCAAGAGTTCCACAATTCACTCATGTGGATCAAGTAAGTTGGTAATTTCTTTCAAAACTAGAGTTGATATTGGCACCTAAAATTAGGCCATGGACAAGATCACTGAAATACAATTGGATCTTAGTTTGCCTTTTTTTGTTTTTAGTATGAATTATATTTACTAAATATTGTGTAAAGTTGAACATCATGTGGAAATCATTGCAATATTCTTTTATTGTCTTATGTAGTAGTGTAATACACTGTAGCGTAGAACAAGCACAAGGATTTTGTCAGTAGTAAAGAACAATCAGGACTATTGACCAGTTAATGCATAAATTTGAATTATAATAATTTGATTTATAATAAATTATAGAAAGCTAGTTTTATTTTATTTACTGCTCTCAACCATTGAGCTTTGACTGTGCTGGGGTACCGGTAGGAAAAAATTTGCATAAATTATTGCACTGTACATGTCTGATGATGATAACTGTTATTAAGATTTTTATTTTTCCATGCTAACAGCATAATTTTGCTTTACATATTTAGACATTTGCATTCTGTTGCTGCAAAAGTTTTCAGAACTTGATGCTCTTCTTTATCCTAACCACACTACTTTGAACTTGTTGTTAATCAGCATAGCTGAAGCATGCAGAATGATGTTCCTTGTATAAAGGTACAATGTAGCAAGGTTTGACCTCATGTAGTCAGTTTCCTAGTATCTTTATGAATCAATGATTTTTCAAACACTGAAATAAAATGAAAATTAGTGCAAATGTTTTGTTTGCACAAATTTCTAGCAGTGTATTTTCATTTTATGTATTTTAGAGAAAACAATATTGAAGAATGTGGTCTTGAGCTTTACTTTTGTGGAGATTTTGACATCCTTGGTAAATTGGAACAGCATGAATTGAAACCCAATGGCGCCGAATTAAGAGTTTCAGAAGAGAATAAAGACGAATATATCAGGTGAGTTATACTGATTGTCAAGGATTTCACACCAACTTCTTACTTATTATTCTGCTATTCTAGTTCATTGTGGCCAGGCAATCAAGTGAGAACAGACCTAAGTTTAAGCTGTTGTATAATTTTGAAGACTCATTTAGAGGAGGAGCTCAGTATGATTAATGTGATATTTATGCATTTGATATTTAATTAAAATCTCATGCTTATGGTTTTTTTTCTTTTCCCTTGAATGACTGGATTTTTTCATTGTTTTTTTTATCATAGTTTTATGACTTTCTTCTTCCTTAAAAATAGAAAGATGAATACAAAGGGAATTACAGAGAGAAGAAAGATTGTATAACATGTTTTGTGTAGGAGTGTGGGTGAGGATGAGAAAATTGAGAAAGCAAATGATTTTTAAGTTAGTTTAACTGATGAAATTAAAATGTAGTAGAGGTAATTGGGATCATGGCAGAAGAGCTTACGAGGAGCCATTCTTCAGCATGCATCTATAGATAGAGGCTGTGGTTTTTGTCTTGGATGAGATGTAAATGGCATATATTAGGAAAGAGTATCATTGAATTGAAAGCAATATTCTAAAAATGGGCATATTTATGGTTTATTAAGGATTAGCAGCTGATTTAGTTTAAATCTTTAAAGAGGAATCCCATCTTTTGTTGAATCATTTTGACTTCGAATTTGTGAAATTGTCAGAGAAATTTATATAATGTCACTATCAAATCATCATAGCTCTCGAGAGAGGTTGGCCCCAGTAATATGACTCCACAGTGGCTGGCTATCTCCTCGACTGCTGTTCATAACCTAAAAATATTGAAGAAGGGAGTCACAATTGAAACTTAACCCCTTGCAAATCTACTATTATGCTTGTGTTCCCCATTCTATGTCACACCTAAGCTTTTGTACTAGAGAGTGGAAATTGAAAATTACCTTATTTCATTCATTTTTATAGAACTGAGTGAGAATTTGGTGCTGACAAATGCAATATTAAATTAGGTACATTACTATACCATACCTTAATCTTGTAGGTTTCTGACTTTAAGCCTCAATTACTTAAAACATATTTGATATACCTAAGGTTAATGAAATAAACCCTATCAAATACTGAGGTGAGGTGTATGTTTGACCTTTCTTGTCTTTTAGTAGTGCAACTAATAAGAATGCAGTTTAGGTATCATCTGGTAACAAGTTGATTGTTTTCCTATAGAATGTAGCAAATGTGTTTCATGCTTCTATTCACATCTTTCTTCCATACTAAGGACTTTTATAACTGACATGTTATGATCTAATTTCAGTCTGATGACCAACTGGCGGTTCACTCGGGGTGTTGAGGAACAGACCAAAGCTTTCCTTGATGGGTTTAGTGAAGTGGTACCTTTGCAGTGGCTTCAGTATTTTGATGAGAGAGAATTAGAGGTTGGTTGTCTGATATTACCTCCTTATTTTTAGACATCTTTCAGTATTGTAGGTATACTGCTATTAAAATCATTATTTTGTAGCTGGGACATTCGGGTGTTTCACTGACGTAGCTGTTCAAATGCTAATGCAGCAGTTGTGTATACTCTATAAACAAGTTTAATTATCCTACTTGTCTCAGATTAGTGTTTGAGCATGAATTGATGTTGCAGTTGTTTTCATAATTACTATTATGGAGCAGACAGTGAGTGAATTTCTACAACTTCAAATCTTCTCTGAACCTCAATTCTAACAACCTTTGCTATGCATGTTAAACATTTGAATCTCCAAGACAGTTGGCTGAGCATAGCAAGTTCAACAAATGAGACAAACACTGATGGTTTCAAGGAAGCCAAATTAAGAACCAAAATAATAAGAATAGATTATTGATAGGGAGCGTCTAATTGGAAGGCACATGGCCTAGTGTAATATTCTAGATCAATGGTGAAAACTAAACTATAGATGATGGGTTGAGTATGCATTAATACATGTTAGTCTCTTGTCTATGTAAAATGATAAGATATTTTAGTTTCTAAACGACTGTAAACTATTGTGATTGTTTAACATTGGTCTCTTCTCTCTTTGTCTAGCTAATGTTGTGTGGGATGCAAGAAATTGATGTTGATGATTGGGAGAAGAACACAATTTACAGACACTATCAAAAGACAAGCAAACAGATTGTGTGGTTCTGGAAGGTAAGTAGAAAGGATTCTTTAATGAAGTCTTGATCACATTTTTGTCCTTTCTTTTATACATTTTTTTTTCATAATGTTAATTTGCATAAAAGATAGGGCACAAATTAATAGAGGGATTGGCAGGGTATTAAGAACATCATCTCATGTATGTATGAAAGATAACTATTAATATATGTGGTGCGAATATATGATGAATACTGGGTGCAAAAGTGTTATGCACTATCAGTCGAGGACAGCTCTAGCGTAAGAATTAAGGAGTCTTGAGAAAGAAAGGGTGAGCTCAGATCTCAGGGTACTGGAGTTCACAGATAAGATGACAAAATATTGAGATGAATGGTGATAGGCTTCATGACTGGCTCATACAGCTTTGCTAATATGTGAAAACAAGAGTGGTGAGGATGATTTCATGTTTTCCCTCTCTTCCTCTTTTCTTTTACTAATCTCCCCCATCTCTACCTCTGTTCTTCAATTATCTTTTCAGTTTGTGCGTGATCTTGATAATGAAAAGCGGACGCGATTGTTGCAGTTTGTGACTGGCACCTGCCGATTACCTGTTGGTGGTTTTTCTGAATTAATGGGTAAGTTTGTCTTTCATTTTCAAATTTTGCTTATAATTTATGAGAATATTGTACTTTATATATATATATGGAGAGAGTCATCCAATAAATAATGCATTTTTAAAAAATACTTCTTTTATTTTTCAAAATTAAGATAAACACAGTTCTTTTTTAATCTAAAATAGGCTTGTCTTTATTTTCTACAATGTTCTTCTGTCTATCTGGTACACTTGCAAGGGCCTTCTTCCAAAATTCATTTGTCTGTGATGAAAAATACTCCTCCAGTACTGTTCTGACCTCTTCTACAGAATTCATATTTTTACCATCCAAATGATTTTGAAGACTGCAGAATAAATGGTAATCAGATGGGCCAATGTCTGGCAAATATGGTGGGTGGGGCATCGTTTCCCATTCAAACTGCTCCAGACTTTGGAATGTCATCCTCGTTGTATGTGGTTGAGCATTATCTTGATGGAAAACACCTCATTTTGAAACTAAAGACGGTCATTTTTCTTTTAGCACTGACTTAAGCCATTCAAGCTGCCCACAGCAGATCTCCTTTGTTATCATTTGGTTTGGATTTAAAAGTTCAAAGTGGACTAAACCCTTCATATCCCACCAAACAGATAACATCTTATGTGGGTGAAAGCCTTCTTTAGCCTGGGATGCTGGTGTTTCTCCTTTCCCTACCCACTGTCTTCAGCACTTGACATTTTTATAGAGAACCCATTTCTCGCCACCAATCACCGGACATGGCAGCAGAGAAGAGCTTACATTCACTCTCTGCATGCAATTGGACTCGGAAAATTTGTGAGGAGCCCATTGACCCAATTTGCTGACTTTTCCGATGGCACGCAGGTTTTGATGAATGGTTGAATGACCAAATCCAAGCTTCTCTGCTAGTTCCTCAACAGTTATGATGGGATTTTGTTCCACCAGTGTTTTCAGAATGTTCTCATCAAGCTCTACAGATTTTCCAGGATGAGGCTTGTCTTCTAAGCTGTAGTTTTTGGCTCAGAATTTCTAGAATCACCGTTAACACTGGCTTATGTTTATTGTCTGATCTCCGTATACTGCATTAATATTCCTTATTTCTTTATTTCCTACAAGGGGCTAAACATAGAGGAGACAAACAAAGACAGACAAAGGGATTAAGTTGATTACATCGACCCCAGTGTGTAACTGGTACTTAATTTATCGACACTGAAAATATAAAAGGCAAAGTCGACCTCAGCGGAATTTGAACTCAGAATGTAACAGCAGATGAAATTAATATTAATACTGCATTAATATTCCTCACACTTTCTGTTGTGTTGTTGCCGTTATTGAACTTATAAAGCAAAATATGCTGAATATGCTCCTTTGTCACTTCCATTATAGCTTTGAAAAAAATAACTGTTAAAATCAAACTGCACTTTTCAAAGCTTGTACTAAGAATAAGGACGAGGTAAAATTACTACCTGCTTTTATAGCAAGTTGTTGCAGATGGTTTATCTCACCCACCACCGATTTTAGTACATGTAATTGAAAAAAAATGCATTATTTATGGGATGACCCAATATATACTAATGTGAGCAGGAGAAACAGCCTATAGAGTTCATCTAGGAGTGGAAGATGTTAGTGTAGCTGGAAGATGTTTAGTGTTAATTTTAGATTAATATTGTTTGAACAGACCTATGATCAAAGGTAATCCAACTCTGACCATCCAGTCTTTTTTTCAGACATAATATATCTTGAACAATATCATTCAATGTGTGATTTAGGGGAGAATTAAATAGTGACTGATTATAAGAAAATAGTCTTTTATTACCTGGAAATATTATAAAGGAGAAAGGAAGATTCGATTTCGAATTCAATTTCCATCAAAATCGAAATTGAATTCGAAATCGAACCAAATTCGTCAACTGGCATCCATTCCAACCTCCCTTCACTGGACACTAAACTCTGCTTGCCAAGACCTGTTGGGGCAAGTGAAATTGAAAATGAACCAAATTCGATGACTGGCACCCATGCCAGTGAAGTGCTAACAGCTCCATCCAAGCAGGATCCCTGCTAGAGTAGCTGTCTGGCACGTAAAGAGCACCATTTGAGCGTGATCGTTGTCAGCATTGCCTCACTGGCACATGAATAAAACATTCGAGCGAGGTCGTTGCCAATGCTGCTGGACTGACTCCTGTGCAAGTGGCACGTAAAAACACCATTTTCGAGTGTGGCCGTTGCCAGTACCACCAGATTGGCCCTCGTGCCAGTGGAACTTTAAAAGCACCCACTACACTCTCGGAGTGGTTGGCGTTAGGAAGGGCATCCTACTGTAGAAACTCTGCCCGATCAGATTGGGGCCTGGCACAGCCATCTGGTTCGCCAGTCTTCAGTCAAATCGTCCAACCCATGCTAGCATGGAAAGCAGATGTTAAACGATGATGATGATGATGAAGAGTGTGTATGTGTTTGAGTGAGATTTCAGAGATGCTGGTTACTGTATGATTCTTCTGAGGTCTAATTAAAGAAGGTTATTGAATTGTGTATTTCATACATTCCTTCAGTATGCGTCTGACAGGTGTTTCATTGAAACATTAACAACCTGATTTAGAACTAATATTGTTTGAACAGATCCATGATCAAAGTACTTCCACTTCCGACAGTCCAGTATTTTTGTATATCT
Organism: Octopus sinensis; assembly: GCF_006345805.1. NCBI lineage: Eukaryota > Metazoa > Mollusca > Cephalopoda > Octopoda > Octopodidae > Octopus > Octopus sinensis. Next base: position 69,206,632 of record NC_043002.1, read on the forward strand.
AAGCCTACATTATCTAATGTATGCCTAATGTTTCAAAGATAAAATTCAGTGTTTGTATTGCTTAATCTTCCTTACTAACTGATTTACTCAGTAAACCAGAAGTGTTAGCTACAATCCAATAGGTGTGCAAGCCTATTATAATGTAATTGATGAAAGAAGTACTTTCTTTAGATCATTTTACTTTTTATATTTAATCTAATATTGGCTTCTGTTGCATACAATGGGTTTTTATTCAGCCAGCCGACTAATTGCAACATCAGTGATTATTCATTCACTGTTCCCTATATAGGTAGCAACAGATTTCATCTTAGCAAGTGGTTAGCAGTGAGTACAGAATACATGCTAATGACAAAGCACAATGAAACAGAAATATGCATCTAACATTCTCACCAGTTACTCCTGGATGATATTCATTTGTTGTTGATATGATTTGTGTTTTTAAATACAGCACATCCATAAGAGATAAATTGCAGTCATTGCGGATACTGGTGTCACATAAATTGGCACCCATGCTGGTGGCACATAAATGCACCCCAGTGTCATGCAAATGGCACCTGTGCTGGTGGCATGTAAATGCACCCCGGTATCAACACAAATGGCATGTAAAAGCACCCATTACACTCTCGGAGTGGTTGGTGTTAGGAAGGGCATCCAGCAGTAGGAAACCATGTCAAATTAGACTGGGGTCTGGTGCAGCCTTCTAGCGTGTCAATCCAGTCAAACTATCCAACCAATGCCAGCATGGACAATGGATGTTTAAAGATGATGATGATGATGATGATGATGAAATATTGCAGTGAACCTGCCTTTCAGCTATGTGTTTGCATGAAGTATGACAGATGGCTAATTTGATATTTATCTTTAAGGTGATGAGCTGGTAGAATTGTTAGCATGCTGGGCAAAATGCCTAGTGGCGTTTTGTCTGTCTTCATGTTCTAAGTTCAAATTCTGCCAAAGTCCACTTTGCCATTCATTCTTTGGGGGTCAATAAAACAAACATCAATTGAGCACTGGAGTTAATGTAATCAATTTACCCATTTCCCTGAAATTGCTGGCCTTGTACTAAAATTTGAAATCAGGTCAGCATGGAAAATGGACGTTAAATGAGGATGATATTTGTTTATATTTTTATTTATATTTGTTTCCATAAGACAGTTTAAAATTTGTTTTTGTTATTTGAAATTTGAATATGAAATAACAATTCTGAAATGTCTACTTTTTTATAATACAATTTCAGGGAGCAATGGACCACAGAGGTTTTGTATTGAAAAAGTTGGCAAAGAGACTTGGTTACCACGCAGTCATACATGCTTCAACCGACTTGATCTACCACCATACAAAAGCTATGAACAACTGACAGAAAAACTGACTTACGCTATTGAAGAGACAGAAGGATTTGGTCAAGAATAGACCATTCCTTTATGTCTTGACTCCTGATTCCCCTTCCCCCCACTTTCCCCACTTCAAGGATGCAGATTTAAGTTGATAGAATCAAAAATATTTTGCCCAAGCAGTTGTTTGAAAGCTTATACCCTTAATAATTGCAGCCCAATAAAAATGTTATATAATTACACTTACTTACATATACATATTTGTTTGTGTGTATGTGTGTGTGTGTGTGCATATGAATGCTATATATGTAAACATCTAGGTTGGGGGGGAGCGGTTAGGCCACCTAGAAGAGAAAAACTTAAAAGTATTTGGTCTGAATATCAATATATTTTGTCCTTGTGTGTGTGTGTGTGTATCTATCTATCTCTGTCTATCTATATGTTTATACATATATCTCTATATATTTGTGCATATATGTGTATATATCAATGTATGTATATATATATATATATGTGTGAATATGTATGTATATATATATATATATATATATATATGCATACATACACACACACACCATAGCGATTAACAGTTTATAGGAATAGCCAGGCCACTTAAAATAAAGAATTCAAGGGGTTATGTTTTAGTGTCAATACCTTTGATCTAAAGCAATGAGTCTGACAAAATATATATTCTGTATTACCTGGAGGTTTGCCAGAGCTCTCTCTCTGTCTCTGATGCAACTTTGGTTAAAACCAGGTGTGTATTTTGTTAGGCTAGAATTTGCATGTGTGCTAATATATGTAAAATCATATAATGTATATATTGTAAAAGTATATATATGTAAGTATTATCTGATTAATACTAAATTCATTGGCTAAGGGAACAGATGTGTTTATCATATCAAGAAATGGTGATCTTTTCTGATCAGCCAGGTACCTGAAGTGGACTGTTAATTTTTGATATGGCAGACATATCTCATAAATATATATTGATGTGTATGTATATAATGATATGTGTATATGTATATATACATGTGAGAGTTAGTGTACATACATATAAAGCTGTTTGTGCATGTGCATACATATATATGTACATACATACACATATTTTTGGTTAGTTATATAGCTCTGTAAATGATTAAATGCTTCACCTAAAGAAATTAAGATGTGCCCTGTGAAACTCATTTGTGTGTCTAGCTACCCTGCATGTGTGCATATGTGTTTGTGTGCGTGTATGTGTGTGTGTGTGTGTATATATATGCATACACACGTGTAAACAATTATATAGAAAATAGCTTCCTCTTTTGCATCAAACAGAGATTTGTTGTGGAATGTAATAAATCTCATTGTATAGCTACACAGATCTCTTTGCTGTGAAAGACTTAATCATAAGACACCTGTTTATTTGTATATATATATATATATCTACACACACACAAATACTTAAACCACTTTGTTGGTAGTTCAACTGGCAATGTGCCAGCCGAAGCGCAAAAACGGAACTTTCGTGGTTGTGCCCAGCCATCCTTTTACCACTCTCTTTTATTTGTTTGTCACATTTTCTGTGGAGCTAAACATTCCTCAGCTAACTGATGCCATGCCATGGATTTGGTGTACTGAGATTTCTGTTTCATATATATATATATATATATATATTATATATATATATGTGTGAATATGTATGTATATATATATATATATATATATATGCATACATACACACACACACCATAGCGATTAACAGTTTATAGGAATAGCCAGGCCACTTAAAATAAAGAATTCAAGGGGTTATGTTTTAGTGTCAATACCTTTGATCTAAAGCAATGAGTCTGACAAAATATATATTCTGTATTACCTGGAGGTTTGCCAGAGCTCTCTCTCTGTCTCTGATGCAACTTTGGTTAAAACCAGGTGTGTATTTTGTTAGGCTAGAATTTGCATGTGTGCTAATATATGTAAAATCATATAATGTATATATTGTAAAAGTATATATATGTAAGTATTATCTGATTAATACTAAATTCATTGGCTAAGGGAACAGATGTGTTTATCATATCAAGAAATGGTGATCTTTTCTGATCAGCCAGGTACCTGAAGTGGACTGTTAATTTTTGATATGGCAGACATATCTCATAAATATATATTGATGTGTATGTATATAATGATATGTGTATATGTATATATACATGTGAGAGTTAGTGTACATACATATAAAGCTGTTTGTGCATGTGCATACATATATATGTACATACATACACATATTTTTGGTTAGTTATATAGCTCTGTAAATGATTAAATGCTTCACCTAAAGAAATTAAGATGTGCCCTGTGAAACTCATTTGTGTGTCTAGCTACCCTGCATGTGTGCATATGTGTTTGTGTGCGTGTATGTGTGTGTGTGTGTGTATATATATGCATACACACGTGTAAACAATTATATAGAAAATAGCTTCCTCTTTTGCATCAAACAGAGATTTGTTGTGGAATGTAATAAATCTCATTGTATAGCTACACAGATCTCTTTGCTGTGAAAGACTTAATCATAAGACACCTGTTTATTTGTATATATATATATATATCTACACACACACAAATACTTAAACCACTTTGTTGGTAGTTCAACTGGCAATGTGCCAGCCGAAGCGCAAAAACGGAACTTTCGTGGTTGTGCCCAGCCATCCTTTTACCACTCTCTTTTATTTGTTTGTCACATTTTCTGTGGAGCTAAACATTCCTCAGCTAACTGATGCCATGCCATGGATTTGGTGTACTGAGATTTCTGTTTCATATATATATATATATATATATATATATATGACTTCAGTTTTATTTTTAATTTCGAAACTTTCCTAACTTTGCTTTTTTTAAAATTTCTTTCTTTACTATTTTCTTTTTTTTTTATATCTTTTCGTTGCTTACTTTTGATACCTACAGGAAAGTTTTTTTTTCTTTTTTCTTTGTCCTGGTATTGTGCAGACCAGTTGTGCTTTGTCAGGATAATGTATTATGATGCAGTATTTGTGAATGAAGAATGTGAGATGCAGTGGTGACCTGAGGTAAATTTTCATACCTTGGTTACATTAGTTAAATAAAAATTGACACTGTGTGTTAGCCATTCTTGAGTGAAACAAAATAATGAAAAAAATAAAGAAAATGAAAAAAATAACCAAAAGCAAAACAAAATTAAGCCCCCAATTTAAAACAAAATAAAGTTTTCTAATTCTATCTTTGAGCCAGTATAACCTAATTTCTGGTGACCAGAATTTCATGTCTCTGATCTTGTGGCAACTACGAATGTATGGTGATTTCTCTGTTAGTTTGAAAGACAATCTAGTTGCAATGTAAGAGCATTGGCATAAAAACTTGCCCTCTTCTGAAATCTGTCATATTTTTATGTACCTGTATAAGAAGTTGTTGTTATTTTAATCTAATAGTTTGATCAGAGTTGAATTTGTGAACATATGTCCATCAATTTAAAACTATAAAAAAGCAAAAAAAAAAAAAAAAAGCATTGCCTGAATGCCAGAAAAAGTAGGTTAGTAATTATTTTAATATTTCTATTTGTCTGATTCAAAGTTTTAATAATTTCAATATTTTTTTTATTACTTTACTCTTTAAAATTGACAAAAATGAAAAAAAAAATTAGGCTGTGGTCCTTCCATCAGACATTGGGTGGGTTTGCTTCTTTCAAGTTCTGTATCCAGTTTAGCACAGTAGCTTCTATTCACACTCACTTTTTTGTTACTAATTCCATTTTCTTATTTTTTTTTTATTTTATCAGTTTGTGTAAAAAAAAAAAGATACAACAAAAAATGTTTTAATCAGGAAAAAGGGAAAAGTTAAAAAAACAAAACAAAACAAAAGCATTTGTAGTATTTTGTGTGCCTAGCTTCAAAAAATTCCATACAGAGTATACACAGAAGATCTTTACAAATTAACACCCCTGCCTTTTGGCTCGCTCAGTTTGAGTTTCACTAGTTAGAGTTGGTTAACGATGTAATGATACTAGTTTCTTAACGTTTGTGTCATTGTGGAGATGGTGCTTCTGTCAGGTCTTTCCCTTTAGTCATTTTATTTTGATACATACATACATGCATGCACAAATGAAAATGAGTAAAAGGATAGAGGATATGCATAGTAGGGTTTATTCGTTTGAAGCTAATAATTCCCTTGTTGTTCATTTGTTCAGGTGACAAGATGAACAGATGAAAGATTGAATTATCAATTTTGAATGAATACATATATATTCCTTTTGTGGTTTCAGCCATTAGATTGTAGCCATGCTATAGCACTTCTAGTGTATTACACTGATTATCCCCACTCTCCCCAATATTTATTTTATTGACCTCAAGAATGACAGGCAAAGTGGAGACCTAGCTAGGATTTGAAGTCAGACTGTAGAAGGGAGGTAATCAAATGTCATGGAAGTATTTTGTCTGATGCTCCACTGATTATTTTGTTATCTTTTTTTTGTGTTTGTATCGGTTTGGAGTTACAGAGAATGGTTAAAGCTTTGGTAATAATATTAGGTATATATCTAACCATTTTATATACACTTCTTCAAAGCTCTTCTTCACATTACACTCACTTCTGAATTCTACCAAGAAATTGTACCCTAATTTCCCTCTAGTATTTACTTAAAATATATCAGAATTTTCCATTACTTTATTTTGTGTTAGTTAAAGAATTATAACACTGTTCATTAGTTTTCCTATACACATTAAACCCATTAAAGCCCCTATTTTGAGTGGGGACGGACGGACACACACACACACACACACACACACACACACACACACACACACACACACACACACACACACACACACTATTTTTTAAATTTTATTTCGTAAAGAAATAATAATTTATTGTTGATCTTATTGTTGTATGATTCCGGAGCACCAGTTCAAACTGTTTGGTCATGTTGCTTGATTTTCTGAATTAGACCCTGCTTTCTGTGTTCTCTTCTCTGAGGACCTGACTGGGTTGGTGGCTCATGTTGGTCAACTGCACGCCATACAGTCATGGCAGATGAGGAGGTGTCTTGCAGAGACGGGGACTGACTGGGACCCTGCTTGACAACTTGCCTGGGAGGACCCAGGAAAATACCAACAGATGGTGAATGCAGCAATGTGGTGCATGTGCCCCCCACATCTGACCTGATATTTGAGGATGGATGTTTTTTTTTTCCCCCAGTAGAAAATACTGGTTTTGTTATCTTTGGTAATGTTTTTGGGGTTGAATATTCTAAAAAGTTTTTCTCAGTTATTTAAAAGAGAACTTCTGAATTTTTTGATTCATTTGAAAATGTTTAAATTTTGCTAAATTTATGAAGATGAAATTTTTTTTCTTTCTTCAGACTTCCTAACTTCTGTTTGGGTGTACACAACCCCTTTACTCATTATAAACGACCTTCTTATCGAGTCTTTCTCTCTCCTACACCTTACACACATAATTACACATTAATATTCCTCATAATACAGTCTATAAGTTAAATTATTATTTAATTCAAAAATGTTAATTGTGTAATACATCAGCAAATATTTTATGGCATCTGAATTATTTTGTATTTAGTACTTTGTTAGGGTAAGTGTTTTAGCATTGGCTACATTTTGTATTTTAGTTAATTAAAATTGTTGTCATTCAGGTTTTGATTAAAAACTAAACATTAGCTTAAACTTAGATGCTTGTCAGTTTTCTCTATACTACTACTATTACTATTACAACTACTACGACTACCTGCCATAAGTATCCAATACAACACTATTATTTTCTATATTATATCTGTCTATTAGCTCTCATCAGTACTCAAAAGTGGTCAGACCAGTAATTTTACTGTTAAAATGACTGAAATGCCTTGGGAATCTGGGCTCTCGTTTTTCAATTGTTAATATTGGTTATAATGAAACTGGTTGCTCTACGATGACTTCCCAACTGTGGCAGTGTTGTTTTACTTAGTTGACCTACTGATCAGCTCATAAGGCTATTTTTGCTGGTTGGTGATCAGTGCCAACTAAGTATAGGATCCTGTATCTCTACTCCATATTGTTATTGTCAAAAACTATGCACACAAAGTCTTTGGATGCAAATTTCTTCCATAAAAATCATACCGATTTCTTGATTTTTATTAAGATACTAAATATTTCATTTTTGATCTTCTGTATTCTTTATTGTTATTATTATTATTATTATTATTATTATTTAACAATGGATTTATATTAAATTGATGATTAAGTACTTTTTAAAATTGATTTTTTTTTTTGAGAAAAGGACTATTTTGAAAATATCTCACTTAACAGTGACATTTATTTTATATATATATATATATATATATATATATATATATATATAAACATCTATCTGTATGTTTATTTCAAACTAATGTTTTTATTGGAAACCGTGAAACTTTTAGCTGTTGGCTGAATTGTTACCCTTCCCTTTCTCACATATGACCTGCTCTTTATCGAAAATAATGGAAAAAGAAAAAAAAAAAGCGTATTCAGAATAATAATGCAGAATATTTTGAGACTTCACACATGCAGTTGCATCTCTTGTGTAATAAAATTTTTAAATGAACAGATATCAATTTGTACAGTCCTGTTATTTACCTGGTTTCTTGTCTAACAGTATATCCGTGAATGTTTTATTATGTTATTTTTTTTGTTAATGTTTTATATATTTATGTATTTCAGTTTTTAAACCATTAATTTTGCTTAATGATAATTGAAACTAATTTGTGTGTATGCCACCACACCTCTCTCATACACTGGTTAAAGAACAACGGCCATACCAGATAAATTATTTTCATTTATAGGTTGAATTGCTCTTTGATGTTAAGTCAGGATGAAGAAAGAATGCACTGAAACATGAAAATTTTAAAAATTTGTTAAATCTCATCCTCCATGCTACAAATTCACTCCAGCTGGTGAAATATTTTGATATATTACTGTAGCACTAATAAAACTGCCCTATATCCATAAGACTAACCCTATTTTCTTTATATATGAGCATGCATATATATATATATATATATATATATATATTATTTGTGTGTGTCTATATATATACACACATATCACATGTATTATATTTATACTTACACATACATAAATATACACATGCAAACTATACAAGTGTATACACATATAAAATGTTTATATATATATATATATATATATATATATATATATATATATATGTGTGTGTGTGTGTGTGAGTCTGTATAAATATTTGTATGTGAATGTATATGTGTGTGTGCATGTGTGTATATATATATGAGAACAATATGAATTTAATGTGACTTCTAATTGTAGTTAAAATTTAGTAATATATTCAATCTTGCATAATGCAACTCTAAGTTCAGTTGGTTACTTATAACGTAAATGTTGTCATATATTAATTATTTTACATCCATACTTTCATTGTCAGGATGTAAAACTGAAGATAATGTAAGTTTCACAGTTTAAACCTTAATCTCTTGAAATTAATAATTTGAAACAATGGAGTGTGAATTGAGCACATGCTGGCACTGTGCTAAATGAATTAATATTTGCCATTAATGTATTCCCTATGCGTACAGTGTTCCATAGCTGCAGGCAATGAAGTAAATGCATTTATCATTAGATATTTTGGGGATTGCCCCCTACAGATTCTTTGTTTGCAATTATTATGTTTTTTTTTTTCATTTGAATACAATCGTACCCTCCAATTTTAACTCTGGGATTTCATATTGAATTTCCCATTTTACACACACACACACACATAAACATCAACATGATTGTAATTTTAATGTCCAATTTTCTAAAGCTTGCATGAACAGGTTTTTGTTTTTGTCCAGCACCATTGGTTTTGGGGCCGGGTACTTATTACCAGCCACTTTACAATATGGGCTGGGTGTATTTTATTGTGCCACCTGCACTGTCAAGACTAAAGTGTCCTGCTTCTTCTAGATGAGCTGCCTTTCCTGAGGCTAGGTGAGTTTGTGACCCTCTTGCATGGTTAGGGCAGAGCCATTTTTGTTAATTGTTGGAGTTGTTTAGGTTACCCAAATTCTGAAAAGAGTTGCCTTCATTGCAGTTTGAAGCCATGTCCATCCTTGTGTGAGTGTGTGTATAATGCTTTTGTGCGTGTATGTGTGTGCAAGTATACATATTCATTATATATATATATATATATATATATATATAATCTTTATTTCCATTCTGTGCTCCTCTGGCTCCACTGCATTAATTTGTGCTTGGATGATTGTAGAAGCAGCATATCAGTTTTTCTATGAGAAGGGGTTGCTAGTCCCTTACCCAACCATTCAACATTTCTGGAAAAAGGGTCACTGCTTATGGTGCCTCCTTCCCAAGATGCTTATTCTAGTGCAATGTACCCCATTCTAAGAAATTGTGGAAGAAAGGGAGAGAAATAGATAGAGAAGAGTCAGGTTTTCGATATTGATAAAGTACCTGACTGGTACTTTATTACTCTTGGAAGGATGAAGGACAAAGTTGACCTTGGCAGGATTTGAACCTTGGAGCACAGAAAGCTGGAGAAAATACTGCAAGGCATTCTCTCTGACACTCTAATGATTCTACCATTTCACCTCATGTATATATATATATATATGTGTGTGTGTATATATATATATATATATATATATATATATATATATGCATTTTTGAACAAAATTGTGATTGTTGTGTAGTAACTCTCATTTGAAGATGAAATTGTTTCATTTTTCTACTGTAGTTGTCTTATAATATGTGGAAAACGTTAAAAAAAAAAGAGGACAATTTGAACATGAATAATAATGATAAAAGAAAAAGAAATGTTTATTGCAAAAACGAAAAATAGGTAGTTTTTTGTTTGTTTTGTTTTTCTTCTTATCAAACTTTCATTTTGTGTCCGGATCTGAAAATCTTGTGACATACATCACTTTCCATGTTTTTGCTGTGTTTTTCATTAACTCAAATACGTTTTTGTTTAAAAAAGAAAAATATTCGATTTTTTGTTTTTTAAATGAAAAAGTTTCTTTCATTATCCTTTTCCTCTAGGTCCTTGTTACTCCCAGCTTTTCTTAGTTCCTTTCTGCAGGCTGTGCATTGTTTGCTGAACACCAAGCCCTATCCTGTCTTCAACTTTTGCTCACATAAAAATCTGATTTTGAAGAATATTGACCCCAAAAATATAAAAAGAAAAAGTATACATACATACATACATATTTATATACTTATATATATATATATATATATATATATATATATATATATATATATATATATATATAAAACAATAAAGCATACACACAAACATATTGTTCATTTATTATCTACTGTATATATTTTAACACTAGTTCTAGATGGATATTTCAGCCAAATACTGCTTTAACTAAGCATAAATTCTGTTCTTGATGGGCAAAACAACTCGTTCCCCATGAGTTTCTTTTGCCTTTATCTAATTTCTAATAAAGAACTACTAATAAAGAACTCTTGACTATGTTAATTCGATTAAGATCAATTTTGTTGGTTTACATTGTTTTATTGGTTTACATTGTTTACTTTTTCAAGTTTGTTAAATTTACTAATTGTTATCATTCACATCATCATCACCATGATTGTCATCATCATTATGAGCCATCATTTTTTTTTTTTTCGTCTCTTCATGTCTGTTAATATTTGAAACAGGAATAAAAAGAAAATTAAAGGGAAACAACTGGCATGTTTTGCTATCTCAAAGACTATAATCGTTATTTCACCAGTTATAGGAAAAACAATGCATCAACAGGAAAGCCTTTACGAGGTTGTTCGACCTGCAAAATATAGCAGCCAATAATGTATAAGAACACATTAGATAATCAAGTCCTTGATATGTAAAGTCGAAGGGGACAGGCATAATGGTTATGGCACAAATTATTTTTCATATATGTCTGCTTAGTTCAAGCTGTCTTGAAGTTTTAAGCAACAAAGCTCATATTTTCAAAAGAGCATCATCAATGTAGGATACTTCTGTGTGAGCAGCAAGAGAATTAAGGACTGCTCTCACCTTTACCACCTCCCCCATCATTGAGAAAACTATGAAGATGATGGTATTTCATTACCATAGATGTGAGTAAGTTATAGGCATGAAAATGTTAGAAAGACAACCTAACAGGCACAATAAGTGCTGAGACTAAAAGTGTCTAAAATCTGACGTTAAGGGAAAAGATACACGATCCATACAAATAAGAGTTGGCTATAAGCAATGTACAAGTCGAGCTGATGTAGATATAATAAAATAAAAGAAGTACAAACAGTTGCAAGGTATCAAATCATTTATAACATGTTTATATGAGAGAGAGAGTATAAAAATATATAAATTTAGCAGAAACACCAAAACTGCTGAAACAAATTAGAATATTTGTAGTTTGTTTAAGCTTTGAAGAAGCTTAGATCTTGACTTGTTCTGCTGTCGGATTTTATGAGAGAGGGTTACACTGGATAACCAGCCTCACATATGTCCCTGACTTCCTGGGAAGCTGATTTGATTGGAAGCATACTAGAGATGCAATGGGTTAACCTAGATGATCTAAATGTTTCACTATGCTCTGTGTTGCATGTTCCAAAGTCATCACTGAGCAGTGGTTTCCTGCTCATTTGAAACTAAACTAAACCACTTATTCACATTATTTACATTCGACGGATATTTCTCCTCATCTTGTTTGTTGTTAACACAACGTTTCGGCTGATATACCCTCCAGCCTTCTTCGGGTGTCTTAGGGAAATTTAGAACCTGGGTTCTCATTCCTAAGGTATTTTTCGATGTTATTATTATTATTATTATTAATGTTCAGGTCACTGCTTGGAATCGAACTCGGAATCTTGGGGTTAGTAACCCGCACTCTTAACCACTACGGGGCATATGGCTTGTGGTTAAGAGTGTGGGCTACTAACCCCAAGATTCTGAGTTCGATTCCAAGCAGTAACCTGAACACTAATAATAATAATAACATTGAAAAATACCTTAGGAATGAGAACCCAGGTTCAAAATTTCCCCAAGACACCTGATGAAGGCTGGAGGGTATATCAGCCGAAACATTGTGTTAACAACAAACAAAATGAGGATAAATATCCATCGAATGTAAATAATGTGAATAATTCCTCATCTTTTAAATATAGAGCTGTATTAAGCCACTTATTGTTGGGGTTAGTCTGCACAGCCCTTTACATGGGGTGACAAACCCTTAATTCTTTAGTATTCAGTTTACTTTGTCAAATCTAATGCTTATTTATTCACAGTGTTTTGAATTAATCATGCATTATTTCATAGCTTTGAGATTTCAATGATGTGATAATGTTTTCAACAACATTGTAGGTCAGGTGTAAGAGGCAAGGTCTGTTGAATTTGAACATAAAACAGGTAAAATATTTAGGCCAGTTATGGCTGGTCTAAATGCCAAAGGGTTAAAGACTTTCACCAAGAATTTGAGTTGTCAGCTTCTCTCATCTGGTTTATTTGGCTTGTGAATACTGCTGCCTAGGAGGTGGCACACTACCACATATATGGAGTTTGTGGTTTCACAAGTGTAAGTTGGGGGTCAGATGAGTGCCACTAGGAGTTGTCTCGAAATGGAACTGGCAGAACTTCTACCAAAGTTATTGTCATCAAAATTATTGCCTTTCCTTGATACTTCATACCTCTTGTAATTGTAATGTGGGTGAGTCAACTAAGCCTTCAGAGCATTGTAGAGAATGAATGCATTACAGTATTTTCTTCAACTCTTGGTATTCTGAGTTCAAATTCTGCTTAGGTCTACTTCACCTTTTATCTTTCGGGGTCAGTGGATAAAGTCAGTTATTCTCTCTCCATGTCTTTCCTTCAGATTTGTGGATGTTGTGAAGTGAGAAAGGTTATGGGGATTATTCACATTGTATCTTTTCTCCAGAAATGGAGAAAGCTGAAGCAAAGTGGTCAATAAGAACTATTAAGCTCTCAGAATTGTCGAATGGATTTTACACCTTGGGTCAGAAATAATGATGATAAAGTGGTGTGGTGATAGGGTAAGAGAATGTGCAGTAGAAGTAAAGTTAATGAGGGAATAAATTCATTTAGAGTAAGGAGTGAAGGGATTATAAAACCCTTTTTTAAGCTTAGGACTTGAAGATTTAAAAGAAATCATTCATTTCTTGTTTTAGTTAATGCTGAAGCTAAGTCCCACTGGTTGTAGCTCTTGGGCAGTTCAAATACTGAAGTTCTTGTTAATCAAAGAGCTTTGATGTATGAAGTATAATTTCAAATGAAATTTAGTGGGTGGGGGAACTTCAAAATACTTTCTTTCCCAAAGTAATGTTTGCTTTAATAAGTCAGGTTAGTCAAGTAAAACATAAATCTCAGGTAAAATTGCTAACAAGTTGTAACTGTGCAATTATGATATATTTTTTCTAAAGTTTCAAAGTCATTAATGGAAGTTGCTTTAGGGAAATCCTGCCTTTTTAGCTCATGTGGGCTGCATTGTCATGGATTTTTCAAGTTCTCTCCTCCCTATTTATTTCTATGTTGGTCTCAATGTTAAAAACACTGCCATACATTGATATCATACCAATCAGAAGAACCTAGCTTTTTTAAGATCTCTTTTAACATCTTGTGTCATATGTCTTTTCAATTTACTTTTACGCAATCTATTCTCTGTTATTACCTCACGGCTTCCTCAGCCTATCTTGTTATTGTATTTTAAACCCATTTCACAACATGCTTTTATTTAACATCAACCAGTCTGATTTTGCTAAAGATTTTAAAACTAAGGAAATTGTTGGATATAATTAAAAATCCTAGTTGGTTTGAATTCTGAAAAATAACTTGAAATATTCGTTTTATTGCAAAGATATTTAATCCTTTAGCATTCAGCTTATTCTGTCAAATGTAATGATTATTCATTGTTTTGAATAAATCATACATTATCTCATAGCTTCAAACTTTTGATGATGTGATTGTTTATTTTTAGTATGACATTGTAGAACTGGTGTGAGAGGTCAGATGTAGCCAGTTTGAACATAAAACGTAGAATATTTAGGCCAGATATTACTGGATTAAATGCGAAAAGATTAATATAACAGTTATGTTTGAAAACCTAATTCATCTATTCATTATTGAAAGCTCTTTTATCTGCCTCATGGTTAGTGTGCCTCCATATCTATACACATGCAGTTTCCTTTTAGACTCCCAGACCTTCTTATTAAAGGGAAGATGGTATACATGATTCTGTGATGCCTAAAATTTTATCTTGTAGGCAATCCAGCTTTAACCTTTCTCACTAACTCCACACACATAAATAACAATTTCTAATACTGAGATAAAGCCACATACTTGTTGAGAAGGAGTTATGGGTGATCAAATTGATATCAGTACATTATTTCTATTTGTTTGATTTCTCACCAAGAGAGGAGAAAAACAAAGTCATTCCTGAAAGGGCTGAAATTCATAAGATAAGCCTGCATAACTAAATGTATCAAGGCATTTTAAATGAATCCTAGCTCTTATTTCCACCGTTCTACTGTCTTTATATAAATGGTGAATTCTTGACTGGTCCTGTGCCAGTGGCACCTAAAAAGCATCATTCAAGTGTGATTATTGCCAGTACTGCCTGACTGGTTCCTGTGCCGGTGGCATGTAAAAAGCACCATTTGAGTGTGGTCATAGCCAGTGCTACCTGATTGGCTCCTGTGCTGGTGGCATGTGAAAATCACCATTCAAGTGTGATTGTTGCCAGTACCACCTGACTGGCTCCCATGCCGGTGGCATGTAAAAATCACCATTCGAGCGTGGTCGATGCCAGTGCTGGCTGACTGACCCTTGAGCTGGTAGCATGTAAAAAGCACCCACTACACTCTTGGAATGGTTGGATTTAGGAAGGTCATCTAGCTGTAGATACATTGCCAGATTGGATTGGAGCCTGGTGCAGCCTTCTGGCTCCTCAGCCCTCAGTCAAACCGTCCAAACCATGCCAGTTAAACAATGACGACGATGATGATGTATGTGAGTTCAAATGTGATATGAAAGCTATAAGTAATTATTTGATTTTTTTTTTAGTACTTGACTGGTTCATATTTTATCAATCCCAGAAAGATGCAAGGTAAAGTTGACCTGGGCAATATTTTAACTCACACAATATAAAGTTACAATTGAATATGGTGAAGCAGTTTGTCTAATACTCTATCGATCCTGTGAATCCACTGTGCTTATATATGTATTGACAATGAATACTTTAATCAACTACTTTGATGGATCGCATCATCCCTACAGCAAAAAGATGATTCTGAGGAATGAATGATAAAATGAAAATTCTATAATAAGCACAGCCATGAGTAAGTATTAAGTTGAGATACCAATAAAGATTATCACAAACTGGTAAGAAAGAAAAATCTGTTGAAAGACCAGACGTTGCCAATATCTTGATTAATCTGCGAAATGCTATGTTCTAAAATTGACAACTGGCATGGGGGTGTTTACGCCCCCCCCTCTAACTTAGTGGTTTGACAAAAGAGACCAATGGAATAAGTATCAGGCTTAAAAAGTAAGTACTAGTGTCAATTTGTTCATCTACAATTTGTCAAGGCAGTGCCCCAGCATGGCTGCAGTCTAATGACTGAAGCAGATGAAAGATAAAACACGCACACACACACATATTCTGAAGTAGATTATTATACAAAGCCAGCAATTTTAAGCAAAGGGAATTAGTCGATTTCTAAATGTCAGTACTTGACTGATACTTTATTTTATCGACCTCAGGAGGATGAAAGGTAAAGTTGATCTCGATGGCATTTGAGCCTGGAGTGGAAAGAGCTGGAAGCAATTCTGCTCTATGAATTTTGTCCTGTGTACTAATGCCTCTGTCAGTTCACCGTCTTTGAATGGCAATAATATTAAATTCTATAGTTCATAAATGTTTTACACTGATTTTGCCTTAGTTATCAGGGTGACTGTGGTTTTGTGGGATTTTTGCGAATAACTCACAGAGGTCTCCTTCCTTTTAAGAAATTATGGATCTTTTCGGTTTGAACGGCAGTTTTTTCTAGCGGTGTCATATGAAATTGTCACCCATAATTATGACCCTAGTATCGATCTATTGCATTTCAATGTTTTAGGGTTAGGGGTGGTGGGGAAAAGTATCTTTTTTTCTTTAGAAATGTAAATAAACCCAATCTGTTTCTTAAACGAGGGACATATTCGTATGGCACAGAATGTTTTTACCTCAATAGACGTCATTGATTGGTTGAAATTGCAGAAATTGAAGAAAAAAAACAACAAATATCTTTCAAACTGTAGAATTTTCTCAATAAAGCCAAGAGAAAAAGATGTTTTATAAACACATTCTACCAGTATACGAAGTTTAAAAGTATTTAGTTACGTGGAAATTATTTTAAAAAACTGCCGGTCAAACCGAAAAGATCCAAAATTATTCCTCATTTGAATGTTTTTGTTTCTTTATTTTTGCTTGTGTGATTTTTTTTATATTCCCTTTTATGTAAGCTCCCTCATTGCATTGTCTTGTAACGTTTTCGATGTTTGTCGAACCTTGATAATTAATAAAGAGAATATAATTTAAAGGGAAACAACTCTATCAATCTTAAAATTTCAAAGGGAAACATCGACTTTACATGCAGACAGGAAAGACAGTTTGACTGCAGGTATGGGTCCAGGGGCCCAGCTGTGATCTATGCCTGCTTTGACATGGTGTCAATAAATAACTTCTACAGTGCTTAGTGCAACTGCTATTCCTTGTGGCCTATAATACTACTGAGACGGCTCTGTTTGACAGTGATCGTGTTCCATATAAAAGTTTTAGCTTTGGTTGACTTCTGATCTTTGATTATTATTCAAACCGTCCTTTGATAATTGTGTACAGACACTTCTTTGAGAATGACTGCACGGAAATTGGCACTCTAGCGCTTTTGACTCAAAGTAAGATCACAGTGTGTCTCACAGTCATACGGAGTAAACAATGGCACACGATCCTTGTATAAATGAAGGCAGTGATTTCAATACACAAATTATTTGTATAAGTTATGTATATTATATAAGGGGTAGTTTCAAAATTTTGACACTAAACTTAAATAAAAGCGTGGTTCTGAAAACTATATTAACCGAAGAATTATTATTATTTCTCAATTAATCATTTTATGTTATGATCAGCAAAAAACAAAAAAAAATACTTGCAGAAAGTAAATAAAAAAATGAAAAACGAAAATTGTCTTTATTTTAAGATATTTCAAATGCCGTTAATTTTGTTATGAAAACTAATAATAAATAATTTATTTTCATTGTAACAGTTATTTTCAAGCTTCAAAATTATTTGTATACAGTGATTCCTCGTTTATCGCGGTAGAATGGTTCCAAGACCGGCCGCGATAACTGAATTTCCGCGAAGTAGGGACACCATATTTACAGTATTTATTTAACGCGTATTTGGACTTTTAAAACCTTCCCTGTACTGTTAATAACCCACCCATTACAGTGGTCTATTAATAACAAGGACAACTGTTAAGCAATAACACTTTAGATTTTTAAAAAATAATGATTGTTACTGTACTCAACACGAAAGAAGTCGAAATAATATTTGAATGATGATGTTGATGAATTTGCTGTGCAGTAGACATGATGATGATGAAGCTGACGGCAGTGCCCTTTACTGGGACACCTCTTCCACTTCTTCCGAATGTGCAACTGTAGTAGTAGCAGCAGGACTTGTAAATAAGTCCTGGCTTTAACAAAAATCCTCCAGCATGGCCACACCTCACGAGGGCCACACGATCCTTGTATGCTTTGAACAGGAAAGTTCGCGACGACATTCTTTTCCAAAACAAGCCTATCTCGTCCATATCAAAAACTTGTTCGGAGATAATCTTCTTGAAAGTTTCAGCAGCGCTCCTGTCAGCAGAAGCAGCCTCGCCATGCAGGGAAACGCTTTTTAGACCGAAGCATTTCTGAATCTTAAACTACCCTTTGCTAGCAGAAAAATGGGCGTTTTTTAGGTTGTGAATCACTGGACGTCCCTGGTTAAAAATCCGCGAAGTCATGGATCCGCGATAGTTGGACCGCGAAGTAGCGAGGGATCACTGTAACACACATACACGCATTAGTTTAACATAACACAGTGATGAAAAGAGCGTATATCACTGGAATATTAAATGAAATTTATATTGGAAAGTTCTGATGGCCAGAAACTCAGAGAATAATTTAACTGGGGACAAAGTTTCTTTCAAGCTCTTTTCTCTTCTGTAAAAGCTAGCCTTTAGATATAAACAAATATTTTCTTAGATCGTAAGGAATTTCCAGTCCCTTGTTCGATGCAGCTTGACAGATATTGATACAATTTGTGTTATTTCCTTGATATGTACCTACCGTTTATTGGATCACTTAAAAGGTTCCTGTCATTTGACTTCACCCATGTAAGGACACTACTTCAGGAGTTTTAGATGCTTATATCACTTCAATACTTACTAATGTCTATCTCACAAGAGACAAAACCAACTTGGCTCTGGGGTCAAGGGAGATAACTTGAAAAATACATCCCTAAAATACCCACAGAGTAGAGCAAACCTTGAACCATGCAGTAGTAAAATGAACTTCACCATAAAACTAACTGCATGAAAATAAAATAAAAACAAAAAAGAATATAACGAAGAATAATGCTTTAATTGATTAAATAATTTATATATATATATAACCAAATTTATTTGATGTATTACAAAAGTTGAGAAGAAAGTTGTTGACAATGATGTATCGATACATGATAATGCGTGGTGGTTACATTTGGCCGAGCAACTAACAAAGTTTAGTTGTTTAAGGTCAGTTCAACTTGTAAAGAACATAGGTGCTGGATTATAGTGGGACAATTGTTTGATTACATTTCTGGGAGTGCTACAGATTTGCGAAATTTAGCATTACTTTCCTGTCTTTAACTCTTGCTTAAATGTTATTGAATGTTATAGGAATCTGTAGAAGGTCAAAGGGTATAACAGTTTTACTGTTGTGATTATAACAACCAAGTCGCTAGTTCGTATATATCATCATTGTATAATAACGATGATTTGACATAAAAAACATCAAGACAAAAGATGTATGTGTGTGTGTTCTGAAGGTAAAGAGGAGACAACTTTGAGTAATTGGGAATAAATTCTCAATTGTTGACGCTTATCATGACAGGGAAAAGACACTTTGAAGCAATGGACAATCACAGGTGCATTGTTTCATTCCCATCAACATACTCTAGTCTTAGCTTGTATCTAAATCAGGTTTACACATTCTTCCATATACAAAAAAGGCTTTCGTACATTTTCGGCCAATTTGCAAAATTTAAAACTAAAATTATATTTGTGTATGTATAAAAATACATACATGTTCACTAATCCATTCGTTTCATATCTGTTTTACCATGCTAGCGTGGGTTCGATGGGGTCTTATTTGAGGCAAGCTTATATGTTCAGACTCTCTTACTATCAAAAGTCTATGTTTTATGAGTAAAAGAAATTCTTTATTTCAGGTTTATAAAAGCACAGAGTGACCAGATATAATGTCCAAAATCAGTGATAAGTGCAGCCATGGAATGTCAACAACGTCCGTGCCTATGTGCACACCCATACACATACAAATGAAGTTAATATTCTTATATTTTGGAAAGGCTATACTGATTACAGGAAAGTTTATAAAAATAATCACCAAAAACTGCAGTTAACCATATCTGGTGATTATATTTACAAGCCTTACTATAACCAGTATGACTCTCCTAATATATATACTTACTTTAGACAGGGTTTCGTAATTTTTTTTTATCACCCCTATAGTTATATATTTGAAACAATAAGGAATGTATTGAATTGAAGTGTTGGTTGATATTTCTTTTTAACCTACCAGCAGTCTCAACATCTGTTGCATATTTGGTATACAGCAGTCTGTATAGTAGAGAGTAAACATGGTTGACATTTTATCAAAGGTAAGATATGATAATACTTCCAGTGAAATCTCCATCATTGTCTCTACTGTCTGTAGAATTACTTTCGTTGTTGCTAGAATTAGAATGTAATTCTGAGCTTGTGCTAGATGATTTTACATGTATTATTGTAAGGTTTGTTTCTGGATCTGATAATGTACTTATAGAATTACATTCATCATTGCTAGAGTTTGAATGTGTCTCTGAACTTGTCTTGCTAGATGGCTTTACGTAACCTGCTGGAAATGATGTTCCGGGATTTGATGACGTACTCATAGAATTACTTTCATCGTTGCTAGAGTTTGAATGTGTCTCTGAACTTGTCTTGCTAGATGGCTTTAAGTAACTTGTTGAATGTGATGTTCCAGGAGTTGATGACGTACTTTTAGAACTACTTTCATCATTGCTAGAGTTTGAATGTGTCTCTGAACTTGTCTTGCTAGATGGCTTTATATAATTTACCGGATGTGATGTTCCAGCATTTGCTGCTGTCCTTGTACTTGGTGTTGGATCAGTTTTTGGCTGCTCTTTTTCATTTACATGGTACTTGCTTTCGCTGACTTTCTTTCTGAAGACAGAGTTTTGCTTGGGTTTAGAATTATCTCTGGTTATTGATCGAGTAATATTAGGCATGGCTCTCACTAGCACCTCAATGCTCTGTGAAGGAATGTGGGGTGGAAACATATCTTCAAGGGAGGTATACATTGGCACAGACTGCACAGAACTCAAGCTTCCACTCTTTCCACTATTGAAACGTGCCATTTGCATCTTGTAAAATAAAATGGCATCACGGTCAATTCCAGGTGGAATGTCATACAGACAGTCTTCCCTTAATTCTGTAGACGTTTCACTTTGGTCAGTGGATATCTTTGTATCAGATTCAGAATCTGCTTGATGTGAAGTGACTAGTTCCTCTTGATTCTCTGCATTTTTTTTTATACTTTTAACAACTGTTGACCTATTATTTTCAGATGTTGGTTCAGTTTCTGTATCTTTGCTCTCCATCTCTTCCTTTGCTGCTTTTTCCAGTTTTTTTAGCTCATCATAAACTTCTTTGCTTTTCACCTCTTTGGCAAGTTTTCTCTGTAAAAGTTCTTCCCACTCATAAATGCTCGTTGTCTCACTGCCAATTTGAGATGCAGGATGAGAGCTCAATGAAATCTCGTTTTCAGTATCTTTTGAGTCAGTCTTTTTTTTCTTTCTCTCCAATGTTGAATTTTTACTTTCATCTGATTCTTCACTTTCTGCAATGGAACACAAGGCACTAGAATTGTTGCTAGGGAGTGCATCTCTTTGTGCTTTGTTTTGCCACAACTTTGGTGTGAGCTCCCCAACGTTGTTGTTATATAACTGTGGGAAGTTAAATACCTGCGATGGAGTTGGACTAAATGGAGAAATCTGTAATGGTTTTAAGTTTATAACAACAACACACAGGTTCTCTGTGGCACCATATCCTTGAGCAAGATCTTGTAATACTTTGGCACTTACTACTGGATCTTGGAATGGAGAGATCTGGCTGACAGCTTCCTCAATGCTGATGTATTTCCACAATTCTTGATTAGCTATTATGATGAACTGGTCATCATGTTGGAGTTTTATACTGCGAATGTGTGGCTTTGGAATGAGTTGAGGGTAGAGATAACTGCAACCAATCAGTCGTGTACAAGGTGTGATTCCATTGACCAGGCCATCCTAGAAGGTTAGAAAATAATGCTTATGTTTAGAGAATAATCAGATATGAAATAGTTTGTGAGAGAAGACATATGGAGTAATGGAAAAAATGTAGGAGAGAGAGAGAGAGAAAGAGGGGCAAACAAATAGAAAGATTAGCTAGGTAGGTAGAAAGATAGCTAGCTAGATAGATAAATTGATAGATAGGTAGATAGATAAATAGATAGGTAGATAAACAAATAGATAGACAGACAGAAAAAAAGAGAGAGACTGAGTGACAAAATAAATGATGTTTGATTTTTGTATTTTCTACATCACATTCCTATCAATTTTTATTCAAAAACAAAGCTTTCAGGGAAAGCTTCACTGTTCTCAAGTAAATATTTTTCTATGAATGAAGAGGTCGACCTAAATGGTTAAGACAATTCCCTGCTTAATTGTATTATATCTTCTGTTTGTCTTTGCCATCTTGTTAAATTATAATCCCTCAAAGAAATAGTACAATATTCCTAACTGACCCCTCTTTCATTTTGTGTGTCTCATATCTATCACATTAATTACCAGCCCCAGTCAGTTTCCTCATCTGTCTTTAAATCTGACCAAAATATCATTGCTCTAAAACTCTTTCTTGCCTCTAAACTTAGTCTTTACCCTGGTATAACTACCCCTGTCTCAACAGACCATGTGTCTACTCATTGCCTTGTCAAGAAAACTCAGCATAATCCTACCACATTTAAATTCCTGCTCCACAAATCTTCAGATATTTAAAGTTAGAGCTTCACTAGTCCAATGCTCCAAATATGCTTCATATTAGAGTTACATCTGAGACAGTCAGGTAGGTTACTGATACAATTTTCTGTGGTATGTCCCTTGATATTTCCAACAGAATCGTAGCCCACGACCACCCAGTAGTTCACCTACTCCCACAAACTATCAATCATGAAAGCAAACTGTGTTTTCTTACATTGCACAACTTGTACAATCTTTAGTTTTACTAATTGCTGGTGATTTTTCTTGGAAGAGATGCTTTAAAATATTCTTCCAATGGGAACTTCTCAATCTAGCTATCAGCAATAATACAAAGACAAACTATAAAACCATTTTAATGGTTGAAATCAACATAGATAAAGCTATAAATAATTGTAAATACTGAGCAGCGTCCAACTTTTGCTGTCCAAAAGGATTTTAAACCCATTATTTACACTATTATATTTCTAGCTTTATCTAAGGTAGGAAACTGGTAGAATTGCTTAGTGGTATTCTGTCTCTATTTATGTTCTGAAAGTTCAAATTTCGCTGAGGTCATCTTTGCTGCTTGTCCTTTTGGGGTCAGTAAAATAAGTATTAGTTGAGCACTGGGGTTGATGTGTTGTAGCATAGACTGCCTTGGCAGACAACAAGTGGGCTACAGAAAATATTAGTTTCAAATTTTGGCACAATGTCAGCAATTTCAGAGAAAAGGGTAAGTCGATTACATTGCCCCCAGTGCTCAAATAGTACTTATTTTATGGGCCCTGAAAGAATGAAAGGCAATGTTGGCTTTGACAGAATTTGAACTCAGAACGTAAAGACAGATAAAATACTACTGAGCATTTTGCCTGGCATGCTAACAATCCTGTCAGCTTGCCACTCTAGCTACAGGAAACATTACACCCTCTTTTTTTTAAACTTTTAGTCTGGAGAGAAGTGCAGTGCTTATGACCCTTTATAGGGCTTCCAAATCTGGTAGGAAGGAATGAGGGAGGAAAATATCCTCAAAGTTGAGATCTGGTCTGAATATTTGTGACGGTACAGACTCCATTAAATGCACCCAAGGAACAAGTAAAGGTGTTAAACTGTTAAATGATTACATATTCATTTGCTTGTCACTGCCCTCACTGAAAGGGACCTTCAACCTTCAATTAAATGATTTTGATAAATACTTCAGCAAAATTGCTGAGCTGGCTTAGTAAATAAATCTATAAACTTAACTAGGACTGCCATGATTTTCCCAGTTTCTATAAACAAATATGAAACAAAAAAGACAAATCACCATGAAGGGTTTTGTGTCTTTTCTTTGTAACGGGTTTAGGTTATTACCCTTGTAGCCCATGGTGAGATTTGAGCTCTGAACATACTGTGCTTGGACAAATGCTACAGGGCAACCCTTCTAATGCACTAACAAATCTGCTAGTCCATCAGCTGAGTCTATTACTTTGTAGTAAGGCATGATAAATTTATTTTTTTACTGTTGCACAAGTTAGTTGTTTGAGACAGACGCTGACCAGTTGTGCAAATTCAAACAACAACATCCATCCAAGTCTAAAGCGCATCTGAAAACTAAAAGTAGAGTCAGTTGCTGTGAAGACGTTGAACTGTTAACTACATACTTTCAAGTTCCTCATTTGGTCAGCCTCATCTAGAATATGGGAAATTACTGTTTTGCCTGTCATTATGACTACCGGGCTAAGTTTCCTTTAGCAATTCTGAATCCTTGGGCCGTTCTTCATGTGACATTCGTTTCTTTTAAGCAACTATGAGGCTTATTATATCGTTTCTATCTGGTTTGTTGAAATCTGTTTCTCCAGCAAGATTTTTATCTGCATTATGACATTTGTCCTACTTTGTATTGTGGAATTGATATCAACTCCAATCTAAA
This sequence comes from Octopus sinensis, assembly GCF_006345805.1. Lineage (NCBI taxonomy): Eukaryota > Metazoa > Mollusca > Cephalopoda > Octopoda > Octopodidae > Octopus > Octopus sinensis. The sequence continues at coordinate 69,231,221 of NC_043002.1, forward strand.
GTCCTTGTAAATTGCAGTAAGTGAAACTGAAATTATTCATGTCTCACAAATGTTATTCCTGCCAGACTGTACGTCCACATTATGATGTTTTGCACACACCTTAACTTCTCCTGTAATTTACGTTTGTTCGGCATTGTTTGGAAACTGTAATAAAATTGTATTTCATTTCAGCACAAAAACACCTCATTTACCTTCTGATTTTTGTCGTTGCCTTTATGTAAAACAGCCATCTACATTTCTTGTTAAACTGTCTACATATACCTGCTAAAACTTTATTTATCGACTCTGCGAAGATGAAAGGGAAAGATGATCTTGGTGGAATTAGAACTCAGAATGCAAGAATCTGGAACAAATGCCACATTAATTTTGTCCATTGCTCTAATGACTCCCTACCCCCTATACACTAATATATTCACTTACTTCTGTAACAATTCCATCAGATTTTTGAATTCTCATACACTCAGATCTGTCAGACTCAACTGCAAATTGGTGAGTTAGCCGCATTGCTTGACCATTTCGACAAAGGACCACCTGTACCATACCAACATTGGCCACTGTCAAACAATACTGCGGGATTTTTTCATTAGATTCTGGTAATATTTTTATATGGCAGATTGCAGCTGAGGCACCGATTTTCTGTCCAATGGATTTAAGTTTCCTACAAAATAAATAATTCAAATTAATTTTATTTTATAAGCTAATATAATGTTCAAATAGCACATTTCATTCATTGTCATCATTTTTTAAAGTATGTTATTCCATACTTATATGGATTGGTTGAATATGTTGAAGCGGATTTTCTCTGGCTGGATGCCCTTCCTGTCACAAACCCTCATCTGTTTCTAAGCAAGATAATATTTTCTCATGATCAGACAAGCATTGGAAGGCTGGAAATGAAGGGCTCTACTTGTATGATTGTTATACTTGCTTACAACTATCTTATGTCAAGGCAAGGAGACAGTAGCGCACACTCACACACACATGCACACACACATATAAACATACACATGTATATACACACATATATGCATATCCACACATGTATATCATCATCATCATCATTTAATGTCCACTTTCCATGAAGGCATGTATATATATATATATATATATATATAATATATATATATATATAATATATATATATATATATATACTCTTTTACTTGTTTCAGTCATTTGACTGTAGCCATGCTGGAGCACCACCTTTAGTCAAACAAATCGACTCCAGAACTTATTCTTTGTAAGCCTAGTACTTATTCTATCAGTCTCTTTTGCTGAAGTGCTAAGTTATGGGGATGTAAACATATAGTTGTCAAGCGATGGTGGGGTAGATAAACACACACGACGAGCTTCTTTCAGTTTCCGTCTACCAGATCCACTCACAAGTCTTTGGTCAGTCTGAGGCTACAGTAGAAGACACTTGCCTAAGGTGCCACACAGTGGGACTGAACCCGGAACCATGTGGTTGTGAAGCAAGCTTCTTACCACACAGCCACACCTGTGCCTATATATATCATCCTAGACCAGCCTTAACTTAGCAGAGCTATGATGATATATACTGGTGCCAGCTCTGTCTGGCACCAGTGCGGGTGGCACGTAAAAAGCACCCACTACACTCACGGAGTGGTTGGCGTTAGGAAGGGCATCCAGCCGTAGAAACACTGCCAGATTTGACTGGGCCTGATGAAGCCTTCTGGCTTCACAGACCCCAGTAGAACCGTCCAACCCATGCTAGCATGGAAAACGGACGCTAAACGATGATGATGATGATGATGATGATATATATATATATATACACACACACATTTACACACACACATTTCTCTCAGTTTCCACCTATCAAACCTATTCACAAAGCTTTAGGTGGCTCAGGACTTGAGCAGAAAACACTTCCCCAAGGTGCTATGCAGTGGGACTGAACCCAGAACTTTATGGTTGGGAAGCAAACTTCTTACCACACAGCCACACCAGTGCCTATTTATTGATATTGATGATGATATTAAATATTGATATGGATATTTCATGGATAGGATCTCAACAGAAAAACTAAATATAGGAGAGAAAATGTAACAGAGTTGAGAAAGGAAAGCCTCTGCTTTAGTTTTCTCTCATTATTTTTCTTTCTGGTGATATCCTACCTTTCCATTCATTGTTTCTTTCAATACGTTAAGCATCACTGTCATCTTTGCTGTTGTCACTGCCTACCATCAATGCTGTCTTCATCATCATCATCATTATCATCATCGTGATTGTCATCCACCACCACCACCCTCCTCATCTTTGTTGTCATTGTTATTGTCATCATCATCATCATCTATTTTGCCATGCTGCTATGTGTTGGACAGGTGCCACTGTGTTTCACCCGTCATCACAATCCTTCGTCACCTGGTTTACACAGAGAGCAGAAGAAGTAAGCTAACTCTGTTGTTGTTGTTGTTGTATATGTCTGATTAGCTATGGTTACTAATGGATAAATAATCCATCAGAATTAAGGGTTGTTGTTGTTTAATCCTAGATCAGCCTTAACTTAAGAGACCTATGATTAAAAGCAATCCAGCTTTGCAATGATAAGAATAAGATGACCATCACATCATTTTTTTTCCACACTAGTAAGTCCAATATATCTTTTGTTCTTTTGAAGAGAATAGGATGGGATTTGTAGGATATTTGGCTGCTACTTCAAGCATGTTGACTGACTTTGTAGTGTCTCTTTTGTTGGTTCATAGACCTCAAGGTAACATGAAATGTAATTTTTCTGTTTGCGCTTTACCTAGAATTTATCTATGTTCCATGGTGGTACAAGTTGTATAGTTTGACTGTATTTGATGTGTCCATGGACTGTGTCTACTTTGGCATGGTTTCTATGACTGCATGCCCTTCCTAATACTAAACACTTTACAACATGTACAGAGTGCTTTTGCTTTGTAACTAGTGAGGTTCTCATGCAGCTTGCAAGATTATGAAGCTCAAGGGAGCAATTGTATTCTATAAGATGGGGAGTAAAGAAGGGGTAGACTAGAGTAGAACAGGTTTCTTGCTGTTTCAGAGCTTGTCTATATTTTTAATGATAAAATAAACAAGGAGAGGAAATGTTTGAAATCAGGGTAATGAAAACCAGTTCGCAGATTCAGCTTACCAAGAACTTTGCTTTCTGAATTATCAAAAAAAAAAAACAATTTTTTTTTAACATGTTATCATAAAATTCTTAACAGTTACATGAGGTAATGCAATAAATGGTCTGAATAAACTGCTTATTTACCTGTGACAACTGAGCAAAGCGTACTTCATGTAACTTGTTCCACCTGGGACCAGCAGTGGACTATATAATTCTTCCAGTAGGGTCTCTGCCATGATCTCTGCTAAAGTTCGGGCAACTTCATCGTTTCTGCCACCATCAAAGATTCCGAAAAGTCCATCTTCACCATTTTTGTTAAATTTTGGTTTGTTCAGAATTGCTACACACAATCTTTTGTGTTTTAAAAAAAAATTTTTAATAGCATAAATCTACTGAAAAATACTTACTGACATTGTATATACACCACCCACCCTTTTAGAGCATCAGTAAAATAAATGAAGTGGAGAAGAGGAGTTGTTGAAATATAAACCTTTTGGCTTTCAGATTAAACTGTCAAATATAATTTATTTGTTCACATTGTTTCGTGAATTGATTATGCATTATCTTGAAGCTTCAAGAGTTTGATGATATATGACTGTTTGATTTTAGAATGATATTGTAAGGTTTGTATAAGAGGCTTTATCTAGTCAGTTTTAATATAAAACAGGTAGAATATTTGGGAAGGATACAACTTGTTTAAATGCTGAAGGGATAAACCTGAAGATCTTGAAATTGAATTACTATGGGTATATTATCTTTGATCTCTTAGCAGAACACTTAAATCTACATGCCTCAGTTCACTTCTCTCCAGATCTGGAAATCATTAACCAGGGAAGAATTTTTTTCTCTCATTTACTCATGGCAATGGAATTGAGTATCAACCCTAACAATTGCCAAGAAGCATCTAAAAACATTTACAACTTACATTTTTTAAGAAGAGGCCCATAAATGAGGAATTGTCAGTGAATCCATTGGAGATATGGTTCTGAACTGATAATTAATGTTTTACATTTATTAATGAATGCTGCTAAGTTTTAACTACAAGAACAAGTGGAAGAAGAATATATTTATATACAACATATTTAATTCTCAAGCATTTCACAAAGGTTGGTTTATTTCTCTGATTCATCCATAAACCTTTAGCATTTAAACTGACCATATTCAGTCAAAATATTCTGTCTGTTTTAAGTTCAAACTGGGCAGATCCAGCCTCTCACATCTGTCCTACAAAGTCATTGTAATTATAAACAATCACATCATTGAAATATCGAAGCTACAAGATAATACATGATCAATTTAAAAACAATACTCTTTACTCTTTTTATTCTTTTACTTGTTTCAGTCATTTGACTGTGGCCATGCTGGAGCACCGCCTTTAGTCGAACAAATCAAACCCAGAACTTATTCTTTGTAAGCCTAGTACTTATTCTATCGGTCTCTTTTGCCGAACCGCTAGATTACAGGGACGTAAACACACCAGCATCGGTTGTCAAGTGATGTTGGGGGGACAAACACAGACACACAAACATATACACACACATACATATATATGATGGGCTTCTTTCAGTTTCTGTCTACCAAATCCACTCACAAGGCTATAATAGAAAACACTTGCCCAAGGTGCCACGCAGTGGGACTGAACACAGAACCATGTGGTTGGTAAGCAAGCTACTTACCACACAGCCACTCCTACACCTAACAATGTGAATAAATAAGCTATTTATATCGTTTATGCATGGTTTATCCTGGATACACAAAATCTCTAATTCAAAATGATATCCACAATTTTTTTGAATGATTTCTATTGTTGTTGCTTGAATCTGGTCTCCCTTGTCAATTTTAATACATCATTTCTCTCACTGCATAAAATGTCGGGAATCAATCACACAAGAATCACATTAATGTATTGAGTAGGAGTTGGGAATAACAATTGTAAAACTTATACATGTGTATAGAGTGGAAGGAGAATAAACCCAAATAAAAAATAAATAAATAAAAGATTCTCTGCCCCCACCACAAAGAAAAAGACCTATATAAGTCCTGTCTTTGCAGATCAAGAAGTGAACAAATTTAATAATCAAAATCTATTAATGTTCCATTTAACTAATTTTATTTTATTTAACTAATAAAACTTACTTATTTCTCATTCCAGAAGTTTGTGAGAATCCACTCTGCCATGGGTTTGGCTTCTCAGAGTCTGAGGTTTCTTCAGTTTGCTCTTGAGGCCGATTAGGCCCTCTCATATCAACAAGGCACACACGTTTCCTTTGCCTAAAAGTGTCAAGAAAGAAAGTCGTTATAAAGCAAGGACTGAGCAGTTGAGAGATACAGTGATGATAAACAATAAATTATAAAGATAGCAATTAATATGTTTTGTTTTTGGATTGGCTTGCAAGATTTTTTATGTGAGTTCATGTATTGAAGCAAATTTTGTTGTGTCTGGGAAGTCATTCTCTTTTAGTGCCTTATTATTTAACACACTCACCGGTTCAGTTTCCACTCATTTACTTATTTATTTTTCTAAAATTTTTGTTGCATCTTGCAACCTTTCCAATAGTCGTTGACTCTATCCATTATCCAAGCTGCATTCTTTCTGTTTGCTTGTGTGCATGTGTGTGTGCATACATATGTATTTATGTATGTATGTATGTGTGTGCATATGTATATATGTATGTATGTGTGCGTGTGCATATGTATATATGTATGTATGTATGCATGTGTGTGTGTGCATATGTATATATATATATGTATGTATGTATTCTGCATATTTTTGTGTTTGTGTGTTTTAATGTGTGTGTATTTACATGTGTGTGTGTGTGTACCTCTGTCTCCTTGTGTGTGAGTGTGTCTGAGTGTATGTGTGTGTATGGGTTTTTGTGACTATATACTGTGTCTGTATGTATATATATATATATATTATATATATATATATATATATATATATTATATATATATATATGTTACTACAAAGAAATTTGATAACAGTTGAATTATAATTATTATACATTTGCCATATTCCCTGATATTATCCATAATGGAAGAATGCATACTTCCAAAGTTACCTATCATACGATGGGTAACACTTTGGTAAATAGCAATGAATAAACAAGAAAATGAAGATAAAGTAGAAGAAAACAAGTTTATGGCCATATCATGTTGAAAACATCAGTTCTCATCTGATGACTGTAGTTAAGCAATGGCGAACTGTATTAGTACTTAGATGACCGTTTGGGAAACCTAGGTGTTGTCAACAGCATTTAAAAAAGCTATAGGTGTGGCTGTGTGATAAGAAGCTTGCTTCCCAACCACATAGTTCTGGGTTCAGTCCCATTGTGTGGCACCCTGGGTGAGTAAGTGTCTTCTACTATAGACTTGGACCAACCAAAGCCTTGTTAGTGGATTTGGTAGCTAGAAACTGAAAGAAGCCCATCATATATATATATATATATATATATATATATATATATATCATCATCATCATCATGGTTTAACATCCACCTTCCATGCTGGCATGGGTGGGACTATTCTTTCATTGTTTTATTCATCTCAGTCATTTGACTGCGGCCATGCTGGGGCATCGCCTTTAGTAAAAGAAATCAACTCCAGGACTTATTTTTGTAAGCCTAGTACTTATTCTATCAGTTCTTTTTTGCTGAACTGCTAAGTTACAGGTACATAAACACACCAACATTGGCTGTCAAGCGATGAAGGGGAGACAAACACAGACACAAGGCTATAGCAGAAGACACTTGT
>NC_043002.1:69245587-69305587 GCF_006345805.1 Octopus sinensis
TATGTATGTATGTGTATATATATATGTATGCATGTGTATATATATATGTATGCATGTGTATATATATGTATGTATGTGTATATATATATGTATGTATGTGTATATATATATGTATGCATGTGTATATATATATGTATGCATGTGTATATATATATGTATGTGTATATATATATATATATATGTATGTATATATATATATATATATATATATATATATATATGTATGTATGTGTAAATGTAAAAGACTTGTTTTATTTGCATTCCTGAGCGCCATACTAATACAATTGTTTGTTTATATTCCACCTGCCTTCGTCTTTTGTTTATTTTCATAAAGCTTCCCGTTATATATATATGTATATGTTTGTGTGGCTGTTTGTCCCCCCCCTCATCACTTGACAACTGGTGGTGTGTTTATGTCCCCGTAACTTAGTGGTTCGGCAAAAGAGACCGATATAATAAGTACTAGGCTTACAAAGAATAAGTCATGGGGTTGATTTCTTCGACTAAATGCAGTGCTCCAGCATGGCCACAGTCAAATGACTGAAACAAATAAAAGAATATGTGTATATATGTGAAGCCTTTTGGTTTTGGCTTATAATCATAAGTTCTATTCCTGGTGGCACTCTGTGTCCTGAAGCAAGACACTTTATTTCACATTGCTCCAGTTCACTCAACTGCCACAAATGAGTCGTACATGTAATACAAAAGGGCCAGCCTTGTCACATACTGTGTCACAATGAATCTCCCTGAACACAAAATTAAGAGTACGCATGTCTTTGGAGTGCTTGACCACTTGCATGTTAACTTCATGAGCAGGCTGTTCTGTTGCACGGATCAACTGGAACTGTCATCATCGTAACTGATGGAATGTCAGTTATAATGCTACAGAGCAGACATGGTTCAAGTGTTAGGAAGTTTGATTTGTGATCAGGATGTCATGTTCTGGGCTTAATTCCACAAAGTGTTGCCTTCGGTGAGTGCTGCACACAATGATTTGAGTTGACCAATGTCATGTGACTGAAACTGCGCTGGACAGAATCTGCATGGTGCGGAAGTCTATTGGATGGCTTGCATTTGGACCAGCTTTGCTATAGACAGTGTCACACTAATTCTGACTGAAGATTACATTAAAGGTACAAGAATATGCAGCATACTCAGCAAATCAGCTACAAATATATGCAGCATACTCAGCTACAAAGCTACAAGTTTATACAACATACTCAGCTACAAGTATATGCAGCATACTCAGCAACTCAGCTAGAAGTATATGCAGCATACTCAGCTACTCAACTACAAGTATACACAGCATACTCATTTACAAAAATATACAGCATACACAGCTACAAATATAAACAGCATACTCAGCTACTCAACTACAAGCATACACAGCATACTCAGGTACAAGTATACACATCATATGCAACTACTCAGCTACAAGCATATACAGCATACTCAGCTACTCATATACAAGTATACACAGAATACTCAGCTACAAATATATGCAGCTTACTCAGCTACAAATATATACAACATACTCAGCTACTCAGCAACAAGTATATGCAGATACTCAGCTACAAGTATACACAGCATACATAGCTACAAGTACGACAATATACTCAGCTACTCAACTTCAAGTATGTACAGCATATTCAGCTACAAGTATATACAGTATACTCAGCAACTCAGCTACAAGTATATACAGGATACTCACCTACACATCAACAAATATATGCAACATACACAGCTACTCAGCTACAAATATATGCAACATACAAAGCTAAAATTTATGCAGCATACTCAGCTATGCAGATACAAATGTATGTAGCATGCTCAGCTACAAATATATACAGCGTACTCAGCTACAAATATATACAGCGTACTCAACCACAATTGTATACAGCATATTCAGCTACTGAGCTACAAGTATACGCAGCATATTCAGCTACAAGTATATGCAGCATACTCAGCTACATGTATATGTAGCATACGCAGCTACAAGTATACACAGCATATGCAACTACATGTATATGCAACATACTCAGCTAGAAGTATACGCAGCATGCTCTGCTACAAATATATACACCATACTCAGCTACACTGCTCCAAATATATGCAGCATGCTCAGCTACTTATTACTCAGCAATAAGTATACGCAGCATACTCAGATAAAAGTATATGCAACATACTCATCTACAATATATGCAGCATACTCAGGTACAAATATATGCAGCGTAGTCAGCTGCAGATATATATAACATACTCAGTCACAAGTATATGCAGCATGCTCAACTATTCAGCTACAAGTGTACGCAGAATACTAAGCCACAAGATTCATATACAAGTATACACAGAATACTCAGCTACAAATATATGCAGCTTACTCAGCTACAAATATATACAGCATACTCAGCTACAAGTATACGCTGCTACTCAGCTACAAGCATTTGCAGCATACTCAGCTACTCAATCACAAGTATATATAGCATAATCAGCTACTCAGCTACAAGTATATGCAGCATATTCAGCTACTCAACTACAAGTATACACAGCATACTCAGCTACAAATATATAAAGCATACTCAGCTACAAATATATAAAGCATACTCAGCTACTCAATCACAAGTATATATAGCATAATCAGCTACTCAGCTACAAGTATATGCAGCATATTCAGCTACTCAACTACAAGTATACACAGCATACTCAGCTACAAATATATAAAGCATACTCAGCTACTCAATCACAAGTATATATAGCATAATCAGCTACTCAGCTACAAGTATATGCAGCATATTCAGCTACTCAACTACAAGTATACACAGCATACTCAGCTACAAATATATAAAGCATACTCAGCTACAAATATATAAAGCATACTCAGCTACTCAATCACAAGTATATATAGCATAATCAGCTACTCAGCTACAAGTATATGCAGCATATTCAGCTACTCAACTACAAGTATACACAGCATACTCAGCTACAAATATATAAAGCATACTCAGCTACTCAATCACAAGTATATATAGCATAATCAGCTACTCAGCTACAAGTATATGCAGCATATTCAGCTACTCAACTACAAGTATACACAGCATACTCAGCTACAAATATATAAAGCATACTCAGCTACTCAGCTACAAGTATATGCAGCATACTCAGCCACAAGTAGATGCAGCATACTTAGCTACAAATATACACAACATGCTGAGCTACTTAGCTACAAGTATATGCAGCATACTCAGCTACAAAAACAATATACTCAGGTACTCAGTTACAAGTATGTACAACATACTCAGCTACATGTATATACAGCATACTCACATACTCATCTACAAGTACTTGAACACACTCAGCTACTCACTTTCAAATATATGCAACCTGCTCAGTTACTCAGCTACAAATATATGCAGCATACTCAGCTACGCAGCTACAAATATATGCAGCATACTCATTTACTGAGTTACAAGTATATACAGCATACTCAGCCACAAGTGTATTCAGAATACCTAGCTACATGTATATGCAACATACTCAGATACTCAGCTAAAATATATGTAGCATGCCAAGCTGTACAGCTACAAATACATGCAGTATACTCAGCTACTCAGTTACAAGTATATGTAGCATACTCAGCAACATGTATATGCAGCATATTCAGTGGCTCAGGTATAAATATATGCAGCATACTCAGCTACTCATCTAGAAGTATATGCAACATAGCTAGAAGTATATGCAGCATACTCAGCTAGAAGTATATGCAACATAGCTAGAAGTATATGCAGCATACTCAGCTAGAAGTATATGCAACATAGCTAGAAGTATATGCAGCATACTCAGCTAGAAGTATATGCAACATACTCAGCTACTAGTATATGCAACATACTCAGCCACAAGTATATACAACATACTCACCTACTCAGCTACAAGTATACGTAGCATACTCAGCTACAAGTATATGCAACATACTCAGCTACTTCGCTACAAGTTTAACTACAAATATAAGCAGCATGTTCAGCTACTCAGTTGTTGGTGTATGTAACATACTCAGCAAGAAGTGTATGAAATATACTCAGTTACATGTATATGCAGCATATAAAGCTACTCTGCTCCAAATATTTGCAGCATACTCAGCTACAAATGTATGCAGCATACTCAGCTACAAGTATACACAGCATTCTCAACTACAAGTATATGCAACATAACTCAACTAGAATTATACGCAGCGTACTCTGCTACAAGTATATACACCATACTCAGCTACACTGCTCCAAATATATTCAGCATACTCTGCTGCTTAGCAACAAGTATATTAAGCATACCCAACTAGAAGTATATACAACATACTCAGGCACTCATCTACAAGTACATACAGCGTACTCAGCTACTCTGCTACAAGTATATGTGACATACTGAGCTACTCAGCGACAAATATATACAGCATACTCAGCTACAAGTATACACAACATAGCCAGCTACAAATATATGCAGCATACTCAGCTACTCTGCTACAAGTATACGCAGCCTACTCAGCTACAAGTGTATGCAGGATACTCAGCTACTTAGCTACAAGTATATGCAGCATACTCAGCTACAAGTATACACAACATACTCAACCACAAGTGTATGCAGCATACTCAGTTACTTAGCTACAAATTCAGCTACAAATATATGCAGTATATTCAGCTACTCAGCTGTTAGTGTATGTAACATACTTGAGCTCAGTATGTAAAGAGCTGAAGGAAATACTGCTAAACATCTTTTCTGACATGCAATCAGTCCTGCCAGCTTGCTGCCTTAGTTTGGATATAAATAATATTGGTTTCAAATTTTGGCACAATGCCAGCAATTTCAGGGGAGTGGGTTGAGTATTCAACTGGTACTTATTTTATCGACCCTAAAAGGATAAAAGGCAAAGTCGACCTCGGCAGAATTTGAACTCAGAACACGAAGACAGATGAAATACTGTAAAGCTTTATGACCAATGTGCTAATGATTTCTCCAGCTCACTGCATTTGGATATAAATGATATTGGTTTCAAATTTTGGCACAAGGCCAGTAATTTTGAATAAGTCAAATACATTGATCACAATGTTCAGCTGATACTTATATTATTGACTCCCAAAAGGCAAAGTTGACCTTGGTGGGACTTGAACTCAGAACATAAAGAGGCACAGGAGCGGCTGTGTGGTAAGAAGCTTGCTTACCAACCACATGGTTCCAGGTTCAATCCTACTGTGTGGTACCTTGGGCAAGTGTCTTCTACTATAGCCTCGGGCTGACCATGGCCTTTTGAATGGATTTGGTACACAGAAACTGAAAAAAGCCTGCCGTATATGTGTGTGTGTGTGTGTGTGTGTGTGTCTGTGTTCCCCCACCATACCTTTGCTTGACAACTGATGTTGGTGTGCTTACATCCCCATAATTTAGCAGTTTGGCAAAAGAGGCCGATAGAATAAGTACCAGGCTTACAAAGAATAAGTCCCGGGGGCAATTTCTTTGACTAAAAGGCGGTGCTCCAGCATGGCCGCAGTCAAATGACTGAAACAAGTAAAAGAATAAAAGAATGGACAAAATGCTGCTAAGCGTTTTGCCCAGCGTGCTAATGATTCTGTCAGCTCATTGTCTTTGGATGCAAATAATATTGATATGAAACAATGAACTTTTACGATGAAGCACCCCACCACCCCATAAAAAGAAAAAAAAATAATAAAAGAAAAAAAGGAACAGTCATGCTTATTAACATTATTATTAGATAATAAGTCTAAAAATACAAGGGGATTAATTGAATTTTTTGATAACTTTATGCAAATCTGTTTAACTAATTTAGTAGCATTAAAAGAAAAAATTTTGAAAATACCCACATCCAATTTCTGGTGGTAACTTGAATGCTAAATATTTATATATATTAATGATATTATATTGTAATGCATTTCAAGGGATTAACCATGTGACACTGGGATTAAAGTAAAAATTCAAGCGGCATAAGCATGCTTACTGAAACAGGATTATAAGGATAGCTGTTTTATGAAATATGTGTCATGTATTTAAAAAAAACGTGAGCACTAACACAGTATAGAGAGCCAAGTGATTTTGAGTAAGGAAAATTGATCCTTGTAGTGAAGAGAAAACATTGTATCCAAATGGATTTAATTATGAACAAAAAAGATACATGAAACAACCTTGAATTTTAAATTAATTAAACTAATTAAAAATAGAATGCAGTAGAGATTGAATGTAGCTCCAGGTAATAAGGGGACAACTTTGGACTGTTTTGATTCTGTTAGTCCTTGTTAGTGAAGTATAATTTAATGAATATAACGAGATTTTAGATGACTAGTGAGAATATAAGTTTTAATGAACATTGAGTGGTATGGTATCTTAAAAGAATGACTGAAGGGAAAATACCATGGGGGGGGGCCTACTGTATGAGATACAAATAGTAAAGTGAGAACTAACATAATAGAGAGAGGCAAGATTTTTGATTAATCAAAATTACTCTTTTAGTGAGATGGAAAAAAAAATCATTCTCTTAATTATTAATTGTTATCAAGAAAGATAAGGGAGACAATCCAAAATTTAAATTACAATTAAATGAAATTAGAATGTAATGGGGAATGAGTTTGATTTCTTGGTTCCCGATATCAAGTGCATAGGCACTCACTTTACTTGTTGCTTTCCCAGCAGCAGGTGTTCCTGGGTATTTTCCCAGAGATCATTCAGTGAAGTTAGTGGTTCTCAGCATTTTATAGCTCAGTGCTTCCTTTCATTGTCATTTTACAAGTGTCCCACTCTCTGTGCTTTAAAAAAAGCAGCAACAAAAACAAAACAAAACAAAAACCAAAAACAAATTGTAAATTACTTTAAACAAACAGAAGTTAATTTTCTGTTGTGTTTTATTATTTTCCTATGCTATCCCAGCCAGCATGTGCATAGGTTTTCTTTTTCTTTTTTTTCTTTTTTTTTTTATAGATATTTTGCATAGACCAGTGTTTCTCTATGTTCAATTACTAAAGAAAGTGAGGACTTATGTAGTAAAAATATACTAGAATTGGCACATCAACTGTCATATTTTTGCTTCCCTATTAAAACAATGTCCTTTCCTCTCACAATAATGAATCTGATCTAAGGTGGCAAGCTGGCAGAAACGTTAGCATGCCGGGTGAAATGCTTAGCAGTATTGTGTCTGCCTTTACATTCAAAGTTCAAATCCCACCAAAGTCAACTTCACCTTTATCCTTAAAGGCTCGATAAAATAAAATACCAGTTATATAGAAGGGTCAGTGTAATCAATTAATCCTTTACTCCTAAAATTACTGAACCAAAATTTGGAAGAATTATTATGATTTTATGATAGGAATGATATCGCCAGACAATTTGCTTTACAATATTTATTTATGTCATGGCAGCGATCTGGTAGAAACGTTAGCATGCCGGGTGAAATGCTTAGCAGTATTTTGTCTGCCGCTACATTCTGAGTTCAAATTCTGCTGAGGTTGAATTTACCTTTCATCCTTTCGGGGTTGATAAATTAAATACCAGTTGCATACTGGGGTCAATCTAATTGACTAGCCACCTCCTGCCAAAATTTCAGGCCTTGTGCCTAGGGTAGAAAAGAATAATGAATCTGATTCACTCATTATCTTCTGCTCTCTCTCTTCACTTTACTTCTAAAACCATCTGCCTGTCTGTCTGTCTGCTTGCCCCCCTCTCTCCAATTCTCCTTTCAGTCCTGAGGGCTGTTTGGGCTCTTTAATCTTGCTAGTTGCAAGGTGACCCTGCTAGCGTTGGTCTCACTGAGAAAAAGTAACTACTACACTTTTATAATGTGGTTGTCATGAGGAAGTTTGTGCAACTAAAGAAACCATGCCAAAACTGAGACATCAGAGCACAACAGGGTCTTTTGACTTGTTGGATCCTGTAAAACCATCCAACATATGCCAGCATGGGAAGTGGACATAGAGTGATGATGATGATGACAACAATGACAATGACAGTGATGATGATGACAACGACAACAACGACAATGATGATGATGATGATGATGTAAATAAAAAAAATAAATGTGCCCTTTTAAGACCTAACCAGGCTCATGGGCCCAGTTTCCCGGTTTCAATGGTGTATGTGTTCCCCAGCTGAACGGGACGCCAGTCCATCACAGCATTACTCATTTTTGCCAGCTGAGTGGACTGGAGTAATATGAAATGAAGTGTTTTGCTCAAGAACACAACACGTCGCTTGGTCCAGGAATCGAAACCACAATCTTACGATCATGATGCTGACACCCTAATCACTAAGCCACGTGCCTCCACGATGATGATGTACCAGGTTTAGATATTTCATTTCTTGGGAAAGTCATGATTCCTCTAAGAGACCAGTACCTTCACAGTGTCCCTATGATATCTGCAACTACATTGTGAGCTTAGAATGTCCTCAAGGCAATGCTACTGTCCACGTTAAGAACCATTGGTTTGAATAAGCATATTCTGTGCTTACAAATAGTGGAAAAAATGTGAAATGGATAATTTTGTTTGAGAAGTGTAGCAATTTCACACCCTGAATAAACAATGATACCAGCAGCTGTGAGTTTCAGGGATTAATACAATGCTACTTTAATTGTTGGAGAGCAATTACTCATCAAAGATAATGATACTAATTAGCAGGTTTAGGTGAGATGGTGAAAAATGACTTACGTGAGATCTTGCAATGCTGTTGTGTTGAAAGTGATGTTTGGGTTACCAGAAATATCTAACAGATTAACATGAGAATTTACAAGATTGCTCATGGGGATGTCAAAGAGCTGATTAAAGCCAACTTCCAAAACCTGGTGAAGGAAAATGAAAAGGAATAATAAAGTAACAATTGCATAATTATCAAGTCTAATCACTGAGGAAATTGTTGGAAATGGGAAAATATTTCTCTTGAATTACCCCTTGTCATCATGGAAAAAGAAAGGTACAATCAATAATTTGTGTGTTTGCATCAGCCTTCATGATTATGTCATCATCATCATCATCGTCTTCATTTAACGTCCGCTTTCCATGCTAGCATGGGTTGGACGGTTCAACTGGGGTCTGGGGAGCCCGAAAGCTGCACCAGTCCAGTCAGATCTGGCAGTGTTTCTACAGCTGGATGCCCTTCCTAACGCCAACCACTCCGAGAGTGTAGTGGGTGATTTTATGTGCCACCGACACAGGTGCCAGACGAGGCTGGCAAACGGCCACGCTTGGATGGTGTTTTTTATGTGCCACCGACACAGGTGCCAGACGAGGCTGGCAGACAGCCACGCTCGGATGGTGTTTTTATGTGCCACCGACACAGGTGCCAGATGAGGCTGGCAAACGGCCACGATCGGATGGTGTTTGTTACGTGCCCACAGCACGGAGGCCAGTCGATGCAGTACTGGCTACGGCCACGTTCGGATGGTTTTCTTGTGTGCCACGTGCCACCGGCACTGGTACCACAAAGATACAAATTCCATTGATGTTCATCTATTTTGATTTGTTTTGATTTGATTTTCACTTGCCTCAACAGGTCTTCACAAGTGTCACAAGAAGGAAGGTATGCACAGGTGGACTGACTACGTCCCAGGTAGGGGCCACAGGTTATGGCCTGACTAGTCTTGCCGGGTCTTCGGATGGTGTTGTTATGTGCCACCGACACAGGTGCCAGATGAGGCTGGCGAACGGCCACGATCGGACGGTGTTTGTTACGTGCCCACAGCACGAAGGCCAGTCGGTGCGGTACTGGCTACGGCCACGTTCGGATGGTTTTCTTGTGTGCCACCGGCACTGGTAACATTTATGTCATGTTACTTACTATGACTGGCTATTACCAAAAGAAAAAAAAAAAGAAGCTAAACACTCAATGAAAAATTCCTTGAAGGCATCTATAAATTCAGGAGGATAACCTCTCTGAACATCTGCAGCAAAAGTAGCTCATTATTGCTAAATTTATGCAAAAGAATATTTAGAACTGAAAAACCACATTCCTGCTGCTTATGTTTAGGAGAACAATCAAGTGATGCCAATATTTGAAATTTTGTTGCAGCCATCTTATATATACATGTATTTAAGATAAATTGTTTTACATTGGGGAAGAAAGGCGGTACCTGTGACCTTTTAGAATGGTTTCTGAGCAAGAAATCAAAACAGCCTATTTGCAATAGTGTGAACTCCATTAGAAGAACCCAAGTACCAGGTGGTGATACTAAACTAGGCAATGAATTAAACCAACCATCCCAAAATACATATATTACATTTGTAGGACTTTAGTACAGGTTTTGCCTCTGTTGGGTCAACCTAAAACTATTGTAGAAGACACTTGCACAAGATGTTAGACAATAGACTCAAATACAAAACTAAATGAGGAGAAAGTGAAGTTATTAATCAGACAGACATGTCTGCAATCCTTAAAGATTTTATTTAAACATTGAAGTTTAGCTTGACAAAACCTGCAGCATATAAAAATATAAAAAAAAGAAACAACAAAAAACCCTCTACCTTCAGTTCTGTAGCCTCTTTGAAAGCTGGTAATTCTCGAATTCGATTACAATTTGCTCTCAAAATCTGCAGATTTTTATGTTTACATAAAGATGATGGGAAATGTGACAGATTGTTTGAAGATATATTCAGTTCTTCAAGAGCTTCAAGCTTGGAAAGGGTGCTGTAATAGAACATATTCTCTGTTAAGAAGAATATAAATATCTACACATCATATAAATATCTACATATAAATATCTACATATAAATATCTACACATGTATCATATAAATATATAAATTTAAACATCTACATTTGTGGATATATAAATATCTACACATGTGGGAGAAGTAATTTTTAATATGGTTATAATTTTTAGGACCATTAGTCTCTCTCTTCTTTGTTGTATATAATAATTACATCTACCAGCTTTGATTGGTTAACCCTTTCATTATCGTATTTATTTTGAGATGCTCTATGTTTCTTTCAATTAATTTGAAATATAACAAAAAGAATTTAGTAAAATAACTTTGTTGTCATTAAGCTAGTGTTAGGAACATAAACTGTGACTAAAGCTTGGTGGAAGATTTTAATTCAAAACTGATAGAATCAAGACATTTGTAGTCAGAGTCAGAACCGGTTTCAGCCGGGTTAGTATTGAAAGGGTTAATTGTCATCAATTGTTTTATTTATGTTTGTGTACATAGACTGGATTTGAACAAAGGAACTTTAATTCTAAACAAAGAGTAATGACCTCTCACTCACCAGGCCACTTTAATTTAGAAATAAAAATTCCTGGTTCAAATCCAATGTGGAACTATTCATATATCAGTTGTATTTCCTACACAAAGGCAAAGCATACAATGCATGCATTATGAATGAATGCAAATAGAAAATTCTATTTTAATATAAATCTTACATATTAATATGAGACAGCTGGAAAGAGATTGCATACAAGCTATATATACCCTACTTTTAATTATGTGGTTTTTATTTTTAAAATTTCCTTCTTTGGTCCAAGTGTCAGAAGTTAGTCTTGATGTATCCTCAAGAATAAGACATCTGTTGACATTTGGAGATCAAAGTAACTGAAATATAATACAGTTGCAAATATGGTAAATATACATTCTAATGATGGGGTTGTTCAGAAAATTATAATAAATGTTAGAAAATGATTATATTTGCATGGGGCTGTAGTGGGGGTCCATCCTAACCCTTTGAATTCCTACTGCTGCCTGCCTACAGGCATGTATGTATGTATGTATGTATGTATGTATAAGTCCAATATCTGCTTTATCTATCTGTCTATGTATATATATAAAACTATATGTGCACACACATATATATATATACATAAATGAATAAATAAATATATATATATATATATATATATATATATATATATTATATAATATAATTCGAGACAAAACCACTATTTTAAAACCAAACAAGGAAAGACTTAATCAATACATAAAATTTTAATATAAATTAAATAAACCGCCACTACAATTGTTTCATGTCTGCTACCGACAATCTTCAGGTGATACTGATTAGAAGATCGAAAATCCACCTGAAGATTGTCGGTAGCAGACATGAAACAATTGTAGTGGCGGTTTATTTAATTTATATTAAAATTTTATGTATTGATTAAGTCTTTCCTTGTTTGGTTTTAAAATAGTGGTTTGTCTCGAATTATATTATATAATATTTTACTATAAAATTGGATTTAACCCTAAATCTGATTTTTCCCAGTAATTTTGGATTCATTCCCTAATATTTATTATATATATATATATATATATATATATATAATATATATATATATATATCCCACTGCATGGCACCTTGGGCAAGTGTCTTCTACTATAGCCTCAGGCCGACCAAAGCCTTGTGAGTGGATTTGGTAGATGGAAACTGAAAGAAACCCGTACATATACACATGTGTGTGTGTGTGTGTGTGTGTGTGTGTGTGTGTGTTTATCCCCACAACATCGCTTGACCACCGATGCTGGTGTGTTTACATCCCCGTAACTTAGTGGTTCAGCAAAAGAGACCAATAGAATAAGTACTAGGCTAACAAAGAATAAGTCCTGGGGTTGATTTGTTTGACTAAAGGCGGTGCTCCAGCATGGCCACAGTCATATGACTGAAACAAGTAAAAGAAAGAATAAAATTATATATATATATATATGCATATATGTATGCATACACACACACACACACACACACACACATATATGCATATATATATATATATATCTACAATAATCCCTCACCATATTGTGGTTTATCTATCATGGTTTATTATTTAAGCTTATGATGATTCCTCTGTGGTGTTGTTTTGCATTTATGATAAAATAAATATGTACAAAATGTAAAATTAATTAAAAAAATATACGGTACAATAAAGTTTCTACTTCATAGATTTTCACCTATTGTGGGGTGTTTTGGAACGTAACATCCACAATAGTCAAGGGATTAGTGTGTATATTTATATATACATATATACTCATATCTATGGCATATTTGTGTTTGTGTAAGTATATAGAATTGTATAAATTTGTGCCAGTACAAGTGCATATTTCAGTTTGTTATTTTATCGTCCAGTTATTTTTATTCACATTCATATTTACTCTTACTCTTTACTCTTTTACTTGTTCCAGTCACTTGACTGTGGCCATGCTGGAGCACCATCTTTAGTTGAGCAAATCAAACCCAGGACTTATTCTTTGTAAGCCTAGTACTTATTCTATCGGTTTCTTTTGCCGAACCACTAAGTTATGGGGATGTAAACATGCCAGCATCAGTTGTCAAGCGATGTTGTGGGGACAAACACAGATACACAAACATACACACACACACACGCACACACACACACACACACACACACACACATATATACGACGGGCTTCTTTCAGTTTCTGTCTACCAAATCCACTCACAAGCCTTTGGTCGGCCCGAGGCTATAGTAGAAGACACTTGTCCAAGGTACCACGCAGTGGGACTCAACCTGGGACCATGTGGTTAGTAAGCAAGCTACTTACCGCACAGCCACTCCTTTTTTTTTTTAAGTAGATTGAAAAGGAACTAAATATCACAAATAATAACTTACCTGTCAGGAATGTCTGTGAGGAAATTTTGAGCTAAGTGAAGTCTCTTGAGTCGAGGGAAATTACTGATGACAAGGAATACATCATCATGTAGTCTGTTCGCTGTCAGGAAGAGATGTTGTAATCTGTTCAATGATTCATTGCTGTTTGGACTTGGAAGATTCACTAGTAGATTCTTTGACAGGTTCAAATATTTCAGTCTGGCAATACATAAATATATAATATAATATAACATAATATAATATAATATAATAAATATAATATAATATAATATAATATAATATAATATAATATAATATAATACAATACAATACAATACAATACAATACAATACAATACAATACAATACAATACAATACAATACAATACAATACAATATAATTTAATATGATATGATATGATATGATATGATATGATATATGATATATGATATGATATAATATGATATAATATATGATATAATATAAAGAGTTAACCTAGCAAAAATCAAAGTCTTAGTAAGTAGGAAGGCAGACAAACCACAAAACCCTTCAGGTAGAGGCCCTGTTCGATCTGTAGAAAAGGCGTAGGTAGAAATTCCATAAGATGTACCTATTGTATGCTAAGGACACATAAGAGGTGAGGCAATATCAGAGGAAAGTTAATAGGGAAGATATTTGTTGTGTGTGGAACATGCGCAGGTACAATAAACACCAAAAATGTTCAGAAAATAGATTCCATCACATGCCAGGGAGGAAAACTAGAAGTAGTCAATAGCTTCTGTTACCTTGGTGACCAAGTCAGTAGCTGGGGTTGATGCTTTGAGAGCATAGCTGCTAGAATAAGAATAGGCTGGGCTAAGTTCAGAGAGCTCTTACCTCTGCTGGTAACAAAGGGCCTCTCGCTCAGAGTAAAAGGCAGACAGTATGATGCCTGTGTTTGAACAGCCATGTTACATGGCAATGAAACATGGGCTGTAACTGCTGAGGACATGTGTAGGCTTGTAAGAAATGAAGCTAGTATGCACCACTCGATGTGTAATGTCAGTATGCATATACAACAGAGTGTAAGCGTCCTGAGAGAAAAGTTGGACATAAGAAGCATCAGATGTGGTGTGCAAGAGAGATGACTGTACTAGTATGGTCATGTGTTGTGTATGGATGAGGACAGCTGTATGAAGAAGTGTCGCCCTCTAACAGTGGAGGGAATCTGTGGAAGAGGTAGACCCAGGAAGACATGAAATGAGGTGGTGAAGCACGATCTTCGAATGTTGGGCCTTGCAGAGGCAATGACAAGTGACCGAGACCTTTGAAGATATGCTGTGCTTGAGAAAACCCATCAAGCCAAGTGAGACCATAGTCGTGGCTGATGCTAGTATCAGGTTAATGGCACCTGTGCCAGAGGCATGTAAAATGCACTCACTACATTCCTGGAGTTGTTGGCGTTAGGAAGGGCATCCAGCCATAGAAACCATACCAAATATAGTAAAAGATACTTGCCCAAGGTGCCATGCTGTGGGACTGAACCCGGAACTATGTGGTTGACAAGCAAGCTACTTACCACACAGCCACTCCTAAATAAATATATATATATATATATATATATATATATATATATATATATACATGTGTGTGTGTGTGTGTATATATATATAGGGAGAATTCACAAAAAAAAAAGACGAAGACAGGTGATGTAGACAACAAACAGATGTATTAGTATAACGCTTGGGAAGTGAAAATGTCTTTAACATTTTGAGCCTACGCTCTTCCATAGAAAGGAACACAGAAAGAAACAAGGAGATTAAATAAAGAATGTGTAGTGGCTAGTGATCTATCATGCCGATATATATATTCTCTATCTACCTATAGACTATTTTGTCTCACATAAATCATAGGTTTATTTAAGGAACCAATTTTTCAGGAACAATGATAGAGGAGAAATTGTAGAGTACAGTACAAAATGCCTTGTATTTAATTATGTTTTTTACAATATGTATTCAAATCCTGCTCACCAGACTCAGTTTTACATTCCTCTGAGGGTCCATGTGATGTGCTTAATTTGCTCTTTTATACTCTTTCTCTGCAATTTATACTCTTGTATTAATTTAACACATTAATAATATTTAAGGGCTGTGGTTTAGTAGAACTGGTAGAGCAGCCAACAAAATGTTTTTGAGTATTTAGCTATATTTGGAATTGGAATCATTCTGCTGTTGTCTTTTGCTTTTCATCCTTCAGGAGTTGATGAAATAAAGTACCAATCAAATACTGAGATTGATTTGATCTTCAATACACTTCCCCAAAACTTGTAGTCTCATGGCTGGGTTAAAAATCAACAGAAACACACACACACACACACACACACACACACACACACACACACACACACACAGAGAAACACATACACATACATACACATACATGTGACACTCATTGGAGCATACATACACATTACACACAGAGACACTTATGTACACACAGAGACATACATGTACATACACATACACACACATGTGTACATGCACATACAAAAACACACTTTTATCTAAATTTTCTCCATTTGAAGACATTGTTGAATGATAAGAACAAAAAAGCAGAAAACATAGAGTGTTATAATGGTTTCAAATTTTTTACACAAGGCCGGCAATTTCTGGGGGAGGGGATTACACTGACTCCAGTGTTCAACTGGTACTTATTTTATCGACCATGAAACAATGAAAGGCAAAATTGACTTTGGTGAAATTTGAACTCAGAACATGAAGACGGATAAAATGCCACTAAACATCTTGCCCTGTGTACTAACGTTTCTGCTAGCTTCGAAATGTGTAAGAAGAAGGTGAACTAGCAGAACTGTTAGCATGTTGGAGAAAAGGCTTGGCAGCATTTTTTCCAGTTTTACATTCTGCTTCAAATTCAACTGAGATCAACTTTGCTTTTTATCCTTTCAAGGTTGATAAAATAAATACCAATGAAGCGCCAAGGTTGATGTAATTGGTCAAACCCCTTCCTAAAAGCCTTGTGCCTATAATTTTTTTAATGTGTCCCTTTCAAGCCTAGCCAGGCTCATGGGCCCAGTTTCCCAGTTTCTGTGGTATATGTGTTCCCCCCAGCTGGACGGGATGCAAGTCCATCACAGCGTTACTCAAGAAACAGGAAGAAAGAGTGAAAAAGAGTTGTGGCAAAAGAGTACAACAGGGGTCACCATCACCCCCTGCCCGAGTCTCGTGGAGCTTTTAGGTGTTTTTGCTCAATAAACACACACAATGCCTGCTCTGGGAATCGAAACTGCGATCCTCCCACCGTGAGTCCGCTGCCCAAACCACTGGGCCATTGTGCCTCCACTGTGCATGTAACAGATAGAATAATTAAACTAGTGACAAAAATAAGTTATAATTGTTATTATAAGTGTAATTACTTGTTAGCGTTGACGAGAAAGTCATGAGGTAACTCTTCAATATAATTGTGTTGAAGTTGTAACATGGTCAAAGAGTTGTTTGTAACAGTAGATGGCAGTCGGCGTATACAGTTGTGATGAGCTCGGAGATCTTGTAGCTTTTGGGCTGTTGTAAATATCCTGCCAATGGAGAAATTCAAAGAATATATATACATAAAATATGAACACTGTATGTGATATATATATATATATATATATATATATATGTATATATATACATATATAATAATAATATTACGGAGTATAGCTCCAAACTTACAGGGAAAAATTTGATTTAGTATTAAATCAAATTTCGCAGTATAAATATATAAAATATGAATTAGAGATAAAAACCACTATTATGCAACTCAGTGATAGACATAAACCAATACATAAATAACAAATAATATAAATACGATTAATATAATATATAATATATATTTCTTCTTTTTTTCAAAAAGTATAAAAAGAATGATAAATATAATATAATAAGTAATATATTATATTTATCATTCTTTTTATACTTTTTGAATATATATATATATATATATAGATATGTGTGTGTGTGTGTGTGCATATGATGATGATATAAATATTAAGAAAAAGGAAGCACACATATCCTTTTTAAATAAGAATTATATGTTTGTGTGACTGTGTGGTACCTGCATGTATATATGTATATCATCATCATCATCATCATCATCATCATCGATTAACATTCATTTTCCGTGCTGGTATGAGTTGGATGGTTTGACTGAGGTCAGCAGAGCCAGCGGCTGCACCAGGCTCCAATCTGATCTGGCAAAGTTTCTACAGCTGGATGCCCTTCCTAATGCCAACCACTCTGAGAGTGTAGT
This sequence comes from Octopus sinensis, assembly GCF_006345805.1. NCBI lineage: Eukaryota > Metazoa > Mollusca > Cephalopoda > Octopoda > Octopodidae > Octopus > Octopus sinensis. The sequence continues at coordinate 69,263,447 of NC_043002.1, forward strand.
GGGTGCTTTTTACATGCTACCAGCACAGGAGCCAGTCAGATGGGCCTGGCAACAATCACGTTCAAAAGGTGCTTTTACATGCTACCAGCACAGGAGCCAGTCAAGAGGTACTGGCACACACACACACACACACACACATATATGCACGTGGAAAATGTAAAAAACACCACTTGAGCATGGCTGTTGCCAGTGCTGCCTGACTGGCCCACACACACACAGACAGAAATTTCCATGTGATAAACAACTTGTAATATCATTTTATGCATGTAACACTGAACCATTTGACAAAATGATTAAAATCTTGTACATGTATGCTACATTAATAAGGTCTGTTATGTTTTTATAGCATAGCTGTATTGAATAAATTTTCTAGTATGCAGATTGCATTAAGTTGCTGTTTGCTTGCTGAATCATGCTTTCTTTGCCTTGTACTGAGAATGTCTCACAGTGAAAAACCATTCACCAGGAGACTAAGAAATGCAGAAAGAAATATTTGGTAATATTTTACAATTTATATTTTTGTTCTCTTCTAATATATTTTATATGAATGGCAAAGATGCACTTGAGCTGTTTAAAACTTTGGTTGAAATTGATTGAAGATAACCAAATTTACCATCAAGAAAAACTCACAGAATGGGCAAGCGATGTAACATGTTATGACTAACTTCCAGTCTTGCCATGAAGAAACACTCAGCAATCCAGGTAGGGAGGTCACGGAGTTTGTTGCTGAAAAAAAAAAAAATCAAAAATTAGGTACAGGTGTGTGGTTAAGAAGCTTACTTTATGACCATGTGGTTTTGAGTTCAGTTCCACTTTGTATGGCACTTTGAACAAGTTTTTTTCTACAATAGTTCTAGATTGACTAATGGCTTGTAAGTAAATTTTGTTGATGGAAACTGTTTTGAAGTTCATTGTATACCTACCTATATCTATCTGTCTGTCTGCCTGTCTGTCCGGCAATCTGTCCATCCGTCCATCTGTTTATGCGTCCATCCATCCATCCATCCGTCTGTCTGTCTGTCCATCCGTCTGTCTGTCTGTCCATCCGTCTGTCTGTCTGTCCATCCGTCTGTCTGTCCATCCGTCCATCCATCCATTCATCTGTCTATCTATCCATCTGTCTATCTGTCTGTCTGTCTGTCTGTCTGTCTGTCTGCCTGCCTGTCTATCTATCTATCTGTCTGTCTGTCTGTCTGTCTGTCTACACACATATGCATGTGTGGGTGTGTGGGTGTCTGTGTTTATACCACACTGCTTGACAACCAGTGCTGGTTTGTTTATATCTCCATAACTAAGCAGCCCAGCGACTGATAGAATAAGTACCAGATTAAGAAAAACTACTGGGTCTAGTTGTTTGGCTAAAACCCTTCAAAGCAATGCTCCAGCATGGCTGTAGTTCAATGGCTGAAACAAGTTCAAGACAAAAGATAAATGACCAGTTTATAAATCACTCCAAGAATTTCTTTGTTTCAGCAACTATTTTCAGTTTCATTCTTTTCTCCTGATGATATGGGTAAAACATAAATTTTAAATTAATAAATTATATATAATCATTATGTAATTATATAAAAGATGATATTTTTATTGCAGTGAAACAGCTGTTGAGTACAATGAAATTATGAATTAGATATTTTTTATTCTTAATAAACCACTCTTAATAAATGAGTTTTGAAATACCAATGGTAGATATGAAGTGAACACAAGAAAACTGAACTAAAAGTTAAAAGTTATTAATAAAACAGATATAACTTTAAATCAGTTGAATATATTTAAGACAGTATCCATATCTATCAACCACCTTCAAATGTTACCTGCTTCCTACTGATTTTGAATGAGAAAAATACCTAAGTATCAGTAATAATGTTTATAATTCTCTGTCCTCATGCTAACCCATCTGTTACCATATTTCTGTTAAAATACTATGTGCCCTTTTAAAGCCTAGCCAGGCCCAGGCTCATGGGCCCAGTTTCCCAGTTTCAATGGCGTATGTGTTCCCCAGCTGGATGGGACACCAGTCCATCACAGCGTTACTCATTTTTGCCAGCTGAGTGGACTGGAGCAATGTGAAATGAAGTGTTTTGCTCAAGAACACAACGCATCGCCCGGTCCAGGAATCGAAACCACAATCTTACAATCATGATGCTGACACCCTCACCACTAAGCCATGCGCCTCCACTCTGTTGAAATACACTGGCTTTAATTTGGTTATGTTTGAAAATAAAGAAGACTTCAGTAAATTAACTTTGTCATTATTAAGCTGAAGTTTTAAATATGAATTAACATGAAATTTTGATGGAACTTTTTAATTTAGATAGTTTTAAAACAGGCAGTTTGTGTCATAGATACAGCCTCAGGTGGATTGATATCAATAGAACTGAAGAAATTCTGGCATCACAGAAGCCAGCAACTTCAAAGAAATACTGATACAATTTATTTAATTCATGCAATTAATTACCAACAATAGGCCTGTCATTTTCAAACAACTTCTCATAGAAATCCACAATCACCCTTATTCACAAATTCAATATGACACATTAAAGCTAGATTCTTCTTCAGCTACTCAAATATTTTACATATTAAGCATACATATACTGTACTGTTTTGTAAAAAATAACTGAGTATTTAGGGTGGTGCAGTTGCAATGCACATGCAACATTAGAGAAAATGTTCTTCATAAACTGTTTATCTGAGAAATGAAAAATATGCTAAGTAGTGTTTTCTCTGTTTATTCAACAATGTTGGTCACTATATCGATTTGTAGCCCTCTTGACTTAATAGTTGTTATGGCATTCATACCTAAATCTTTTCTTTACACTTATCTAACCTCCCCTCCAATTAATACAGTCTCACTCCATCACACTCTTTCCCATTCTCTCAACAACACTTTCAGTTTAGAAAATAATTTACTTTAAAATACAGTAAAAAGTTTTCTACATCACATCAGTAAATAAGTTCATTGACATTGTCAATTTGTCCTTGAGGCTGTTTTGTTAGCTGGTGTGTGTTGGGTGTTTTGGGTATGTAATAGTTACAGTTAGAGCATTATGGTAAAAATGAAGAATATGTTTTACTTACTGCGAAAGGTCCATCTCCACAAGCCATTCCGGTTTGGGCGTGATGTTCAAATTAGTAAGCTCTACAAAAATAAATTATTGGACAGACATAGAAATTTTCCACATGTTGACTGTACACCCTCTCATCCCCTTCCATGACCCACTGTCTGTATTCTCTCTTATGTTCACCTCCTTGCTCCTTGAGAGCTGGCTTGAGTACCCCATCATCACCTTCCTCTTATCTCCTCCAGCCATATATCTCCCCTATAGCAAAACACCTGTGCTTGTCTCTCTATCATATTTTAGCCTTTCAACACCTGGCATAAAGCCACCCATCCCCACCTCCCCCTTCCAAATACTTCATCTTAGTAGTGGGACCTTTTCCCTTTCTTTTCCCTCTGTTCTTTTATATCTTGCAAGTTTCATGGCAACCTCATCAGTGCTGGTGGCACATAAAAAGCATCCAGTACACTGTGTAAAGTGGATGGTATTAGGAAGGGTATTCAAATGTAGAAACCATGCCAGAAATGACACAGCCCTGCTGCTTCCTTGTTCCCTGTCAAACCATCCAACCCATGTCAGCATGGAAAGCAGACATTAAATGATGATAATGATAATGCTATTCTTGAAGATTAAGGGATTAAGAAGCAAAACATTGATTATGAGTTATACTGGCTGAGAGGATGAAAAGAAAGGTTGGAAACTTGGGAATGTACATATGGTCACTTGAACATAGAGTGGAGCAAACACTAACAGTGTATTACATGTAAGTTATATATTCATCAGTATGAGGACACGTGGCCAAGGGATTAAGGTGTGGCACTCATGATTGCGAGATCATGGCAGGTGCATTGTGTTCTTGAGCAAAACACTTCATCTCATGTGGCACATGGTGGATCTGTTCAGACAACATCGATTTTGATGGAGAGACTGGACAAATGTACAGCACATACATTTGATCACTATAAACGAATCATTTATGTAGAATGTTCAGTAAGAAATTTCAGAATAGTCTTTCTCAGAGAGAGAGAGAGAGAGAGAGAGAGAGAGAGAGAGAGAGAGAGAGAGAGAGAGAGAGAGAGAGAGAGAGAGAGAGAGAGAGAGAGAGAGAGAGAGAGAGAGAGAGAGAGAGAGAGAGTACCATCATATATAGGTTAATATATTGTAAGTTCCTATCTGTTGTTCTACTCATCCCAATGTTATTGGTATTGAAGTATGTCATGAGTAAGGTGGTATGACATGGTTGTGCAGCTTAGTAGTTTGGTTTCCAACCACGTGGTTTTAGGCTTATTCCCACTGTCTGATATGGCCTTGGGGTGACCAATTCCTTGTCAGTGGATTTGGTAGACAGAAAGTGTAAGAAACTTGACATAAGTCTGTGTATGTGTGTGTTTCTCTTGTGATTATGTTGCTTGCATGCTGTGTAAAACCAAGATCATCGTCAATGATGAAGAGAAGGAGAAGAAAAACAATGGAAGAAGAAGAGAAGGAGAAGAAAATGAAGAGAAAGAAAAAAGAAGAAAAAGGGAAATAATAATAATAATAATAATAATAATAATAATAATAATAATAATATTCTATTGATTCTCTTACCATTATCCTTGGCATACATGTACTTCAAAGCAACTCCACTCAGCTGCAAGCTTCGCATCCCATTACGCTCACAGTTAATATACACTAACCCTTTCAAGGCTCGTATGTCCAAATCCTCAATGCTGTTATCCCTGATGTCAAGATGACTCATGAATTCCAAACATTGGAACTTTGCAATTTCACTGGGCATCAGTGTTAGTCTATTGAAACGAAAGTCAATCTTTTTCACCAGTTTCATTTGATTTAGAAGGTTGCCCTGCAGGCGTTCGATGTAGTTTCCTGCCATAATGATACTCTCCATCGTGTCAGAAATGCTGTGAATACGTAACAGCACTGATGGTACAGTTGTGAAATAATTGAAGGCCAGAATTAGAATTGATAACTGTTTCATACCGCCCATTTCTTCAGGTAGTGCTGTAAGGTGGTTGTTGTGTAGTCGCAACACTTGTAACCTGTGGAGGCAACACAAGGCAATGATTAATGAAGATCACTGAAACAAGAACATGATATCAGAATTATAAGATCAAATAAACATACAGCAACATCATCATCATCATCATCATCGTTTAACATCCGCTTTCCATGCTAGCATGGGTTGGACAGTTCAACTGGGGTCTGGGAAGCCAGGAGGCTGCACCAGGCCCAGTCTGATCTGGCAGTGTTTCTACAGCTGGATGCCCTTCCTAATGCCAACCACTCCTAGAGTGTAGTGGGTGCTTTTTACGTGCCACTGGCACAGGTGCCAGGTGAGGCTGGCAATGGCCACGATCGGTTGGTGCTTTTTACATGTCACCGGCATGGAGGCCAGTTGGGGCGGCGCTGGCAACAGCCACATTCGGATGGTTCTTTTACATGCCACCGGCACTGGTATCACAACCACAATTTCCATTGATTTTTGAGTGATTTCAATTTCGATTTCGAATTTGATTTCACTTTTTTTTATTTCAATTTTGCAAATTTTGAAGTTTTTATTTCTTTTTACATTAATGAATGTTTATAATGTTAATCTATACTTCTAAAGATTAATATTGTGTTCATTTATTCTGCTGAGGTTGACTTTGCTTTTCATCCTTTTGGGGGTAATAAAATAAGCACTATTTGAACACTGGGGTCGATATAATCAACTTAGCCCCTCCCCTGCAATTGCAGGCCTTGTGCCAAAATTTGAAACCAATTGTGTGCTCATTTATTTTTGAGTATGTAGTATTTTTTACATGGCTACCCAATAAAATTTTTTCATGTAGGCTGCTAAAGATGGATGCACAAAAAGTGTCTTCTATTATAACCCTAGGCCAACCAAAGCCTTGTGAATGGATTTGGCAGACAGAAACTGAAAGAAGCCTACAATGTGCATGTGTGATCCAGCAACAGATCTAGGATGTGACAACTGAAGGAAAAGCAGCTGCTCTAGCACTTGGCTGACACTCATTTTCAGCTGTTTAGAATGGAGCAGCATGAAATGAAATACCTTGCTCAAGGACACCTCACACCACCTGGTCTAGGAACTGAACCCACAACACTGTAATTGTGAATCTGACACCTTAACCACTATGACATGCACCTACACCCACATTAGCATTCTGCTTATATGTCTATGTAGTGATGTTCACTCAGTCTTAGGATCACTGTTAAGACTTAATTGGATTTGTAGAACTGCCATTAAGTGCCATCACCCTCCACCATATATAGAGAAAGAGCTTAATGAAATGTGAAGCCCCAGCGCTATTTTCAATATAAGAATCAACTCCTTTTGGTAAGAAATACACATAAGAAAACATTTCAGATTTTTCAAATAATGCCACATATCCAACAATGTGGATAGAATACTGCTGAAGATATTATCTTGCAGAATTCAAAAGTCTGTCTTTTGATTACCTTTTTTAGTATACATGGGGATTTGATCAAAGTAATGAAGCACTGGTGCTGGTACCATGTAAAAAGTTCTGGTGCTGGTACCATGCAAAAAGCACTAGTGATAGTTCCATGTAAAAAAGATACCCAATATACTCTATAGAGTGGTTGGCATTAGGAAGGGCATCCAAGTATAGAAATAAAGCCTAAACAGACTATGGAACCTGATGCATCTCCTAGCCTTGCCAGCTCCTGTATAACCATCCAACCCATATCAGTAAGGAAAACAGACATTAACCTTTTCGTTACTGTATTTATTTTGAGATGCCTTGTGTTTCTTTCAATTATTTTAAATATAAAAAAGAATTTAGTAAAATAACTTAGTTATCATTCAGCTAGTGTTAGGAACATAAAATGTCGCTAAGGTTTGGTGGAAGATTTTAAATCAAAATTTAAGAAAACAAGACATTTATACTCAGAGTCAGAGCCGGTTTCAGCTGGGTTGGTAACGAAAGGGTTAAATGATCAAAACGATGATGATGAGTAAAATTTGTGGCATCATCTCTGTAAATTATAGAATTAAGCAATCTCACTAAATTTACCTGGTTAAGTCAGCTATTGATGGTGGAATCTCTTCCAATTTGTTTGAGGCCAAATTCAATTCAGTCAAACTCTGCATGCTACACAATGCGGAAGGAAATGATTTCAAATCGTTGTTTGCAAGGTTCAAACTAGTCAAATAGCGAAACCTGAAAAGGAAACAAACAATCAAACAATCAAATAGTAAAATAATCATTAGCAATACAATGATCATTTCAATATTAGTTAAACCTTCTTGAAGCAATGGCTATTTTGAATTGCAAAAAAATCCTGTTTTTGTAAGTGGGAAGGTTTTGTCTTTGTCTGCAGCAGGTCACAATTTCTTGTTTTCTGGGAAAAACAGTAAAGTTGACATCCACTACATTTGCATTTAAAATATGTGAAGCAACAAAGTCAATAAAAAGCTTGATTTCATAAAACAAATGATGCAAGGTCTTTTGTCTGATATTCTAATCAATTTGCCAATGAATTGATTTAAGTCTATCTGAGGTTTAACCCTTTAATGTGCAGTTTACTCAGTTAAGTATAATGCTTATTTATTTACATTGTTTTGAATTAATCAAGCTTTATCTCATAGCTTCAGCATTTCTATGATGTGATTGTTTATTTTCAGAATGACATTGTAAGATGGGTGTGAGAGGCCAGATATAGCCAGTTTGAGCATAAAATACATAGAATATTTGGGTAGGATTTGGCCAGTTTAAATGCTAAAGGATTAACACTACATAGAAAGCTTTAAATTAAAATAAAATGGTGAGTTAAGGCAGTCAACTCCTTCATATATTGGAATTTAAAAAAAAAACACCCAAGCTTAATCTGCAACACTAGACTACAGTTTAAAAGCCTTTTGAATAACATAAGACCTTGTGCCATAGTTTGAATTCAGCATAATATTGTGTCACTACTTGAAGAATAATATTTCATTTTAAATATCTAAATGTCTGAGATGAGTTGTTGTTGTTTAAGTTTACTTTTTTGAACTATAGACCTTACACCTTTAATGTGTATCATATATATATATATATATATATATATAACGTAGTTCTCTGGGAGATTCAGCGTGACACAGAGTGTGACAAGACTGGCCCTTTGAAATACGGGTACTATTCATTTTTGCCAGCTGAGTGAACTGGAGCAACATGAAATAAAGTGACTTGCTCAAGAACACAACACACACTCTGGTCCGGGATTCGAACTCACAACCTTACGATTGTAAGGTCGACGCTCTAACCACTGAGCCATGCGTTTTCACTATATATATATAAATTTTGAATTTAGTTAACGGACTCCCGGCATGACCTTTGTGGACCATCAGGGGTCCGCAGACTCCAGATTGGGGACCACTGTCTTAGAGTAAAGGCTTAATTTCATGAAGCCTGGAGATCAAGCTAAAAAATTACTGGCATGCTTCATATGGAAAGTTAAAGAAAACTTTTAAACATAAAAAATTAGTAAAAAGAAACATAAAAAACTATTGTTTTATTAATTTACACACACACACACACACACACACACACACACACACACACACACACACACACACACAAAACAAAATTATGAGTAACCAAATTTTCTTTTAAGGCATTCAAGCACTTGAAAAGATTTTCTAAACCCTTAAATTATATCAAAAAATATCTGGGGCCTCACCGATATATTTCCTGTGAAGGACAAGTGTGCTTTGAAGTACGATTTGAAAACCGCTGGCTTAACTAATATAGACATAATGATCTCTATAATTACCGTTTCTGGTTAAAAGCACATCATGTTCATGTATTTATAAGACTTGTAAGATTGTTATGTTTTTGACTGAGTTTATTGACAGTGTAGTTTCAACTAAGTTCTGTACATAACCTCAATCCATCCTTTTGTCCGTTCGTCTGTACATCCATCTGTCCGTCTGTCAGTCATTCTGGCTAACAGTCTAGTGATTTTTCTAACTATTCTGTCATTCAGCTTTCAATAAATGCTTTCCTTTATTTTATTTATTTTCCTTCTGTGCCTCAATTTGTGCAAATTAACATCGTTGATTAAAAAAATTTAAGGAGTCAACCTCAGATTCACTGTACATCTGGTGTTGAAAGAGATAGAGGAATATTAAACTTGATACAGAACAAATATTCCAAGGGACTTCGTTCTTGAAGTACAGGTTTCCCCCGTTTTCTTGTCAACGATATATCCTTATTGAACCTTAACTCTTCTACAATCATTTCTTTGATTCTATAATTTCTTTTCTCACTCCACTCCTCCATACATCGATAAATTTATCAGTTGATCGATCGATCGATCGATCGATCGATCGATCCATCCATCCATCCATCGATCCATCCATCCATCCATCCATCCATCCATCCATCCATCCATCCATCCTTTTCTATGTACCATTCTATCTCTCTTCATTTATTTCGTCGTCCCCTCTTTCGTTTCCCCTTTTCATTCCTTCCTTTCTTTCTTCATTTTCCCTTTCCTCTATCATCCACCCTAGAAGTAAGTTTCATATATAAAAGATATACAATCATAGGTTGTTGCTAACAGAGAAATAATTCCCATCTCTGTTCAAACATACCTGGGTAAATCATCCAACCAACCCATAGTGTGAATGTCTTCTTCAAGAGGTCGTTCTCTTAAGACGTTATGTCGCAGGTTTAGAGTCCTCAGATCTTCATTAATGAAAATGGTGTCCGGTAGAAATTCTAAATTGCATTTGGATAAGTCTGCCTTGGTTGGAAGCTTAGCTGTTGCCTAAGTAAAAGAGAATAAAACACGACAGCTGTTAAATCACTTTAATTAAAGATATATATTTACATATCTGCATTTCAGCTGAGACCATAATGTAGCAAATTAATGAATTCAGCACATACTTTCACAAACTGACTGAACAGATAAACATATACAGAATTACGTAAATGATAAGCTGCTTGGTAAATTATGTAATTATGATAGCTTGTTTATCGTCAGAAATTGTGTGTAAAAATGAAATGTATATTTGGTTCCAACAAAATATGAGAGCAAAGATTTTGGAGCTTATGGTGATTTGAACTTGGTGTAATACAGTAGTATTAGTAGAGGGCATGCACTGTAACAGCACGTCGCTGCATCCACCATTTATTGGTCATTCCCTCCTTCTCTTGGCGGATGACTCCTTTGCACCACTCAAGCGGCAACCCTCCAACTCATGGGTCTGTTCTGGGTAGTCGTTTTTCGTGAGGGTTTTATGAAGTCAAAGAGCGAATCCTATCTCAACCTTTTTTAATCACTTTTTATGAAACGCAGAAGAAACATTGGGTCTATTCTTTGACTTGCTGCTCCCTACACAGTACAGTAATGCTGTAATTTTCAAATATCGCTGTGTAACCCGATTTTTGTCCTTAGATAGCAACTGTTATTTCCTATTTAATTACTTCTAGAAAGTATGAAAATGATTAGCATTTCATTCAAACTTTGCTTTTGTTACGATATTTATTCAAACTTCGAAGAATCCCTTTCAACACAGGGCTATGATGCTCCCCGACTACTCCTGCTCATGATCAGAGATGCACATATTGACAGCCACCAAGGGACATGCTCAAGTGGTTATGGTCAAGTGGTTATGGTCAAGTGGTTATGGTCAAGTGGTTATGGTCAAGCAACTGATAAGCAAATCTGTGGTTTTGAGAAAAATATTTGCTATAACGATATTTCTGCTTTAGCAGAATCTGTCTGAAATGTAATGGAAAATAGGCCTGGTCAAAACATTGATGTCCGAGTCACAAAGCAAAGTTTGAAGGGAATAGTAGACATTTCCTTTGATTTCTAGATATAAACAAATAGGAAATAATACTTACTGACAAAAAAAAAAAGGTTACACAGTGTGACCGCAGAACATACGAGCTTTCCTTAACTGAGGGTTTCAACCACAAAATTTGTTCACAGAAAAACTAATAAGTTTTTCTCGTGGGAAATAATTTATTTTGTTAGATTTCAAAATGGCCGTTTTGGCCTTTTAAAACAGACAATTGTTGTTCATTATTCTGATAAATTGTATAAAAAGAAAATCTTTCTATATACATATTCTTCCCTTCCTCCTTCTCTGTGCATTCCAAAGTATATCCATCTATTTGCATAGCATCTTATTTTGCAGATTGAATTATGTCAATATTCATCTTTGTGACACTCATAATGGTGAATATAGACACTATAATTATCAAATCATATTAATATTGATTTCAAATTTTGGCACAAGGCCAGCAACTTCGGGAAGGGCATAAGTCGATTACATCGACTCCAGGCCTAACTGGTACTTATTTCATCAGCCTCGCAAGGATGAAAAGCAAAGTCGACCCCGGCGGAATTTGAACTCAGAACGTAAAGTCGGAAGAAATGCCATAAAGCATTTTCCATGCGCGGTAACGATTCTACCAGCTCACCACCTTATTAGTAATATAAATTTTAAATTTTGGCACAGGACCAGCAATTTGGGGAAGGGGTTAAGTCGATTATATCGACCCCAGTGCTCAACTGGTATTTATTTCATCGACCTCGAAAGGATGAAAGGCAAAATCAACCTCGGTGGAATTTGAACTCAGAACGTAAGGACTGACGAAATGCGAGCTAACGATTCTGCCAGATCGCCGCTTTATTAATAATACTAATATTAGTATCATTATAATATCAGAATTGAAATGCAGCTTACCTTTTGAACTCGTTTAAGCCACTTGCTATAAGTGATGGTGTTGTTGAAAGACAGGTAGATTGACCTTTCACCGTGTAGTGTAATTGTCAGTTTGAGGACATTTGGATGGTCTTTGAATTTCATTTCCTCCACATAACCTTTGGCCAGTTGCATTGTTGATTTCTTCGAAGAAGGAAACTTATCTGCGAATGAAGAAGCGAAATAGAAGAAAGCTTTTAAATCAGAGCAACTTAATAAATTCCATGTGTTTAGAATGGAATTATATAAGTATACAGGTAATGATAACAATGTTGATGACGACGATGATGATAACAATTATGTTGATGATGTTGAGGAGGAGGAATCATTCCAGTAGGGAAAGATGTTTAGAGTATTGTCCCTTGATTAACCTCTTCTACTTAGGCGTGCATTGACCAAGGAAATGAAAAATTCCCTTCGGTGACCGCTAGTTTTCTTGTCAAGTGCTCAGTGTCGTCGAAGGTTATTTTTTGGTGGGGTTTCTCCAGATCTTCTGGCTAATGTAGTTGTGCAGAATGAAAATGGTTACTACAGGTGTATTGGCTAAAGATGGTAATCATAATTGTATAAGTTAGAAATGATTTACAGAAGATGCAATGGTCAAAGACAGTTGAAGTAGATAAATAAATCAAAGGTGATGAAGAAAAATTAATAGATCGAAGGTGGTTAAATACAAAAGTTTACAAACGATGGTGTATAGCAGTGGCTCCCAGCCTGTGGTCAGCAAAAGTAGTACTAAGGGTCCGTGAACTAAATTCAAAATTTCATATATATATATACGTAAGGATAAGCTTATTAAAAGGTGGGATGGGGGGCGTGGGAAAACCCATTTAAATAAAAGGAATCCTAGGCAGTGAAAAGGTTGGGAACCACTGGTTTATAGACATGTTTGTGTGAACAAAATATCTTTCACATGGTTCATGTAAGTATACAGACAGTATATATTTTCTTTACTACCCACAAGGGGCTAAACACAGAGGGGACAAACAAGGACAGACAAACGGATTAAGTCGATTGCATCGATCCCAGTGCGTAACTGATACTTAATTTATCGACCCCGAAAGGATGAAAGGCAAAGCCGACGTCGGTGGAATTTGAACTCAGAACGTAACGGTAGACGAAATACGGCTACGCATTTCGCCCGGCGTGCTAACGTTCCTGCCAGCTCGCCGCCTTTTACAGACAGTAGATAGTTAACATTGATTTACCATCAGAAAATAATTAACGTGTGTGTGTGTGTTAGTGTTTGTGTGCGTGCGTGCGTATATCGAGAGAGGAAGCGGGAGAGATAGAAATAGAGATAGATAAATAGATAGATTGATTGACAGACAAATAGAGAGAGAGAGAGAGAGGGATAGAGAGAGAGAGAGGGAAAGAGAGAGAAAGAGAGAGAAAGAGAGAGAGAGTGGCTATGGGGAACTAATTAATCTCAAGAAATCAAGAATACTTAAGTTGTAAACGAAAAGTGGACGTACCTCTGTGAATAAAAAGGCGGGTGCCAGAAATGGCACACAATCGCTGCACCCATTGATAGATGAGTTTTCCTTTTCTGACTAAAATTACGGAAGACAATTGAGCTTTGGTGAAAGTACTATCCTGTACGGGTTTCCCTGTAACGAAAATATGTTTTTCATTGGACGAAGAACAAGACTGCAGGAAAGAAGAAGTGAATCAACTGAATCAATCATTGTATCATAATGATACTTATTTTACATAAAAACCTCAAGAATTCAAGTGCTATATATAAGTATGGCTTATTACTGTAAGGAAGCACTGTATGGATATTATACGTCTAAGGAATTTTCAATACTGTCCGGACCATCACTAAAGCGGCCATACTATGACCTTATTTAATCTGATCTATACACAGACATCACATTTCTTTTATTACTTACTTCCCATTCGATTACATTTTTACTGATGCAGACCCACAACTGGTTTTTAGGATTGTGGATTTTAAGTTATTATCAAAGATATTTGATATGCGAAGGCACGTGAACTCGTGGTTAGGATGTTGCACTCACGACTGTTAGATCGTGGTTCGATTCCAGGACCAGGCGGTGCGTTGTGTTGTTGAGCAACGCTTCACCTCACTTTGCTCCACTTCACTTAGCTGTAAATGATTAACCCTGCGACGGAATGAATACTCGTTCGACCGGCAGAATGTTGGCTCGCTCGCCTAGTCAGCAGAGTGGCATCATTCGAAGGCCAAAACAAAGCGAAACACATTGTGACCAGCGAAGTATAACAACATCCAATAGTCTGGTCAATACCGTCATATTTGATATAAATGACTATTGTATAAGAAGCTTACTACCTGAAATCAAAATGCAAGGTGGTTCCCATAACTCAATAAACTGTTGGGATGCAAACACAAACTTCGTCTTAATGTAGTACATCTGAGGTAATTATTCTTCACAGAGCCTATTTCTTTACTACCCACAAGGGGCTAAACTCAGAGGGGACAAACAAGGATAGACAAACGGATTAAGTCGATTACATCGACCCCAGTGCGTAACTGGTACTTAATTTATCGACCCCGAAACGATGAAAGGCAAAGTCGGCCTCGGCGGAATTTGAACTCAGAACGTAACGGCAGGCAAAATACCGTTAAGCATTTCGCCCGGCACGCTAACGTTTCTGCCAGCTCGCCTATCTATCTTGAAGAAATATCTTCAAGAAGATAAAAGCAGAGGGTCCTATTCATGATCATTCGATCTGTTAGCTGCCAAATTTCCATTAAATCATACCTTATTGTCTTAAAGAAAGAAAGAGGTGTTGGATAATGTCGTTCTAGATACACTATGTCTGAAGGGCATATTGGACAATGTAGTCCTAAATACATTATATCTGGGGAAAATGACGAAAGAGTTATAGCTGCAGTGCTTTTAATGACAGAGCTACCTCAATTAATGTTGAACTGGGGCCAAACAACAACAGAACACAATAATGGAATAAAACATAAAAACTGACCTAGATAGAATTTAATGAGATAAGACAGATCTGGATTGAATCCTTCTTCTTGAATCTTTCTGGGTTCCGTGTAACCAAGGTTTCCAAGAAATTCATTTTGAATGGCCAACGGATGATCGGTGGATTCCATTCTTGCAATGATATCTCCATTGAATTGAACATGCAGCGAACTATGTGCAACGCCGCACTGGGCACATATTCGCTGTGTGTTGGTACTTAAATTACACGGAACAAGACGGGAGCTGTTGACATCTCCATTTGGAACAAAAACTCGGATGAAACCATGGCTGGTATCCTCTTCGATCCATTTCTTTACATCGATATCGTTAACCGGATCTTTACAAACGGTAAATTTGCTTGCTGTAGCAATGTTCTCTTCATTCACCTTAAGGTAAAGGTCAGCTAAAGAATCCGCCAAGTCCCATGTGTCGTCTTCAAATCGTGGCCGTCTGTCTCCCGAAACAGCTCTTTGGAAATTAGCACCTTTGGCATTGTCTGTATAATTCCACCAATACTGTTCCGACTTGGTATAAGAACGGATGCTTGAATAGCTTGATCTGTTACTTGAATTTGCAAAGTTATGCCGGTTCTTAAAGTTGGATCCGAACGCACTGTAACTTCTTATAGACATATCTGCATTTTCTAAAAAAAAATAAGAAAATAAAAATCATTTAAAACAACTTCAAATAAATAATTTTTAGCTGTTGCTAATTCTAAAAGACAAGCATAGACAAGATGTTAAACATGGACTGGGATGCATAGATGATAAAAGTAACGATCATGGGTAACTACGGAAAATGATATGGAAGGCTGAGAGCTATAAGGTGAATATAAACAAAATGGTATCGTCAAAAACACTTTCACATAACTCTGCCTGATCGGTATCTTTCTATACCAATCCAACAAAGGCAATTATAGGATAGAGACGATTTAAAAAATTTTAAAACTACAATGAGAAAATAATTTTACCAACTTATATCGTTACGTAATACACCTTTTCTGACGAGAGTAGAAAAGAAACCAACCGCTCTTATGGTCAAAAGTTATCGACGGTTTTGCTAGCGATCACGTAGAAAAGTGTGGTAACACGCATTAGAATATCAGTACCTATCTATTTACCTATCTTAGCTTGAATAAATACCTGGGAAGATATTTACAGAGCGTGCGAGAATGAAACAATTCAACATAAGCAACATAGGTGAGTAACAACACTAGAGGAAAACATAAGCAATCTATTCTGCAAAATCAAACGGCTAAATACTATTATAATGTGTAAGGCAAATAATAAGTTCACAACATATAGGAAAATTAGCAAATATGCACAGAGGTCCTACACTAACTCTCGAGTGAAAATTTATTACTCTGAAACATGAATTCGAAACCTGGAGTAAAAAACTGCTCTATCGTAGACAATTTTTTTAGAAAGAGCCAAAGCAAACCGGAAGTTTACTTTCAATCCACAAGTCGCATACATCAGAATTAAGGGGAAACAGCACCATAGTGAAAAGGTCTCTTTCCCAGGAAGATCTAAAATCATATTGCTCTAAGATCTGGGACGAAAGTAAAGATTTCAATCGTAATGCACCATGACTAGGTACTATACATTGCATTCTGTACCAATATCAATAATAATAATACTGTTAAAATTGATGCTGAAACTTCCATTAAAGCTGCTGGAAAACTGCATAAAGGGATATAACTAATCAGGAATCTCATAGTTGGTTACCGGAACAACATATTGTCTTTTTATAGAAACTCGTATGTATATGTAGGATGTCCAATTGGCATATCAAACTAGCTTGCTTAAGCACGAACAAACCTTGTAACTACGAATGAAATCATTGCTTTAGCAGTGAACTATAGGCCAATAGCCAGCCTTAACACTGTGCACAGTGAGTGAAGGGAAAGTTTACGAACATAAACAAAAGACGAAGGCAGGTGGAGTACAAACAAACAAATGTATTAGTATAGCGCTCAGGAATAGAAAAAGTCTTTTACGTTTCGAGCCTACGCTCTTCGACAGAAAGATATACAGAAAAAAAAAAACAAGGAGAGAAACAAGGAGAGAAAAAAAAAAGGAGAGAAAAAAATGCGTGTAGGAGCTAACGATTTATCATGGCGATCTATCATGGCGTACAGTGTGTGAACTGCCTGAACCAAGTCCTTCAAGGCTGTTGTGGCTACACCATTTATTTTGTCACTTATGAGTTGATGGATGGAAAGAATGGAGCATGGGGATGCACCGAACAACTTTTAATAAATAAAGCTGTGTTGTCAGAAATAACAAAACTGCAGGAAGTTTGTGACAACGTGGCTTTATTACAGAAAGGCTTTCGATTCCATTCCTCACTCATGGCTACTGATGTCACTCCAGTTGGCTAAAGTACTTGCTGCCTTGGTTGTTGGTATTAAAAGATTTACAAAGACCTGGACTGCAATCTTCACCAAGTAACTGAAAGTGAAATGGTTGTCTCCAATGTTATATTTCAAAAGAGATGCCCGGATAGACGGATAGATAGATAAATAGATATGTATGCATTAATATATATATATGGATATGCGCGCGCGTGTGTAAAGCAAGTATATATATATGTAGAAATATATAAGTATATATGCGTTTGTGTGCGTGCGTGTGTGTGCTTGTGCGCACGTATATTTCGCAAATGTTTTCTTTTCATACTGATGGAGAGAGAGAGAGAGAGTGAGAGAGAGAGAGAGAGAGAGAGAGAGAGAGATAGAGAGAGAGAGAGAGAAAGAAAGCGAGCGCGAGGGAAATGTGATCTTTTATTTTGTTATTTGTACAATTTTCTTCACATGAAACTAAAATCTCTATTTTTATATCGCAATGTTATGCGCATCGTTTCATTGTTTCATTGTGAGAAAATATCAAAACTAATTTAATTAATTATGCATCCCTCCTCGCCTGCCCTATAACCAAGGTCAGTTTAGTATATCATTGTTATATTCTCCTCAGTATCACAGTTGCTAGGGTTTAGAAGGGGATTCTAGTGTCAACGCAATCCAGTCTGCTCTGTTTTGTACTGTCGAAGTGCATTCCCTCGTCACACCACAGAGAGAATGACCATTGTGTGTGTGTGTTTGCGTGTGTGTGTTTGCGTGTGTGTGTTCCTTTTTTGCTTTATTAGAATTCTTCGTAGATGGAAGGAACTGCGTTCTAACTAAAAACCAAAGGTCAATCGCTGAAATTTGGACAATAGCAACGATAAGTATGAAGTGTAGAACTATAGTAAAATCGCGCATATTTTTGCGGTTCCCCTTGCAAATTCTATTCGTAAAATGTTAACCAGTCTCTTCCTTTGGCTGAAATTCTTAACTTTTTCAGACTATCGCTTTGGCATTTACTAATAGAACCAAGTGCACCAATAATTATTTGCTTAAATGAGAATTTCTAATCAGGGTAGGTGAATTGCATGTTTCGAAGCAGTTGTCCACAAATATTCTCCTTCTCGCTGAAATAAGATGAGACGTTCACATCTACCGCTACCTTCGTCTATAAAATTCTTTTTCTTTTCTGTTCCAGATAACAATAGCTGGCCTACTATTTGCACCAAGTAGAAGGTTTGATGGAAATGTTCCATCCATATTCCTTGTATTGATATGTAAGCCAGTATCCAACAGCAGAGGTGCTGTTAATATTTATACAAAGGTAGTCTTTTTCTGTGGATGACATTGTATTTTGGTTTACCAACAGTGTCATATTTAATGGGAAGCATTACTTCAATGATATGTTTGGTCAGTTGCTGATTACATGCATTGTGTTCTCCACAGAAGAGAGGCATAATCGTCATTTACAGTTACACCTTGGGAGTCTCAGGGTCTCATTGTCTTGTGTTGTTCATTAGATATTTCCTCGCCATCTTCTGCTCTTAGATTGCAGAAACATAATCATTGTGGTATGACGTATTGTAACAGCTGAACAAATCGACCCCAGGGCTTATTCTATCTCTTTTGTCGAACCGCTAAATTACGGGGACGTAAATACACCAGCATCGGTTGTCGAGCGATGTTGGGGGGACAAACACAGACATACAAACATACACACACGCACGCACACGCACACACACACACACACACACACACACATATATATACGACGGGCTTCTTTGAGTTTCCGTCTACCAAATCCACTCACAAGGCTTTGGTTGGCCCGAGGCTATAGTAGAAGACACTTGCCTAAGGTGCCACGTAGTGGGACTGAACCCGGAACCATGTGGTTGGTAAGCAAGCTACTTACCACACAGCCACTCCTACGTCTATGTTCGCTTCACATTAATTTTATTGTCCTCTTCGATTCTACGAGTAACATACCCATACATGCAGAACCGTTTTAGCAGCATTATAGGTCCCTAGGCAAAGCAGCACACTGGGCCCTGTAGCATTTATTTGACAGCAAGCCTGTATACATAGATGAGAATTGGGCCTCTAGACCCGTGGAGCCTCCGGGAAACTGCCCAGTGTGCCATCTTAAGATGGCACATCGTACATCACTTTTTTGTGATATTCTTTTCTTTAATTCTTTTATTTGTTTCAGTCATTTTGACTGCGACCATGTTGGAGCACCGCACTGAAAGATTTTAGTCGAGCAAGTCATCCCCAGGACTTATTTTTTAAGCCTAATACTTATTCCATCGGTCTCTTTTGTCGAACCGCTACGTTACGGCGATTTAAACACACCACCACCGTTGAAACAGATGCCTTTTACTTTGGGAGCGTCATTTTGCCAATAAAATCATAAAGAAAAACGCACTGGTTGTAACTATACTTTATTATTATTATTATTATTATTATTATTATTATTATTATTATAAGACGGCGAGCTGGTAGAATCGCTAGCGCGCCGGGCGAAATGCTTAGCAGTATTTCGTCTGCCTTTACGTTCTGAATTCAAATTCCGCTGAGGTCGACTTTGTCTTTCATCCTTTCGGGATCGATAAATTAAGTACAAAGAATGCCAACGAAGGAAAATTTCCGTGTTTATTTGACTTATCAGAACGAAAAATCAAATCGCTCACAAATCATGCTTCTGTACAATTTTCGTCTACCCATTTTCAGTCACAAAGCTGACTCAAGGCTATTGAGAATGACACTCGACTAAAATGTCACGCAGTGAGATCGAAACTGGGACTTCGTGGTAGAAAATACATACATACATACATACATACATACATACATACATACATACATACATACATACATACATACATACATGCATGCATACATACATAGATGTATTTGCGAAAGAGGACAACAAATGCCGGAGCATAGCAAATATTTCAAGTCATATGCATAATTTTATATTATTCTTGCATTAATCGAAGTCTTACAGCTGTTTCTGGGATGTCCCAAGTGATAGGCAAGTATGTCTGAATATAGGGTATTCCGTCATCAGAGACAAGTAGAGAACATATGAAAGATCCAGACATGGAAATATTCAGATAAAAGTTTTAGGTACGGACATCCCAGAAACAGCTGTAAGACCTCAACTAATGTAAGGATAATATAAAATAATATGAGATATTTATTATGCCTTGGCGTTTATTGTCCCCTTTCACAAATATATATTTGCTAAATCAGAATCCTAAAATGGTTCCATAGCTCCCGAGCTTGGAACCTGTTACAATCCGTTACAGCACTTACTCAGCGTACCTATTCGTTTAGATCACCTGTGAACTAAACCCCCATATTCTGTATATATATATATATATATATATATATATATATATATATATATATATATATATATATATATATATATCTAATGAGGATAAAATTTCTTTCGAAAAAATTTTTATCAATGGCCAGCATATTCATATTTGGCATTAGAAATTTTTTCCTTTGCCCTCATTTATGAATTATATATATATATATATATATATATATATATATATATATATATATGTATGTATGTAGTATGTATGTATGTATGTATGTATGTATGTATGTATGTTGTATGTATGTATGTATATACATACACACTGCATATGTAATTTGAACAAACATTTTTAGATCACTTACTATCATGATGACAGAAAAAATTAGTTTCAGTTAGATATCTAACATTCTTTAATCCTGAAATCCTGGTTAAATAAGATTTTATTGACGTCCTCACTGCCTGCCAACATGTCTGTCTGTTTTTCTGTCTGTGTGGCTGTCTCATCTTCTCTCTCTCTTTCTCTCTCTCTCATTACACACCCATACACCCATGGACACACATACCTACACATATATAAGAACCCGACCAACAGAAACACAAATAAAGAAACAAAGACAAAATAAATGAAAACATTTTTCTAATAACGACTGCCCTGAAATACTTTAATCATTCTTCCACAATCAAGTCAATTTACGAACCAGCCTTAAAGAGAATTAAGCCATTAGTTAAGTACAAGCATTTGTTTTAGCGAGGTTGTTTTCCCACGACGTCAATGCGTCTATTTTAGACTGTTCACTTCAGAAATCGCATGATTAGCTACGTAAAGGGTTGGACTGTTGTGTGTGTGTGTGTGTATATATATATATATATATATATATATATATATATATATATATATATATATGTATGTATGTATGTATGTATGTATGTATGTATGTATGTATGTATGTATATGTATGCATACACATGGCATGATGACTCTACCTAGACACAACAACTATATATATATATATATATATATATAAGAATTTTTTGTGTAATGAGATAAAAAACCAAGGCCGTATATATATCAGAACATTTATAGATAGAAGGTCTTACAGCTGTTTCGAGGATATTTATTAATTATATCCCTTCATCGGAGACGGTGTGAAAGGAAGGTTAAGTAATAGTTAATTTAGATAGGATACAAAATAGAGAGTAAGGTGGAGGAAAGAAAATAGATGTGAGATTTGTAGGGATATTGAATTTGTAGATCCATTTTTTTAGGCAGAATGGTATATATGTAAGATTCCAATACCTTATGAGAAAAATCCAACAGTATTTAAAATTGTTCATTCCAAGTATAGAGTTTATATACAATGTAAGGTTCCAATACCTTATGAGTAAGATCCAACAGTATTTAAAATTGGTCATCCAAGAACAACCTATGTGTGTATATATGTCTGTATTGTTGACGTAATGAATTTATAAATTCCGAGAGAACATGAAATAATTATTTTTTGGAACAGTGAGTCTCGAAGCAGGTGAAGCTATAAATAATGCCCTGTAAATATTGGGATAAAACCAAACCCTTTGGATAGAAAAGTCGAATATATATATATGTAAGGATAAGCAAGTTAGGTCGGGCGATATACAAAGAATATTAAATACATTAAATACAAAAAAATGTATTTTTCTTTACATAGAAAAACGGTCCGACTCACATAGAATTATTGAAATGATATCAAGAATTAAAGGGGCTGAAGAAGAGTATTACAAATCCAACAGCTGTTTCTGGGGGCTCGATGGTCTAAAATAATGATTGTAAATTGATTCCATCATCAAATGGAATCATCTCTCTGTCAACAGTTCAAATATAAGATTTCTTCCCTGAAGATGGAGGCTCGTATCACCCAGAAACAGATGTTGGGCTTGTAATACTCTTTTTCAACCCTTTTAATTCTTGATATTTCCATTCTGTGTAAGTTGGACCGTTTTGTATGGAAACATATATACAGTTTTGTATTTAAATGTATTTAATATTCTTTGTATATCGACCAATCTAATTTGCTTATCCTTACATTTACTCCTCTACTCGCTCAAGTTTAAACCTCTAGAACACTACTAGGTGTATTCTATATGGAGAATATCTGATTCTCATCTATGAACCACACACACACACACACACACACCCACACACACACCCACACACACACACCTATTTGTGTATATATATGTCTGTATTGTTGACGTAATGGATTTATAAATTCCGAAAGAACATGAAATAATTCTTTTTTGGAACAGCGAATCTCGAAGCAGATGAAGCTATAAATAATGCCCTGTAAATATTGGGATAAAAACAAACCCTTTGGATAGAAAAGTCGAAGGCAGTACGTAGCACTCGAACCTGCATCTCCTGTAGAAATGACAGACGTTCTACCATTAGACCCAAACAATTCTTCGAATTTCTCTATCATCTAAAGGTTTTCTAAAAACCCAGTGTATTTACAAGCTATTACGTACGGCTTTATCTGCATCGAGATCCAGTTCTCAAAATGAATTATTATACATTTTCTCGAAAGTTTATAAATTCTTATGACGTCAGCAGCATACAATTCTCGTTGACAAGAACAAATTTTCTAAAATGGATAGAAAAATTCGAAGGATTGCTTTGGTCCTATAGTAGAGCGTCAGTCATGTCTTTAGGAGATGTACGTTGGAAACCCACGGGAAGCCTTTGAACCTTTCTATCCAAAGGGTTTTTACCACAATATTTACACTCTGTTATTTATAGCTTTATCTGCTTTGAGATCCACCGTTCCCAAAAAGAATTATATACACATACATACACACGTACATACACACGTACATACACATGTATATATATATATATATATATATATATATATATATATATTATATATATATAATATATATATATATATATATATATATATACACACACACATTAATGTGTATGCGAGTGTATATTTGTAGTTTTGGATGTTAAATAACAATAGGTTTCATATTTTGGCACAAGGCCAGCAATTTTGGGGGCGGGAATAAGTCGTTTACATCGACCCCAGAGCTCAACTAGTACTTATTTTAAAGATACCGAGAAGGATGAAAGGCAAAGTTGACCTCGGCGGAATTTGAACTCAGAACGTAAGGACGTATGAAATGCCGCTAAGTACTTTAACTGGTGTGCTAACGATTCGGCCAAAATAATTAATAACTTAAAATACAATAAAAGAATATTGATGTATATTCGACACTAAAACGTGAATTTCTCTATTATTTATCACCATTTTCATTCAAGCTTATCCTAAATTCTTTCGCCCAAAAGGTTGACATTATGGTGGAGTTTTGGAATAACTATCACTACTACCCCACGAGGAAGGAAAAAGACACAGAACTGGGAGATGAGTAAAATATCATAAAATTAATTTTTTTGGAAAAAAGATTTCTTTCAGAATTATAATCTATGTTGTATTAAATGCAAAAATACTAAAAAAGGGGGGAAAATATTAACCCCCTCTCAATTTCTTGCTCTTTTCCTTTACCCAAGAGGTAGTGATAAGCCATTGCGAAATTTCGCCGACGTTACTACATACCAGCGCTGGCTAGAGGTCATCTAGACAATATACATTCCTTTACCATTTTTGTCTTGACTCGACCTACTTTTGGATTCCTTATTTCGTCTTTGCAGGCTGATTTTTCTTTTCATATTTTTTTGTCACTGTTGCTTAGCATAATAACATTATTTTCAGAATTTTCATTGAATGCTTTCTTTTTTGCTTCTTTTCTAGACATTTTTCTCTTTCCAAGGCCCTCCGATGTTCTCCCTAAGAACATAATGTATGTATTACATTCCCCAACCCAAACACAGTCATCAAATTCTGTAAAACAGGTCTTCGAACTATCCGAATCAGTGCAAAAATCCATGCTTACATTCTAGTTTTGCTCGAAGTCTCTATGAGGTCGTTTGATGCTAGAAATAGCTGCCATATTCTCCTCAGACCACACAGTACCGTATTAAAAGAGGAAGAAACCATTAGAAACATTAGATAATTAATATAGTCCCAGATAAAACCCAAAATGGCTGGTTATAAGTGGAATACATTGGACCAAAGGTCTTCTCGATTCAGTATTGAGTTGTGGCTACACCTTAGCAGGCTCAAGTCTATTTCAATAATATTTCTGAAGCTATATGCAACGACCATCCTTCCCCCATGCACACACGTTTACACAATACAAGAATAATGAAGACTGTACGTAAAGAAAGTGGATTTTTAAAACAGAGCACTAGCCAACCGGCGCGGCGTGTTTGCAACTGCAGTTTTGTGCATGGGTAACCTTGGACTTCAGTCTGGTCATATCTACACAATGTCATGCCACTTATTCATTCACACATGCTAGAATAAATATAGTTAATGCACTTGACTATTACACAATGAGGGATTTGGAAGACCAACGTATTTGCATGAAATTAGATTTGAGACTATCAAAGAATTTTATGAAAACTCTTCTAATATTGTAACAAGCTTATGCAGAAGATTGTCCGAGCCATACACAGTTTCATGATTGGTACCGTCATTTCAAATCTAAAAGAATATCAACAAAGACGATCCCCAAATGTGGACGGCATTCCACAATAACAATCACATTACGAAAGTACATGGAAGTTGTTGCCTGATTGTCCCTAAAGTTTTTTAAGTTGGCATCTGTAAATGTTTGTGCCAAATGATTTTAGAAAACTGAAGATGTATTACGTTTCCACAGCAATCTGCTGACAAATGAATAAAGCGAGAACTCAGTCACAGCTAGTCAGAAACAGTTTGATTGTTCGAATGCTGATGAAGACTTTCTGAAAATCTTCATAAGAAGTGCGAAACGTTGGTGTATGGTTACGCTGTCGGAACAAGCAAAGTAGTTGTTGCAGTAGGTTACTGCTATCAAAATGAAAAAAAAAAAGATCCTCTTAAATATCAAAAGTATTTTACTTGAATTCCTGCAGCGTTTGGAAAAAGCGATAGGAAAGCAGAGGTCTGATGCATGGGCAAAAACAAAATACACATCTCCTCAAGCGGCACTTTCTATCCTTGAGTGACGTCTCCGAGCAAAGAATCTATTCAACAGCCGCTAAACTTTGTTCCTAAAATTGGATTCTATTATGGAAAGTCACCGGTTTCAGATAATAGAAAAGATGGAAGAAAATTCGTTACGAGAAGCCATGCGACGCCCCTTAAAACGCATTCCGTGAAACGTTCTAAAATGGAAAAGCAATGTTTCTGGAAAGGTAACCCACTGTAGGGAGCTATGACGAGACTGAGGTTGCTAACCTCGTTGGATTATTTATCCTGAATATTAAAAAAAAAAAAGTAAAGAAAAAGAAAAAAGGACGCACTCTTGCGGGACCCTGTTCAGGAATGATGGCTTGGCAATCTCGAACCATATGGACCGCCACAACATAGATAAGTTCAGGAAGAATCTTATAAATATCTTCAAAGAATTCAGCCTAATTTAAAACAGTTATCATTGTGTGTCTGTTTGTCCCCCTACCGCCACTTGACAACAGATGTTGGTGTGTTTACGTCCCCATAAATTAGCGGTTCGGCAAAAGAGCCCGATAGAATAACTACTAGTCTTACAAAGGATAAGTCGTGGGGTCAATTTGTCGACTAAAAGCGGTGCTCCAGCATGGCCGCAGTCAAATGACTGAAACAAATAAAAGAATAAAAGAATAACTGAAGTCAGCATCCTGCTTCTCTACCACATAGAGCTTCAATTAAAAACTGATGTCTCTACATAGTTAAAATACCCACGTGACCTGAACTGACCAATGGAGGACTAAATACTCTCCCTTAAGAAACTATTTTAAATTTTTAAGAAATTCTTTTCACTCTGACGGGTTCAGTGCCCACAAAACTGTAGAGGAATTATGTTAACCTGTTATTAACTTTATACAACTCCAACTGAATGTGTTGAATGCTATTTTCTTTCGTTTATCACCCACTCGTGTGAATTTGTCTCTCAGCCGGTCTATCTATCTATCTATCTATCTATCTATCTATCTATCTATCTATCTATCTATCTATCTATCTATCTATCTATCTATCTATCTATCTATCTATCTATCGTGTGAGCAAGAGAGGGAGAGGAGAGCGAGAAAGAGAGAGAGAGAGAAAGAGGGTGAGAAAAAGAGAGATAGCGAAGGAAAAGTGTGTGTGTGTGTGTTCATGTGCATGTGTTCATGTGCCTCTACAATCCAATTTCTTTACTACCCACAAGGGGCTAAACACAGAGAGGACAAACAAGGACAGACAAACGGATTAAGTCGATTATATCGACCCCAGTGCGTAACTGGTACTTATTTAACCGACCCCAAAAGGATGAAAGGCAAAGTCGACCTCGGCGGAATTTGAACTCAGAACGTAGCGGCAGACGAAATACCGCTCAGCAATTCGCCCGGCGTGCTAACGTTAGGATGGGTACCTAGCAATGATTACATGATATTTAGCAGACGAGACAAGTTGGTTACATCGTCAGATCTGTTACCTTGGTTGATCTGAAAGTTGTAGATAAATGTCCTGATCAAATACACAGCGAAATCACCAATAGACCAGGACTGCCTTCGATGGCTTAACTGGCCGAAGCTTCGAAGTTACTGTCAACATCAATCTTTGTTTAAGAATAATAAATTTGTACCCTACAAAAGTATAGAGTAACCCATCAGCTTCATGTAAACTGGTTTTTATCATAGCTGAACATAATATATATACACACCCTTAATCTCACACCCACCACATATATAAGAATCTACACCGGTAACTGTGTATATGAGCACATACAGACTGATCGGTATAACCTTCAACTCTCTCTCTCTCTCTCTCTCTCTCTGTTTCACACACACACACACACATACACACACACACACACACACACACATACACACAAGCACACTTATAATTTGAGTAATGGCAATGTCTTTTACTTGATTATTTTATATCTTTATTCTCGTCAGCGACTACTTGATTACAGAAAATTAAAACAGGTTTCATTCAGCTATTGTCTTCTAATTACATTGATTTAATAAAATGTTTCCTAATCTCATTAAGACAATTATTTTTTTCGCATTTCCTAACAATTCATAGAGACATGAAACGGACTCTATTTCTCAAGATTTATGAAGGAATCATAAGAACGATCCCATGCACTTTCACAAGAGACACCGACGTCTTTTTATCAACAAAGTTGAAGGCTGTTTATGGAACATAACCTAATTAGGTTCAGTTTTTCATAAAACAACAGAAATGGATTTTTATGAGTTAGTTGAAATGTAATGAAAAATGTTTTACGTTTCTTTAATACCACAATGAATCATTTTGCGTTTATTTTCTTGGTAATTTATTTAATTTATTTGAATAAATTTAAAAAATCATTTTTGCAAGCTATTATTGAGATTTGGTGAAGGCGCATGGATCAGTGGTTAGAGCGTCGAGCTTACGATCGTGAGGTTGTGAGTTCGATTGCCGGACTGGGCTGTGTGTTGTGTTCTTGAGCAAGACACTTTATTTCACGTTGCTCCAGTTCACCCAGCAGTAGAAATGTGTTGCAATGTCACTGGTGCCAAGCTGTATCGGCCCTTGCCTTTCCCTTGGATAACATGGTATGCATGGGCGAATGCTGGCCATCCATAAACAACCTTGCCCGGACTTGTGCCTCGGAGGGTAACTTTCTAGGTGCAATCCCATGGTCATTCATGACCGAAGAGGATCTCCTCCTCAATTCAGATTTGAAACGTGATAACACTTATAGTATTGTAAGTTACCATAGTCATAGGAGAAAATTATTGAAATATCTGTGAGAAGAAAATTTAAATCGTGACAACTATCTCATTAGGGGTTCAATACTGACGGCCTATTGGTTAAGGGAAATGGTTTAACGATCGATTGATTGCGATTTCGCTTTCTGGACTGGGTAGCGTGTTGTTTCCATGAGCTTCATTTTAAGTTTCTCCGGTGAAATTAGCTGAAAAATTAGTACTAGCCTACTGCTGGTGCATATGTCTCTCTCTTCCTTCAACTGTCAAACCCTTGATGTTCCGCTGAGTTACGACGCGAGGGTTGAAGAGGCGTTTATGCCTGTTCGCGGCTACACAAGCAACAAAAGCATCTAAGCGAAGCTACCGGGTTATGTTCGCGAGAAACGGCAATGTTTCATGTTGTCTCTGTCGTTTTTTTCTGTTTAGTCCCAGATCAGCTTTAATTGAGCGGATCCTTAATCGAAGACGTTCTGGCATTGGCTATCCTGTTCGTTTTTGTATATCAACATTTTATGACTTGAGGTAGATTTAGCTGCTATTTATACAAATCAAGCTACCGAAAATAGGGAGTTCTTTTGTTGGCTCGTAGTCGCCAAATGTAATAAGTTGTCGAAGTTTTCCCAAATTGTTGTCATATCTTCCAGAAAACGGGATTGAAAATCTACCATCTTACTTTGTTAGCGGACCTGAAAAGTTGGCAAAAATCTTCATTTTAAGCTGTTTATTATTTGTCACTCAGGGCAAATCAGAGAACCCCACAACTACAGGATGAAAAAAAAAAAAAAAAAGGAGGCAGAAGAAAAGTCGACCCCAAAAACTGGATTACTATATTATATATCGGCGCCGAAAGGATGAAAAGTAGAGACGGCAGGGGTACAGTTTGAACTCAGAGTGCAGAGAGCTGGAAATAATACAGCAAGGAGTTCTGTCCGACGTCTCTAATAAGGTCAACTCGTCGCTTTGGTGGGGTTATGCCTACACTTCAGCTTGTAAACTACGATGAAGACGGCGAGTTGACAGAAACGTTAGCACGCCGGGCGAAATGCGTAGCCATATTTCGTCTGCCGTTACATTCTGAGTTCAAATTCCGTCGAGGTCGTCTTTGCTTTTCATCCTTTCGGGGTCGATTAAATAAGTACCAGTTACGCACTGGGGTCGATATAATCGATTTAATCCGTTTGTCTGTCCTTGTTTGTCCTCTCTGTGTTTAGCCCCTTGTGGGTAGTAAAGAAATAGGTATTTCGTCCGTCTTTATGCTATGAGTTCAAATTCTGCCGAGGTCAACCTTGCCTTTCATCCCCTCGGGGTCGATAAAATAAGTACTACTTGATTACTGGAGTTCGATGTACTGGTCTTGTGTTAAAATTTGAAACCAATATAAAAAACAATGATGAAGTTTAATCTCTTCAGTTTTATACACCAAACACTGTATATATATATATATATATATATATATAGCAACCCATGGCTTCATTAATCTGTAATATGCGTTTTCAGACTGAGATGATATAATCAGAGAGAATGAAAGTCTATACATTTTAATAGGTATCTCTATCCCCCACGAAGGAAACATCGTGTGTAATGAAGTGCAATGAAATAGAAATAACCAGAACGTAAACTAAGAAAGTAAAAAACAAAACTACCTATAATACTTGAAGTATCACGTGTGATGAAGGACACGAAGCAAAACTTAAGAACCATACCAGACTAAACACCACACACTACGTAGGACATATTTAACCCAAGAGCATAACAACTCACACCGTGCATATTCTGATCAATCATCTCCCAATACTATAAATACAGATCACACAGCATTGAAATGAAATAGCACAACTCTTACAGCACATTCTACGCACTACTGTAATATAAACTCGTCTAATTCTACAGCACAAACGACACAGAACCTATAACAAATGCACAACCCAACAAACGAAGCATTAGTCAGTGCCATGCTCAGACTTAAGCTAAACAAGCTGCGTTTTGGGGGGCCTCACAAATTCTGACTAAAGCAACACCAGAAACACTGTTCACAATAAAACAAATTCCGTACAGCCACAATATCATAACCCCAAACCGCAATAACGCACATGCATTAGAAACGGGAGAGTGTACCTTGTGGTATAATAGAAATTGGCATTGAATTGTTGAAAACGTATGAGCGTCGGATCGGCTGAGATCGACTTTGCCTTTCACCTTTCGGAATCGATAAAATAACTACCAGTTAAGCACTGGGGTCGAGCTAATTGACTTATCCTCTCCCCCAGAAATTGCTGGCCTTGTGTCAAATCTGAAACCAATAATGAGATGCTCGGATTGGCAGAATAGTTAGCATGATGGGCATAATAATGGGGGTATTTCGTCTGCCGCTACGTTCTGAGTTCAAATTCCGCCGAGGTCGACTTTGCCTTTCATCCTTTCGGGGTCGATAAATTAAGTACCAGTTACGCACTGGGGTCGATGTAATCGACTTAATCCGTTTGTCTGTCCTTGTTTGTCCCCTCTGTGTTTAGCCTCTTGTGGATAGTAAAGAAATAGGTATTTCGTCCGTCTTTATGTTCTGATTTCAAATTTCATCGAGGTCGACTTTGCGTTTTATCCTCTCAGGGTTGATAAAATAATTCCCAGTTGAAACGTCCCCGCAATTTGCTGGTCCCGTGCCAAAGTTTGAAACTAATAATTAGAGCATCGGATAAAATGTTTTGCAGTATTTATATATTTCGAATTCTGAGTTCAAATCCTGCCAATATCAACTTTGTCTTTCATCATTTGAGAGCCCTTAAAAAAAGTACCAGTTAAGTACTGGGTCGATATGATTTCATGCCTTGTGTTTAAGTCAGAAACAATTCCTAATGTGTCATCGATATGCTAATATGATTATACTTTCAGTATATTTGTATGTGATTAGCGGATATGTTAAAGTAGCTGTTAAGTTTCAAAGGTAGTTCGACCTGTCTCGTCTGTGAGATGTGAATAGGGCAATATGTGGCCCATCTCTGCATGACACATAGTGACAATCAGAAGAGCTCTGACAGTTAAAATGACGTATTGCTACATTGAAGCTTTCAGTTAAGTACTGTAGTTTATCTGTTTACATTAATGTTCTTCGTCTGGTTATTTATTGTTGTGTCATTGTGAACTATTCGTATCATAACAATGTCGATCTCAATAAGATCTGAACACTACGAAGAACGAAACTAATTAGTGCGAGACACATTATCCGGCCCTCTCCTGTTTTGTCATTCTCCACAAACACCACCACCATCATTATTATACTGCAATATATTTAATAAAATACGCGATATATTCATAAATAACGAAAACAAAAGACAACAAAGGCACTCTGTAAAGTAATCAATGCAGTTGTCTAATTATCGGCAGATATGAGGTTCATAACCCGCCAGTTGGCCTGTTTATCTTTCCTGTCTCAACTCGGCATTCATAATGCAAGTAAGGCGATGAACTAGCTAGCCGAATCGTTAGCACGCGGAGCAACAATGCTTAGCGGCAATTCGTCCATCTTTACGTTCTGAGTTCAAATTCCACCGAAGTCGAATTTGCTTTGCAGGCTTTTGGGGTCAATAAAATATATACCCACTGAGCACTGGAGTCGATGTGATCGATTTGAACACTTCCCTTCGGCCTTGTACCAGTATTTGAAACCAATGTATCAAATGCATGCTAGTGTACCGTGAGATGAAGTAGGGGTTATTATTTTCGAGGAAACCCTTTCCAGAAACAGTTAACCTGCATTTTAATTCTTATCCGATTTTACCGATACAGACCATAAGCTGTCTACCAATTTTATTGACTGGCTTAATCATTACATTTAGGCTATACTGCGGTATTTCCCTTGAAATAATTCCCATTTCCAGAATTAAGTATGGATTTATTATGTAAGCACAAAGCCGATTAAACTATACTCTTTACTCTTTTTACACTTTTACTTGTTTCAGTCATGTGACTGTGGCCATGCTGGAGCACCACCTTTAGTCGAACAAATCAACCTCAGGACTTATTCTTTGTAAGCCTATCGGCCTCTTTTGCCGAACCGCTAGGTTACGGGGACGTAAACATACCAGCATCGGTTGTCAAGCGATGTTGGGGGGGGGGCAAGCACTGACACACAAAAATACACACACATATATATACATATATACGACGGGCTTCTTTCAGTTTCCGTCTACCAAATCCACTCACAAGGCTTTGGTCGGCCCGAGGTACCACGCAGTAGCATTGAACCCGGAACCATGTGGTTGGTAAGCAAGTTACTTACCACACAGTCACTCCTACGCCTATAGTCAAATAAGTGTTAAAAATATTCAATGTAGTGAGCTAAAAAATATAACTACTGACGTGATGAAGAACAGGGCAACACTAGCTCAATGATGATTATTATTATTTCAATAAGTTTGACAAATACTCTGAACATATTTCGGCCTTCTGAGAGCACCTCCGTGAAGCACAGATTTCACGATCCTTGAAGTAGTGATGTGCAATATTGCACATGAATAAAGCGTGAAAATTCAGCATATTGATTATCACTGAAGTTAACTACTTGCTATCAGCCTTCATTTGTTAGGGAGTATTGTTGCAGATGAAGGAAAAAAGTACCCAGAGCCGGAGGAAACCATGATTGGCCTTCATCCGCGCTAGATCAGCCTTGATTGAGTAGAGATTTAATCAAAATCATTCGTTCTTGCCTTTTTCTTAAATGCAGGAAACGTAGGATTATATTATCCAGCGTGTCCCCTTTTTAAGACTTCACGGGTATCATTTGCTGGAAATCTGGCTGCCTTCTCTTGGCGGTTGAGCGGCCACGCAGGGACTTCCTAGTGGAGGTAAGTTCGCGTGTTGTATGGTGGGGTGAGATTTGACCTTTCAAAAGAAAGGTGTTATCAGAGGTTAAATTCCATTTCTTCTCACAGCACCCTTACTTATTTTATGAATTAAAATAAGATTGAATCGATACAAGTTCAAAGCACATGTTTATATTTCTGATTTCCGGATGGAATGAAAAACAAACTTGAACTCAATGAATTTGAACATATCAAACACAAGAAAACGCTCAATTACTTCTGTACCCCCATCACTCTTCTGTACCTAGGTACAGGTGTCTACTATTCTGAAATATAAATTTCTTACATTCTATAATTAAATTTATAGGCGTATTAACAAGGTAATAATTCCCTTGTTTTTTTATTAATCGTCACACAAGTACAACCACCGCCGTTACCCCCTCCATCACACTATCATCACCATCAAACTGGATATGCGAGCTATTGTTTTATAAATGAAAAAATGTTGTCATTCCACTTCATTACTCAATTCTGAAGCCGAAATGAGTTTGTTTTGTCGATAATGTAAATTGAAATCTTCAACGTCGTGGAACAAGTTTTAATTTCCCAGCCAGTCGTACTTTTTTTATTCTCCCCTCAGTTGACTGTAAAATCTTCACGTTAATGTTATTATAGATGGCATAAAAATCACAATATCTCTTATCTGTGCCTAGGTAAAATATCAAGTGAAACTTATTTACAATTAGTGGTTATCAAATTATTGTTAATTGCTTATCACACCAACCATTTGATTCGCCGAGAACGTTAACACTACATATGTCATTCTATTAATAGTTTAATCTTATATTATAATTCCATTTAAATCTATACGCTTATTATATCTTTATTATAGGCATATAGCCTAAAAGAAAAGGGGACAATACGAAGACGGCCAACACAAAAAGTAGGGTACATAAAATGAATAAATGAAAATGTGTATGACAATAAAATTGAATGAAAAAATGTAATGGCTTACGAGCCCCCCACCCCCAAAGCTCGCAGTTCCATTTTACTGTTCTTATTAAATCAAACTCAGAACTGGGCTGATATTTTATTTTTTCCGATAGGTTGAACCACAAATGTAGCCATCCGATGTTCTAACGATTCTGCCAATCCACCTCTAGGCATATTTTCTACTCAAGGCGCAAGGCCTGAAACTTTTGGAGAGGGGGCTAGTCGATTTCATCGACTTTAGTGCTTGACTGGTACTTAATTTATCGATATATATATGTTATGGTATATGTTTGTCGAGTGGAGAGCCTTGGCCAATTGGCTGAAGAGCTGTATGTTCGTATGAGCGCTGCTTTTTGTCCATGGACAAGTCATTTGACAAGTCACCTCAAGATATATCGTGGTAAGCTACATATTAATTGAAGCAAGTGGTGGGAGTATCTACTCGAGAGAGGGAGGGACAAACAGATAGATAGATAGATAGATAGATAGATAGATAGATAGATAGATAGAGAGAGAGTGAGTAAGTCTCAAAGTAATAAATCTGTAATAATACAAATAACCATTTCGTTACTTGTGTTATAAGATTTTAAATTAGGAAAATATCTCCATGCATACTCATACATTTTTAATTGTGGACGATTTCTGAGAAAACCGTAAAATATTCGGTACATAAATATGAAAACTGACAAATAAATTCGTTTTTGAATGGATGTTTAAAGGATGTTCACGGGCATACAATGACTAATGATTTTTTTTTGTATATAAATGACTAATTTCGTAAAAAATATATGTTCTAATTTATGTGTTATAGGTTACAAAAATATCTGATAGGAGCGCTGTTGTCAGTAATTTTCTTAAAATTGCTTAATGTATGACCGAGAGTAAAATGATATTACGTGTTATAAATACCCTTGGACAATACTCAATTTAAGCATAAGCTAAACATGCTACAATTCAGGGCCTCACAATCTGCGGGGTTTAAAGATGATCAAAATGTGTACTGTTTTCAATGATTTAGAGAACTTCTGGTGTAATTTCTTTTAATTAGGGACCCTCTAAGCCTTACATAACTTAGTTTAATACAAAATCTAAATCCGGCTCTTCTCCAAATGGTTTTCTTGTAACGTCTACTTAAAGGGCAATTTTTGTTGGGAGATCAATGTACTCAAAGTTTCTGAATAAGATGCAATCTTGTCTCGGTATTTGATACTATGATCAACATTTAGTTTTAACGTTACGTTCGCAGTGAAGAGATATGTGACCTTTGACCAATGGGCAAGAATAATGGGGGTGGGGAATATCTGAAACTGGTTGTCACGGCTGCTGTTTAACCCTCATGTCAGCCTTGATCGGTAAATGCAAATTATCTAATTCAATGTAATTGACCATTAACCACGAAGAATCCTGCGATTATTCTTAAAAGTTAGTTTAAAACTACATAACATTCACAAATATTCTTTTCTACTCTAGGCACAAGGCCCAAAATTTTTTGTGAGAGGGCCAGTCGATTAGATCGACCCCAGGACGCAACTGGCAGTTAATTTATCGACCCCGAAAGGATGAAAGGCAAAGTCTACCTCGGCGGAATTTGCATAACACTGCTAAGAATCTCCCTTATAAAGCTAAGTGGTCAAAAAACAAGCAAGACCAACATCCCTGGCTTCACAATAAGGCGGATGTTATTTCGGAATTTCTTTCTCTCAGTGAGATGTGTCTAAATAAAAACTAGAGGCCTCTCACGCCTGATTGTTGGACGGCAGTTAACTCGACTGAGTTAATCTGTCTTGTGACAGGTTTTGTTGTTTGTCCTGCTGGGTGTCCAACGTAAACCTCACCACCATGCCAGGCGACCCGACCATGCGACAGGTGCTAGGTTACATGTGAGTAGTAGTACAAAGTGACCGCCCCCTACACCACCACAACCACACGTACGCATACACACATATACACACGCATGCATACATACATAGAGACAGACATATAGACACACACATGCGTCCACGTGTGTGTGTCTGTAGGTAATCATATTACATATGACAAATACTATACATTCGCCGAATACATGTATTGAGCGTGATAATGGTTACACCCGTGAACCACAACATACGCACGCACACACGCACACGCACGCACGCACATTTTCTTATTTCTTGGAATGTATATCTTTACATATTAGATTACAATACTTTAGCTCTGTTTTAGAGTATTGAGCACTCTGTCTATTATGAAAAAAATACACTGGAATACATAATGGTGTATGTAAGGCAGTGAGCTGGCATATTTCTTTAGCACATTGGAGCAAATGCTTAGCGGAATTTCTTCCGATTCTGTATGTCCTCAGTTCAAATCCCACTGAAGTCATATTTGCCTTTCATCCCTTTTGACGTCTATTAAATTTAATACCAGTCAAGTCCACTTCTCTCAAAAATTGCTAGCCTTGAACCCTGCAACGGACTGGCATTGAAAGGAATGTTGTCTCAGGTTCAGTCCCACCGCGTGGAACCTTGGGCAAATGTTTTCTACTATAGCCTCGGACCGACCAAAGTCCTGTAAGTGGATTCGGTAGACGGAAACTGAAAGAAGCCCGTCGCGTATATATATATATATATATATGCGTGTGTGTGTGTGTTGTCTCCCACCCTGTGGCGGCTCGTAGATAAAATTAGTGGGGGTGCTGCTTTAGAAAATTTTTAGCCGTTGTTTTAATATTGTGTAAAAGGAAACAAATGTATAAAAAGAAAATTTATACATAAACTTGACCGGTTTGCGTTTCAACCACTGCCGGGTAGTGTGTTTAATTTGTCCCTGAACCACACCGCGAATTCCCCCTTGTTTTTCAAAAATTACCCCCTAAATCCCAAAAATATGGGGTGGGGAAATGTGCCCTATTTTCCAAATCCTGGCAGCAACACTGAAGCTGGAAGCAGGATAATAATGTAATTTTACACTTTTTCACATTCAATGATATAAACATGTTTTTAAGTACATGTTTTTCGTTCATGCAGTGCTATTGTCATTCTCACAGTTCTCTCTCTCCCTCAGACATGTGAGCATGCGCACAACAGCCAAACACCGCGCGCTGGAATTGTGAAGTACACAGTTCTACACAAGGATTTTTGTATTTTTTTCATAAACCGGTGGATGGCTACTGACATTAATCTTAAGGATTATATAATGTACAAGTATAAAGGAAGAATTAAAGAAAAAAAGGACTCATTATATTGAATGTTATTATAATATCGAATGGAAATAGGGTGCAGCAGTTCCGCAATGTCCACACACGAGTTTCCACTGCTCCCACCACTGTTTGAAGGCAGGTGTTGGTGTGTTTATGTCTTCGTAACTTAGCGGTTCGGCGAAAGTGACCAGTAGAATAAATACTAGACTTAAAAAAAAAACAAAAAAAAAAACAAGTACTGGGGTCGATTCGTTCGACTAAAATTCTTCAAGGTGGGGCCCCAGCATGGCCACAGTCTAATGACTGAAACAAGTTAAAGAAAGATATAGATAAGTGCGTGTGTGGGTGTGAAACAAATGTGGTTTGTTATGTAATCCCTACTGAAATTGTATAATATACAAAAAAATCAACAGTACGAAAGACAGAATCAACGAAGCAGAACGATAATTGATGTTCACACACAAACAGACACACACGCACGCACGCACGCACGCACACACGCACGCATGCACGCACACACGTGCACACACACACACACACACACACACACACATTATATATGAATGGGTAATAAGGTTAAAATAAGGTCAAACATGCATTCCATTAGTTTCGATATTGACATGGGAAAGTATTTCAAACTATTTCTTCCTTTACTGACTCAGGGAATGACATCATGTTTCTATGGTGACAGTTTTATTCAAGATTATTCACGGGTTTGTTGAGAGGAAGGTTTTCTTTTTCTGTTTTGGCTTATGTGATTAAAAAGAAAAGAAATGAAAAAAATAGAATACACCATGACTGTGATCGATGCCAAAACAACTTTGAAACATTAAAGTGAGGCATTCTTTTCATATTGCAAATACAGATAAATGACACTGTGAATGTTATAAAGATATTGTCAGGTATGTATTTGAGGGATGTTGCGCATGCGTGTATATTCTTTTCTACTCTGGGTACAAGGCCGGAAATTTTTTGGGGAGGAGGCCAGTCGATTAGATCGACCCCAGAACGAAACTGGTACTTAATTTATCGACCCCGAAAAGATGAAAGGTAAAGTCGACCTCGGAGGAATTTGAACGGAGAACGTAAAGACAGACGAAATACCTATAAGCATTTCGCCCAGCGTGCTAACGTTTCTTATTTCTTTATTGCCCACAAGGGGCTACACACAGAGGGGACAAACAAGGACAGACAGAGGGTTTAAGTCGATTACATCGACCCCAGTGCGTAACTGGTACTTATTTAATCGACCCCGAAAGGATGAAAGGCAAAGTCGACCTCGGCGGAATTTGAACTCACAACGTAACGACAGACGAAATACCTATTTCTTTATTACCCACAAGGGGCTAAACATAGAGGGGACAAACAAGGACAGACATAGGTATTAAGTCGATTATATCGAGCCCAGTGCGTAACTGGTGCTTAATTTATCGACCCCGAAAGGATGAAAGGCAAAGTCGACCTCGGCGGAATTTGAACTCACAACGTAACGACAGACGAAATACGGCTACGCATTTCGCCCGGCATGCTACCGTTTCTGCCAGCTCGCCGCCTTTATATGGAAGAGAGATAGAGAGAGAAGATGGGAGAGAGAGAGAAACAGTAGAGAGAAAAAGAAAAGCGCGTGTGCGAGAGAAAGAGAGTTATAGAAAGAAGAGTAATTAATAGACAGAGAGAAACAGGAAGAATAAAGGATAAATCGATAGATAGATAGATGGGAAGAGAGAAAGGAGAGTCATTGTTACAAAGAAAGCAAATAAAGGAAAACAGACGTTTCTATCGAGATAGACAGACAGGTAGGCATATAGATAGACCAATACATATATGGACTGATAGATAGATATATAGATAAGTAGATGGAAAGAAGGTAAGATAGAAGGACATAAATAGATAGATAGATATATTGAGATAGTCTGACTGCATCAAGTTATCATATGAAAAGCACATTGATCAACTTCAGAAGTAGAAAATGTTATTTTTTTGTTTTTATTGTATGTCATTTATGGTAGACAATATTAGTTCGAGTTTAAGAATAATATTAGGAATTAAAAAGGAAGTGGCGTTGATCTATATAGATGGATTCCTTGTTGGTCTCAATGATGAGCATTTAGCTGTATTACGAATTAAATTATCGTAAAATTAACGTGTAAGTGGCTGAGTACGTCAAAGATACTTGTGCCCTTAACAGGTTTCTCACGCTATATCACCAAGTCACGATGTAATAAGGCTGGACCTTTGAATTACAGGCACAAGCCAGAAAAAGAGGAGATAACCCAATACTGGACTCCTACTTTATTTAGATCTTTTCCGTTTGAAAAACAACTTGACCTGTTGAAAATTTTTTACACAGATGTAGTTTTGATTGCTGATTATGGAGTTGTATTAATCTTTCTTTGAGAAATTATTGCTAAAAGAAGTTACGAACTTTTAAAGATCGAAATTCTTGGTGACTTTAGCTTATTAAGCAAGGTCTGTACCTTTTATTTTCTTAAAAAACTGAATGTGGTTTACTTGTTTAGAATACAAAGTTACATCTGGGAATAAAATAGAATGAAATAAAGAGTACCGGTCAAGTAGTACCGTAAGAGTGGCTGTGAGGTAAGTAGCTTGCTTAGCAACCACATGCTTCCGGGTTCAGTCCCACTGCATGGTACCTTGGGCAAGTGTCTTCTACTATAGCCTCGGGCCGACCAAAGCCTTGTGAGTTGATTTGGTAGACGGAAACTGAAAGAAGCCCGTCGTATATATATATATATATTATATATATATATATATATATATATATATATATATATGTATGTGTGTGTATATGTTTGTGCGCCTGTGTTTGTCCCCCAACATCGCTTGACAACCGATGCTTGTGTGTTTACGTCCCCGTAACTTAGCGGTTCGGCAAAAGAAACCGATAGAATAAGTACTAGCTTACAAAGAATAAGTCCTGGGGTCGATTTGCTCGACTAAAGGTGGTGCTCCAGCATGGCCACAGTCAAATGTCCCCTTTGTTTACGCCAAGGTCTACTGAATGAACCTATCTTTAGAAACCAACACCAGCACCATCATCATCATCATCATTATCATTATTATTATTATTATTATTATTATTCTGCCGGTGATCTGGCAGAATCGTTAGCACGCTGGATGAAATGCTTAACGGTATTTCGCCCGTCGCTTACGTTCTGAGTTCCAATTCCGCCAAGGTCGACTTTGCTTTTTATCCTTTCGGGGTCGACAAATTAAGTACCAGTTGCGTACTGGGATCGCTGTAATCGACTAGTCCCCCCCCCAATTTCAGGCCTTGTGCCTATTTTAGAAGGGATTATTATTATTATTATTATTGAGTGAAAGAGAAGTGCATGCCATCAAAGTGACACTGGGATAAAATATACGAAGCCCAGTATACCCATCATGACTACCCGTCTGATAAGGGTACACCAGGCACATGCATCATAACCATATGTGCGCGGCATGGTGATCTCATATCAAGATTAACAATGTATGAACTTCAGGTAGAGTAGCCCATTCCGCTCAAAAGGTCTTTGAATAAAGCTTGTTTAAAGATGCTGAATGAAACACTCATGTTCCCAGAGTTGAATTGTCTAAACCCTAAATAATTCTTCTCAACACACGGCTATGATGCTCACCCAATACTTCTGCTGGTGATCAGAGATGCACATACAGTCAGCCACCAAGGGACATGCTCGACTGGTTAAGGACAAGCAAATCTGTGGTATTGAGCAGAATATTTGTTGTAGCCCATCTTTTATACCAAGACAAAAAAATGTACATGATAACACTTCCAATCAGTTAAGATCAGAAGCCACGAGAGCCCCTGCCTGGTACTGCATCAGGGCAACTTATTATTATTATTATCATTATTATTATTATTATTATTATTATTATTATTATCATTATTATTAAACGGTAGCACGCCGGGCGAAATGCTTAGCGCTATTTCGTCTGCTGTTACGTTCTGAGTTCAAATTCTGCCGAGGTCGACTTTGCCTTTCATCCTTTCGGGGTCGATAAATTAAGTATTAGTTAGGCACTGGGGTCGATGTAATCGACTTAATCCGTTTGTCTGTCCATGTTTGTCCCCACTGTGTTTAGCCCCTTGTGGGTAGTAAAGAAATAGGTATTTCGTCTGCCGTTACGTTCTGAGTTCAAATTCCGCTGAGGTCGACTTTGCCTTTCATCCTTTCGGGGTCAATAAATTAAGTACCAGTTACACACTGGTGTCGATGTAATCGACTTAATCCGTTTGTCTGTCCTTGTTTGTCCCCGCTGTATTTAGCCCCTTGTGGATAGTAAAGAAATAGGTATTTCCCCCAGTTCTGAGCTCAAATCAGAGCTTGTGTTTCTTCCGTCCGATTTTGCAAGCGGTCGCTGGATTAAAAGAAAAGTAGTGAAGTTACTAAACCGATGTGGTTGATTATAGCCCCACCATCCCTCTCTCTTCCACCAAATCGTGTCCTTGTGACTTTGCCACAAATTATAATTAATCGTAATGTTATTGTCTTCTAATTCTTTTTATAACACATAATTCAAAACTTGTACCCACAACTACACGCATAGCCTCATCTACATATTCGTAAAACCACAGTCACACTCACTCACACACACTTATGTACCGCACAGGCAACAGAAAGCTCTATTGAATCGACATATTTTCCTCTTTTTCCTACTTTTATCCCACCAACACCAGACCCACATAACATAAAAATTAAATGGCTGATTAACTTGTATGAGATTTCTGTGAAACTGATACTCACACATAAACTGAAAATTATATATATGTGTGTGTGTGTATGAAAAGAATAAAAAGGCTCTACTCATAATTCCTGTTGCGAGTGCATGTATAACGTCTATTACTATTAGAACATAACCATTGCATTCAATAAAGTAATAGTAAGCAACCTAATTTCTTGTCAATGACTAA
>NC_043002.1:69310587-69318087 GCF_006345805.1 Octopus sinensis
CCTTCTTTCCTGAGCGTCCAATAATACTATATTTGTTCCACGTCCCCGCGTTGTTGTGTTTTTTTGTGTTTTCTTGTTTGGATTAACTATATATATATATATATATATATATATATGACGGGCTTCTTTAAGTTTGGTTCATGTATCATGATGACCTTGCCGAAGATATCAAAGCATTCCGCTCAGCAGATTTGCCCTGGAATTGAAATAGGGTGCCCAAAATTCTGTAATTCAGCCCTCATCGATGTTGAGAACAAGCAGAATGATATAAACAACCATGAACTTCAAAAACATAACTTTTCCTAACTTGACCACTCTGAAGTCAATAATTTATCAGCAGAAATTTTAAGAGGAGTCATTAAGTGGTTACACATTGAAAGCATATGACAATGACAACGAACCCAACCTCCCTGCAGACCCGAGATCCGTCTAGGCTATTCCACTATTTTTTTAGATGGTTTGGTAACAAGAAATTGAAATTTGCGTCCTTGATGCTCCTTATAGAATTGTAGAGACATTCTTGGTCATTTATTGCTCATCTGTGAACATAAAAGTATAGTTATTGCAACTGTATTCAGGTATCGTTGCCACACTACTTCCTGGGGATTGACAAGGAGAAATGACAGACAGTGGCACACAAGAGAACTCTGGAGGCCTTAGACAAAACAATTCAGGACTTACATGACAATAGATCTCAAATGAAAGGAATAGAATCGTTGTTGTCAAGTGAATTCTGTCAGCTTCTGTCAGTGAAAAAAACCCAACAAAAAAAAAAAAAAAAAACAAAAAAACAAAATAAAACCAAAGGCTGATGGACGAAACTTAAAGTCTTCAAAATATCTAGAAATACGAGACCATCTTTTTGGTAATCAGCTGCTTGACTAGTTTGCTAAAAATTTCTTTCAATTTCTATAAACACGGTGGTCAATATAGCAGACAAATCGATGTCAAAGGTCTTCCCAACCGGCTATATTATTATCAAACACAGAAGTGGGTGTACAAAAGAGCAAAACATACACCTAAAAATACTACGGTTAACAACATCAACTAGAAGCTATTGGAGGCACTTCCGGGAAATAACTATACCAACTAATCAATATAGATGGATTAGGAAAAAGTAGTTCTCTATACTACAGAATTTAAAACTGTCTTGGAAACCTCATCTATTGCCACACATTTCAGCTAAAAAAAAAGGACCCTCCTGCCTAATTTTTGATCAACTGCAGTTTTGTAATAGCACAAGACTAATAGTTAATAAGTTTGTGTTGTTTGTCACCCTGGTTACGTTTCTCACTGGGTGTGTCAAAAGAGAGGGGGAAAATTTTGCTCAGAATTCCAGTCACATCCAGACGCGTCCTCTCCATTTAGAAGACTCCAGTTTCCTGTCGATAAATGGATTCCAAGAGTAAACATTGAAAATTGCTGAACATTTTGAGAATCCTGTTTTGCTCATGGTTACTTTTATGAAAGAGATCCAAGAGTCGGAAACGTCATAATCTCTATTCATGACTTCGCTGGTAAAACAAAAATTATCCTCAGGTGCTAAGCTGACAGTTTAGAATTTACAAGGCAATGACAGAAAAAGATATCACTACACATTACTACATGTACAACTTCTGGGTAGTCCCAGCAATTGGATACATGGGTATCCTCCAGGCGCTCTCATTTACACCCATCATAAGGATACGTACACCGGTTTCTACTTTAAGACATAGATTATCTATTTATCATTTGCACAGTAAAGTCATGAAATATTCTATTCATACTCAGTGAATATCTATAGTATCGAACTTTACAAAATTGGACTGCTATAAACGCATTGGAAACAATCTCATTTCTACACATTAAATATAACTTTTTTAGCAAAA
The DNA here is from genome assembly GCF_006345805.1 of Octopus sinensis. Lineage (NCBI taxonomy): Eukaryota > Metazoa > Mollusca > Cephalopoda > Octopoda > Octopodidae > Octopus > Octopus sinensis. The sequence goes on from NC_043002.1 coordinate 69,312,456, forward strand.
ATGCATTAGCGTTCTGTTAAAACGAATACACCTTCGCCAAGAAGAATTCTGGGCCATATATGATTGTGTGTAATTATGGTATATCTAACACATACATACATGTAAGTATATGTATGTTTGCTTGTATGTATGTATGCACTTATTTATGTATGTATATATGTATGTATGCGTTTACATATGTATTTATGCATGCAGGTATGTATTATATATGCAAGGCCCCATATATACTGTTATATCAGTATTTTACGCGTTGAAAAATATATCTTTCTACTTGTACTACAATACATTTCAGCACTTCAGAAACAAACTCAAGTTTGTTTACATCTGACGTAATATCTCTCTCTCTCTCTCTCTCTCTCTCCCTCTCTCTCTCTCTCTCCCTCTCTCTTTCTCTCTTCCTCTCACTCTCTCTCTCTCTCACACACACACACACACACTATATGGAAGAAAATAACAACACGATATATTTTAAGCTATATATATATATATATATATAGTGGTTAGGGCAGCGGACTCGTGGTCGGAGGATCGCGGTTTCGATTCCCAGACCGGGCGTTGTGTGTGTTTATTGAGCGAAAACACCTAAAAAGTTCCACGGGGTTTCAGCAGGGGTTGGTGGCGGTCCCTGCTGTACTCTTTCGCCACAACTTTCTCTCACTCTTTCTTCAGTTGGCCTGCTCGCTTAGCCAGCGAGGTGGCGTCATTTGAAGGCTAAAACAATGCAAAGCGCATTGTGACCAGCGATGTGTAGCAACATCTGATAGTCTGGTCGGTCACGGTGATCACGGTGATATATATATATATATATAATATATAATATATATATATATATATATAGATATATATATATATAAGATATATATATATAAGATATATATATATATATATATATATATATATATATATATATATATATATATCACCGTGATCACCGTGACCGACCAGACTATCAGATGTTGCTACACATCGCTGGTCACAATGCGCTTTGCATTGTTTTAGCCTTCAAATGACGCCACCTCGCTGGCTAAGCGAGCAGGCCAACTGAAGAAAGAGTGAGAGAAAGTTGTGGCGAAAGAGTACAGCAGGGACCGCCACCAACCCCTGCTGGAACCTCGTGGAACTTTTTAGGTGTTTTCGCTCAATAAACACACACAACGCCCGGTCTGGGAATCGAAACCGCGAACCTCCGACCACGAGTCCGCTGCCCTAACCACTATATATATATATATATAGCTTAAAATATATCGTGTTGTTATTTTCTTCCATATAGTGTGTGTGAGAGAGAGAGTGAGAGGAAGAGAGAAAGAGAGAGGGAGAGAGAGAGAGAGAGAGAAAGAGACAGAGACAGAGAGAGTTCCTGTGTCTGTGTGCATTGTCTTTTTACGCTTAGTTACATCATGCATTAACCCACATCCGGTTAAAGCTTGCAGTTCAAATGGTTTTGGCAACGACAATTAATGTTTGGGCTAAAATAAGTCAATCTTAACCGAGTAAAACTACCCTCCGTTTGTTTTTATAGTTATTCGGTAGACCAAGTCGTCCCTAAACCTTAAACACTCCCGAACACCCTCCACTAGTATTATCTGTAACAATTTCCCCTCCGGGGAATTGAAATTCATAAATACTATTCTGTATGATTATAATTATTACAAATCCGCTTTTGTATATGTTAAGTGGCTTTTTTTTTCTGTCACAAGAGCAAATATTTTTCATAAATATAGGCATATCTGGATTACAGTAGATAGGGTAGATTCATACATAATTTGCACGCACGCACGCGTGCAATTAGATGAATGCATACATAAATACATACATACATGCGGATATATATACACAAAACACACATACCCATACACACATGTACACGTATATATATATATATATATATATATATATATATATATATATATATATATATATATATTATATATATATATATATATATATAAACATATACACATATACATACATACATGTGTATTGTATAAATACAAATACATGTTTATACATATACATATATATTAATACTCATACATAAATACTTACAACACACACTCCACACATATATAGACATACTTACACATATCACACATATGTATAATATATATATATAATATATATATATTATATATATATATATATATAGTCTGCTATAATGAATCCATAAACACATAAAACATCCAAGCGTATATTTTTTCTTCTCTGAAGATATTATGCTCAGGTCATATAAATATAAATTTAATATTTACTGAGTATTAATTGAAACAGCTGTAAGTGAAGATGATTTATTTCCCTTTTCTTTTTCTTCTTCTTATATATATAATGTATATATATATATATATATATATATATAGCACTTATTCAGCATTACCTGACACCTTTGGGTCTCACTGACACCATTACCTCCATTTCTCGCTATATATATATATATATATATATATATATATATATATATATAGCGATAAATGGAGGTAATGGTGTCAGTGAGACCCAAAGGTGTCAGGTAATGCTGAATAAGTGCTATGGATAGACCATAGTTGAGTTCCAGGTTCGGTGATTATGCGAATAAGGGGTCCAACATAGGTCATATGTCAGCGTGTGTATATAAATCTTTTTTCCGTAATGAGATAAAAAACCAAGGCTGTGTAGACTTTAGAACATTTATAAATAGAAGGTCTTACAGCTGTTCTAGGATATTTAAAATATCCCTTCATCGGAAATAAGATACGAAGTAGATAGTGAGGTGGAGGAATGAAAATAGATACAATATCCCTGCGTATCTCACGTTTATTTTCATTCCTCCATCTCACTCTTTACTTCGTATCTTATCTAAATTAACTATTGATTAACCAGTTGAGCATGTCCCTTGGTGACTGACAATATGTGCATATCTGGTCCCGAGCAGAAGTAGTGGGTGAGCATCATAGCCATGTGTTGAGAAGAATTCTTTGAGGTTTGGATAATTCACCTCTGGAAACAAGTGTGTTTTGTTCATCATCCTTAAACAACCCTTATTCAGGGACCTTTTGATCGGGATGAGCTAGTCGAACTAAAGAAAATTCTAACTGGGCCCCACCTGCAGGGTCATGCGCTGTTAATCTTGATATGAGACCACCATGTCGCTCACATATGGTTGTGATGCATGTGCCTGGTGTACCCTTATTAGACGGGTAGTCATGATGGGTATTCTGGGCTTCGTGTATCTTTGATGGTATGCACTGCTCTCTCACTCAACAATAATTCTTTTATTCTTTTACCTGTTTCAGTCATTTGATTGCGGCCATGCTGGAGCACCATCTTTAGGGTTTTTTAGTCGAAGAAATCGACCCCCAGGCCTTATTTTTTAAGCCTAGTACTTATTCTATCTGAGTCGTTTAGCTGAACTGCAAATTTTCGGGGACGAAAACACATCAGCACCTGTTATTAAACGGTGAAGGGGAACAAACACACACACACACATGATAGGCTTCTTTCAGTTTCCGTTTACCAAATCTACTCACAAGGCATTGGTCGGTCCAAGGCTGTAGTAGAAAACACTTGCCCAATGAACCCAGAACCATGTGGTTGGGAAGCAATCTTCTTACCACCCACCCATAATAATAATAATAATAATAATAATAATAATAATAATAATAATAATAATAATAATAAATGATATATCTTTATAAATCTGAACCGTACACTTTTGGTTAGAGACTTGTTCTCTGCTGTATCCAGTGTAGGAATTGACGCAATTACAGAGTGGAAGTGGTATCGTAGCCATTTAAGGACATACAAAAAAAAGTGACATATTTACTTTCCGTATTTTGAAATATCAAAATTTTCGTGGCAGTTCTGCGACCTTGTCAATGACACTATTTCGTTGCATCTCTCTCTCTTTCTCTATCTGTATACACACACACACACCACACACACACACACACACACACATATATATATATAAATATACTTCTTACAAATGTTGCACTTCTTCGAGTTATGTATCGTTATACCTGTAATAACTTATAATACCAGCGGCTATAGTAGATGCCACATGCCGGGCATGCCCATGTTCGGTACCTATATTATTAATACTTAATTTATGCCAACTATTTTTCTATTTCTTCAGTCATCGTGAACATTTAAATTTATGTGAGATAAAGAGTTATTACATTATCTCACATAAATTAGCATGTATAAAATTATTTGCATATTTAAATAAAAATTTACGGAAACAGCTATTCACTCTCAATTTCCTCTTTCACCAACCACATATATTTTCTCTGCATTTAAACAGTTCTTTCACATTCTGATGATTTCAAATTTCGAAAGTGACACTAGTCTTGTATGTATGTATATGTATAAAGTTAAATTTTCTTATAAAGTATGTTTTTAAGTATACTTCACGATATATGGGCTGTAGCAAGAAGTGCTTATTGCGAGCTAAATCGAATAAGAGAAACTATGGAAGGAAGACGTCTAGGTAATCAATACAAATTCCAAAGCACATAATAAATAAATATACATATAAATTTATATAAATAAGTCAATAAAATTACAAGTAAAAGTTATATGTAAAGACCATGCATCAGGTACGTTGGGTTCAGGTACCAAATGGAGAAGTGACAAATAAAAAGAAAAAAAATCCAAAGGTAAAGGTTTCCAAAAAAGAACGGTTCCAATCGATTAAGAATTTGATGTTTATATGATTGTCGGATGAGAGTTCAAAATTTAAAAGTTCAAGGGTAAATAAATTTGGTAGAAATTATTAGATAAGATAAATAACAAATTCGCGTATATATATATATATATATATATATATTATATATATATATATATATATATATATATATATTATATATATATATATATATATATATATTATTATTATTATTATTATATTTTTCTTTTATTTGTTTCAGTCATTTCACTGCGGCCATACTGGAACATCGCCTTTAGTCGAAGAAGTCAATCTCAGGGCTTATTCTTTGGAAGCCTAGTGCTTATTCTATCGGTCTCTTTTGGCGAATCATTAAATGACGGGGACGTAAACACGCCAATATCGGTTGTCAAGCGATGGTGGGGGGACAAACACAAACTTTTATATATATATACGACAGGTTTCTTCCAATTTCCGTCTACCACATATGGTATAATTATACCACATATGGTATAATTATAAACAGGGCAAATTTTAGCCATTTCTCTGCACAGAGGAAATGGTTTTCAGAAGACCCAAGATGGCAGGTAAGGCTATGTGCTACGGGAGGACCGTAGTTATACTCTCGGTTCGATAATAATATGAGTGAGGAGTCTAATGCAGGTCTCGTGTGAGCATGTATATGTTAAATAAGACATTCTTTTATTCTTCTTTAATTTCTTTCAGTCATTTGACTGTGGCCATGCTGGAGTACCGCCTTTAGTCGAAATAATCTTTGTAAGCCTAGCACTTGTTCTATCGGTCTCCTTTGTCAAACCGCTAGATTACGAGGGCATAAACACACCATCATCAGCTGTCAAGCGATGGTGTGAGGGCAAACACAGACACACAAATACATACATACATCTACATACATACATACATACATACATACATACATACATACATATATATATCATATATATATATATATATATATATATATATATATAT
>NC_043002.1:69328087-69340587 GCF_006345805.1 Octopus sinensis
CAGACTCTTCCAGTTTCAATCTACAGCAACGATAATAATAAACTAATAAGAGATGATCTGAACACGGACCCTGAACATATTATGTAAAAGCAGCCAAACCTTGCTCAAAAACATATACTCGTGTCTTGGAAAACCTCGTCTTCCATATACTATGATTGAAAATAAGACGAAATGGCCATGACTGGAATGTCATTCCTTTTGTCTGCTATATCAAAGCTGGCCTGATACAGTAATTAACAACGTAAACATCGCCATATGTAGTAATCTGGAAATATTGCCAGATCCATATAATGCAACAGGGAAAGACTTTCTTACGTAAGGAACCAGCTTGAATTTCCCTTGAAGTTATATCTAAATAAGAAACATTTAATGAGCAAGCGAGTGTCACCATGGGATCGCTTGAACTGCTAGAAATATCCGTCAAGTTTCCTTCAAATCATATTTTAGTATCTTAAAAAGATAACGTACACATTAGCTAATGTAACCTTAAAATATACCTGTTTCTGAATGGGATGATCAAAACTGGAGCGTCTTTGAAATTATGTCTGAGGCTGGTTGAGTAATAACCTAGAAATATCCCAACCTCCATATAGTGTCAGAGGGAAAGAATTTAAAACTCTTATGTAAAGACGTAGTCAACAAATCAAGCGTAAATGTCCTGACACATCCGCTATAAGCAACAGACGATTGTTGCACAGAAAAAGAAAACAAACTAGCATAAATTAATAATTCCCGATTTTGGCTCAAAACCAGCAATTTCGTGGGAGGGGACTTAGTCTAGTACTTTATTTTTTCGACCCCGAAAAGATGAAAAGCATGAACTAAGAACCCCGAAAGGATGGACTTAGAACGTGAAACCGGAAGAAATGCTGCTAGGAATTTTTGTCTGGTGAGCCAATGATTCTGATCGCTCGCTGCCTTGCTTTTTTTTATATTCGTTTCGACTATAGGTACAAGGCCTGAAATTTCGTGGGTAGGGAATCGATTATAAAGCCCACAGTGCTCAACTGGAACTGTATTTTATCGACCCCGAAGGGATGAAAGGCAAAATCGACCTTGGCGGAATTTGAAGTCAGAACATCAAAACGGACAAAACGACGATAAGCATTTATTTTGTCCGGTATACTCTTTTACTCTTTTACTTGATCCAGTCATTTGACTGTGGCCATGCTGGAGCTCCGCCTTTAGTCGCGCAAATCAACCCCAGGACTTATTCTTTGTAAGCCTAGTACTTATTCTATCGGTCTCTTTTGCCGAACCGCTAAGTTACGGGGACGTAAACACACCACCATCGGTTATCAAGCGATGTTGGGTGGGGGGACACAAACACACACACACACACACACACATATATATATATATACATATATACAACGGGCTTCTTTCAGTTTCCGTCTACCAAATCCACTCACACGGCTTTGGTCGGCCCGAGGCTCTAGTGAGAAGACACTTGCCCATGTGGTTCGTAAGCAAGCTACTTACCACACAGCCATTCCTACGCCTAATATGCCAACGATTCTGTTAGCTCACCACCTTGTTCTTAATAATAATTATAATGTTTTCTTTATTTATTACAAAGGTAATAATAGAATACAAAGGGCCAGGACACATTGCAATAAACATAAATATTTTCATAGAAAGCTTGTAAACGGGAAGATCAAAATATACAGGCTAACGAAAATTGATAGACTCTATAGAATGGAACCCTACTGATGGTTAATCAAAGAACCACACACATCTTGTGTGTGGTTCTTTGAGAAGCTTGATCATTTAGGAGCTATCGTTTCTCAGTTAACGTCGAACGTGTAGTGTAGGCCCGTTTACTCGGGCCATATTCGCCATTACAACCCCACTTTGGGAGAAACTTTTCTTCCCCTCTATCCTCACTTTTCTCGCAAAAAGAAACTTTAAAAAGTCGATGAGAATTGGGCTGAAGAATCCCGATAAGCATTTTGTCCGATGCGATCACTATTCCGTCAGTTCGCTGCTTTAACAAGCATTGATTAATGGAAATAGGAACAAAAACAAAACGCTGCAGGTTCTCTAGCTATGTGCGTCTCTGTATTTCATCTCTTACGATTTAATATATCAGTTTGCAATAACAACCACTACAACAACGATATCAACAACAGCAGCAGCAGCAACAACAACAACAACAACAACAACACAACAACAACAATAAAATATCCGAGAATTATAAAAGAAGGATCAAATAATAATAAAAAAAAAGAACGTTGTATAATAGAAAAGTAAAGCGAACTTGTAAACTTACCTGGAGAACAGTTTCAGAGAAAAATCAAATGTTAGGTTTGAGGTAAGAACATTTCACTTTGACAGATTTACAAATGAGGATAAAAGAAATAGCAGTTATTAAAATAGAATATGAGTTTCTCTCAATATAAAACCTTCACGATCGGAACCAACCAACAAAACTATGTAAACAAGGTGAGATTTAAAATGTAAAGGTATTCTTTTACGATAAATTACGAAATTCTTGGTTGAAAATGTGCACGACTCAAACTCAGGTGCGACTTATTTTATATCTTTGATTCAAACTTTTTGCGTGACATTGTTGTTGCTGTTTGTGTCATGAAATTATAATGTATCCGTGGGAGTGGGGAAAACAGGTGAAGTTGAAATCTCCTCTACGTTTTAAAATTGAATGAAATAGTCATCTTTTAATAAGTAGCCTCGTTTTCGTTTTTGAAATTGGTTTGTATTTATTTACAATGGAGCTCAGGATTTTTGGTGTTGATAACATAAAATTGTTGGCTGTTTTCTTTAGGATGGATGGATGGATAGAAAAAAAAAACACCTCTTGGTTTCACATTATAATCTTAAGAAAATAATGGAAGGTAAAAAGACACGATTAACAATGATTATGTATTTAACATGGATTTGTTTGGCTTTGTGACAGAGTTTAGATGTACGTCCAGATTGTTGGATAGTCGACCAGCTTAGCTTATTACCTGTTACTTCTCACCTGTTCTCTATAAACCTAATACTGACATTCAGTGGGCCACCGATAGTGACGGTAGGAGAAGAGGCGGAGGGCGAAGAGGCGGAGGGCGAAGAGGTTTTATGTGGTAGACAACAGGAGCAAATGAGGGAGCGGGGAGGTGAAATAATATCCACACCTCTACTTCTCATTCAATGCGAATTGCTTTACTTGTCGTGGTAGTGGCGGTGGCAGTGTTGTTGGGGTGGTGGTGGCGACGGTGACTGGGATAACAATGTGCTATGTTATAGGAAGGGTGGGGGTGGGGGGAGAAGTCTGATTTGTCGATAAAAATTCTATCCTCCACCGCCTCCGCCACCAACGTCGCCAACGTCGCTGTGCGTCTTTTGTCGTTGTTATTACTATTGTTACTGCCAGTGTAGTGGCGGCGGTGGGGTGGCGGCTATGATAGCAATGGTTAGGCGCTGTGGTTGGAGGTGGTCATGGCGGTTTGGTAGTAGCCGGGAGGAGTCATTCATCGCTGTTAATACTTAGCGCATCTGTATGCTTGATATATATATATATATATATATATATATATATATATATATATATATATATTATATATATATATATATATATATATGTATATATATGCTTTATTCAAAAGCAGCAGAAAATTCAACGCAACCTGTTATTCTGAGTTTCACGTTCCCGTTCGCCGGACAGTTTTTGCTAGAAAAAACTGTCCGACGAACGGGAACGTGAAACTCAGAGTAACAGGTTTTGTTGAATTTTCTGCTGCTTTTGAATAAAGCATATTACTCTACCACTGGTATTTGAGTACTCTTTTTTTCACCTTGTTTCACATTTATGTGTTTACTCCGGTATATATATATTTATAATAACAAAATATTTGCGCTGAAAACCCCATTTGGATAAACGTCGCAGGCTATCCAATACATGTGTGTGTGTGTGTGTATGTGTGTGTGTGTGTGTGGTGTGTGTGTGTGTGTGTGTGTGTTGTGTGTGTGTGTGTGTGTGTGTGTGTGTGTGTCTTATTCGTTCGTCGCTCTGACGAAGATCATCTAATGATTAGGTGGTGACCGGTCCTCATGAGTGTGCCGATGGTTAGTTAAATGAGCGTACAGAAGTATCTTAGGCAGTATGGACAGAGACAGCAGGTGGCAGTGGGAGAGCTGAAGGCATTTTCTTTTCTAGTCTGCGTTGCTCAGCCACAGTTACACCCAAAGGCTCCACATGTCTTGGATTCCTTACAGATTTCTGGACGCCATTCTCTGTCAGATGCTATTTGCTTTCACTATTTATGGTTGAATTTGAACACCGTCAGTGAAGTTTTTAGTGTGTTTTTGCAGCACTTTACCTGGCTTCCACGGGAGAGTTTACCATACTGGAGTTTATTGCAGAAGAGCTTTTTTTAGGAGCCAGTGGTTTGGCTCGTGAACAACGTAACCTGCTTAGCGCAGTTGTGACTGCATCAGAATCGTATGGATGCTGGGCAGTTTAGCACAAGAGAGTACCTCTGTGTCATACATCCTGTTCCGTCACTTGATGTCGAGAATTATTCTGGGGCGAGTAGAATGGAAGTGACTACATGTTGGTAGGCAGTTCATTCTTAAAGACCATAGAGAAGTGAGTTGAGAATTATGGTCCGGTACATATTAATCTTTGTCGCTGAGGTGATGCCTCTACTCTTCCATACATTCTTGTGGACTCTGCCAAATGCATCGCTGGCCTTGGCGACACTGGGATTCTCTTCACCAGTCACAGTTCGGAGAGTAGGCTTCTCAGTCAGGTGAACTTTTTCCACTTCATTCTGTCGTTCAATCAAACTCTGGAGCAATTATTAATGTCTGCATAGATCTTTCACTCTGACTTATAAGTACGAAGCCTTGCATTCTCGGAAGACAAGGTTTTACGAGGGGCTGCTGAAAAGTTCCTAGCTTTAAGGGTATCGTGAACCTGAAAGGCCTGGCTGGAGGCCCAGCATTCCGAGTTCTTTTACAGGGCTTTGAAAAACTGAAGGACCGCTGCAATAAGTGTATGAATCTGAGAAGGGAATACGAGGGACGTTCAATAAGTAATGCCTCTGACCCACTTGCAGTTGTTTGATTAGCTGAAATTTTGCATGTGCAATCATTTATATCTCTATAGAGTAAGTGGCAAATTACAGCCCTGAATTCATCGTGGTTTCTGATCTACAGGTGTTTGAACCGAGTCAAGTGTGAAATGGAGCCTGTTGAGTGTCGAGCAGTGATCCGGTTTTTCTATTTGAAAGGACGCACACCACGGGAGACTTTTGATGAAATGAAAGTAACTTATGGTGATGATGCCCCATCATATGACCTTGTAAAACGCTGGCATCGTGAATTCAAACATGGTCGGAACTCTGTGGAAACAGCTCCCAGATCTGGTCGCCCCCTTCTGCCATTGATGAGGCATCTGTCCGTCAAGTTGAGGCTGCCATTTTGGAATATCGACGCATAATTATTCGCCAAATAGCCCATGAGGTCAAGATTAGTACCGGGTCTGTGGAAACTATCATTCATGACCATTTGCATATGCAAAAGGTGTCTGCCAGATGGATTCCCAGGTTGCTCACGCCTTTCCAGAAGCAAGAACGCGTCGAGTGCTCGAGGGTGAATTTGGAGATGTGCCAAGAAGATGAGTCAAAATTTTTCAAAAGACTGATTACACAGGATGAAACCTGGGTCCATCACGATGATCCAGAGACCAAAGCCCAGTCAATGCAGTGGAAGCACCGTGACTCACCCCCTCCAAAGAAGGCAAGGGTGCAGCCCTCCGCTGGCAAGGTCATGCTCACAGTCTTCTGGGACCAGGACGGAGTAGTGATGACAGATTTCCTGGCAAAGGGTACCACAATTGCAGGAGCCTATTATGCTTCACTTTTGAGGAAATTAGAGAAGTTATCAAAATCAAGAGGCGGGGCAAGATCAGCAAAGGCATCCTCCTCCTGCAGGACAACGCTCCGGTCCACAACTCGCTTGTCGCCAGATCAGAAGCACAGGCGTATGGCTATGAACTCCTCCCAATCCCCCCTACTTTCCTGACCTTGCACCCTCTGATTTTCACCTCTTCCCAATCATGAAGTTGTTTTTGAAAGGAAAGCGTTTCCCAGATGATGCAGCCTTGATTTCTGAAGTCACGTTGAGGTTGGAGGACCAAGCTGGGTTCTTCTACAAAAACAGTCTCCAGAGCCGCATCAAACGATGGGAGAAATGCGTAACTCTGGGTGGTTCCTATGTAGAAAAAGACTAATAACTGTGCCAAGTTTCGTTGCTCTACTGCTATGGGAAGTGGGTCAGGGGCATTACTTATTGAACGCCCCTCGTACGTTGAATAAAATCATAATTAAGAGATCCTCTTAGAGATCCTATTTTCTTTTACCCAAAGCAAGGAACTGTTCAGCACCTCCTTGTACACATTAACAACTTTCAGTTCCTTTTTAATAGCCTCAGTAGTGATATCATCATTACTTTATATATAACAAATATATTTGCTAAAACGGCAAACACTTTCTGAAATCTACTTTAAGGCATGAGGGAGTCGCCTTAAGATAAATTCTTGGCCTTATTAAAAGTAATTTTAGGATCAACCACATTAGGAGAAAGTAGGTTCTTTTCATACAATATTTTTTCATATTTTTCTCGGGTATAGTCTCAATACATTTTGTTTGAGACAGAACGCACTCTTTGTTCTTCTAAGATTTAGGGTAAAGTTCTGTAATCAGGAAAGTATTACACGACCGTTTAGCTCTTATATTCGGTTGTAATAGACTCTGATACCTGATATTTTGTGTAGACACCATAGATAGTTATACCTGAAATAAAATGTACTTTTGGGGATCCAAAACAAAACCAGGAAAATCTCTAATTTGCTATTCATTTTTTATTATATAACCTAAATGTTTATTAAAAAAGCCTTGCCAAGCTCTTATTTGTTCCCAATAATACAACAATTCTCGAGATTTGTACGACTTATAAACGTCAATCAATACACAAGCAGTCATGTTTAGTCTATTTAAATAACAACCATAAGTCAGACTATAACGCAATCCACCATGTCATTATTCGTCAAATATGTGGAAACATCTTCCAGTTCTCTGTATGACGAGTCATTATAGACTGGATAGACCAATGTGTGGTGATACAGAATAAAAATATAGAGGAATATAACACCTATTATTAATTACTGTTTTCTTTTTCTCAGACTAATTGTATAGACCAGTTCCTGTTAGTGTCTCATGTCAAATGGATGCATAAAACTCCTAGAATCCAGGTTCCAGTTTAAATTATAATAAGCTCACCATACAGATAGTCTTATTAATGGCTAGCTCGTCTATAGTAAAACTTTATCTGAACTTTCTATTTAAGTCTTTCCGGTACACCACGAATGTACAGTTGATATGGAATAGAGTGCAACAATACGAATACATTAAATGATCCCATCAGCAAACTTGATAAATAGTAAGAATTTCTATTAGGTCTAATTTAGTTTATTGAATTTTAATATAGTTTAGTCAGATATCTGGACAATGCTTTGACAAACAATTGTAATGATCGGAACAAAACCAGGAGCTATTAAACATTGACCGCCAGATAGCCTTACATGGTCTCAAGGAAAATATAGCTGATTAAGGAAATCTCACTTTCTTTAATTTTCTCTTTTCATCTCTTGCAGGAGAAGTGGGTAGTGTTTAGAACCGAAAGACAAACAGCCATGATTCGGTAAGATCTCGCTGCCATTAGTAAAACAGTCTGATAGTGATGGGTTTAGTGGAATCGTTGAGCACTGGAAAAAATGCCTTGTGATATTTCTTCTGAATCAATACTCTCTCAGTTAAAAATCCCGCTGAGATTCATTTTGCCTTTATATTCTTCCGAGGTCGATAAAATAAATGACCAGTCAAGAATTGTGGACATTATAACCGACTTACACCTCCCTATCAAATCCCAGCCTTTGCGCCTATGTTACAAACAACTGGCACTAATAAAGACTTCATAGCTATTATTCTATAATTATTGTGTAAGTAAAGTAAATGCATCTTCGTCGGTTTCAACGATGAGTTTTCAGTCATTCGATCATCCGAATTATTCGCACGTTATATTAGTTTTTATAAGGCTTAGTATTCCTCAAACACGCGTGCCCTTAATATAATCCTCCGGCAGAATCAGCGTGACACAGTGTAACAAACTGATATCATTCAGTTACGGCCTGAGTCCATTCGACGAGTTTTCACACATTTTCACATCTACGCGATTTCACTTGGGGTCAAGACGTGGAATCGAAACAAGGTTCTCAGGATATTGCAGACACACACACACATACTCACACACACACACACCACACACACACACACACACACACACACACACACATGCACGCACGTACGCACGCACGCACACTCTACCACACAATGTAAATACACATGCGTGTGTGCAAATATAAAAAATTATGTAGTAGAGTTCTTTCCCTTGTATTACAAACCGATTTAATTTTTGAACTGAGTTACCTCCCTTGGATACAGTCTCCTGTTTCAGCCAAACTATGATATCAATTACAGCGTTGGTTGAGCTGGCAGAATCGTTAGTGAGTCGAACAAAATGCGTAACGTTATTTCTTCTGGCCCTTTACCGCTGAGGTTAGCTTTACCTTTCATCCTTTTAGGATCGAGAAAATAAAATACCAGTCAAGTGCTGGGATCGATGTAATGACCTAACCTCTTTCTTTAAAATTACTAGCAATTTTTTTTCTTTTACAGGTTTCTGTCATTGCCTGCAGCCATACTGGAGCAACAGCAAGTATATTAGTCAATTATACCGCTCTAGTACATATTTCAGTTTGGTATCAGTTTTATAGATTTCACTTTATCGAATTGTGATGCTACAAGAAAGAAACGTAAATAACACCACTTTTTTTTTCTTTTTTTAGACCATGTCCAACGTGTTAACAAAAACAGAATGGCTTTCGACCATTTCTTCAACACAAAACATCAACTTTGCGTTGTCAGAGCAAGAGCTCGTACGTTAAAACAAGAAAAAAAAAAAAACGGAAGCTGTTGCGCGACATGGCAACATAGTCACAATTCCGACCAGGACGGGCGCATGCTAAGTCCAAGCAGATGTGTGCAGTGTTCCAGTAGAATTTTGCTCAACTGAGTAAGCAACAAGTGAGAAACGGTTATGGATTTAAGCATCTGTCTCAACAGCATCCCGTGGCTCTCGGCAGAAGACGCAAAGCACTATAAATGACTAATAAAAACAACTGAGAAGTATTGAGTGGTTGCAGAAGGGACAAAATGGCCCAGTTTGGATGGTCTACCTAATAAATTTTATAGTTATATGCCAGACTTGTTTGAGATCTCTTGTCAAACGTCTATCGCAAGTGGCAGCAAAAGGGGGGAGAATTCTCAGTTCTATGAGCCGGAGCGCATTAACGCTGCTAGAAAAGGACTTAATAAAGGGGACACTATAAATACACAATTTCCGGCTTATAGCCCTGATAAATGCAGTGTTTAAGATTCCGGCTAAGGTGTTAACAATGAGTTTGGTGCTTGTCGTCGGTTGTTTTGTCTGGGATGCAATCCTCAATAAATCCATCTACAACAGTACCTACTTCATGCGATACGTCACAGAGGAAGGGGCTAACAAACCTGGTGTTCGTGGAGTCTCGATTGATTTGAGTCAGTCGAAAGCTTTCGATAGAGTCGACTATTGCTACCTGGTAAAAATCCTAAAAGCTATTGGTTTCGCACCCGATTTTTCAGAAGCAAGATCGCAGCGATACACAATGGTGGTCAAGGCAAACAACCTCCTTTCAGAACCGCAATACATCTCGTGCTCATTCCTTGAGAAGTGCTATTTCTCATATCTTCTACACATATTGATTCTCGAGCCATTGACACGAAAGCTAGAACTCTTCAGAGGCATGTCTTTGGAGCAGGGATGCGGAAGAGCTGTATCGGCGTGTACGGATATCATCACCATAATTGTGTCAGACACCACGGAACTGCAAGTAGTCTATTTCATTCTAAAGGTATGCGCGGCGATGGCAGAAACATTGATAATCATCATCATTGTTCGACCGTGGTCGAGACAATGGAATTTACCATGCTACGCCAGACTTCACGGTCCATCATAGCATTACGGAGGTCCTGTTGCTGGATGCCTGTATCCCTGTAGATTACATCAAGGTAGGAGAGTGTGCGCCCTCTGGCATCGCGATTAGATGGCTTCTAGAGGAGAAGAGTAGAAATTGCCTCGTTTTCAGCTCTACAACAATGTCCAGCAAACTGGACTCTCCTACCTTTCACAACATAGATAAATCTAGACAAGTCAGTTGGCTTGTGAATCGGCATCTAGAAGGACAGTTCTATGTCGTCGAACAGCATAGGTGATGGCTCGAGAGAGGGGTAGGCTAAATTGCTCGGAGTCTGGTTTGGTACGAATCTCCAGATGGACAAATTCTGAGACAAGGTCGTGTGCAGAGTAGCTAACGTCACTCAGAAATGGGCTGCGAGGAGAGGAAGTTCTCCCTGAAATGTCGTGCAGAGGAGGCGAATACCTACATCACCTCAGGCATTACTCACCGCTTGGCAGTTGTACTTTGACCCAGTCCACGTTTGGCCAGATTGGAGCGTCTGCTTTTCTACTTCACGTGGAAGGGGTGCGTTTCACCTTTAGGCATACATCAGTTGCCAGCGCCCTCCGGAAGGCTGACAAGGTATGCTTAGATTTCGCTTAGTTAGATTTCGGCCTGCCCTGAGCGCAAGGCCTCATGAGGTGAGAGCATAACCAGGTTATACAAGGCATTTGTTGTTAATAATTATGTTCAATAAATAAGACGGCAAGCTGGTAGAATCGTTAGCATTCCGGGCGAAATGCTTAGCGGTATTTTGTCCGTCTTCACGTTCTGAGTTCAAATTTCGCCGAGGTCAACTTTGTTTTTCATCCTTTCGGGGTCCACAAAATAAGTTCCCGTTGAGTACTGGGGTCGATGTAATCAACTTACCCAACTTCTCTGAAATTGCTGGCCTTGTGCCAAAATTTGAAATCAATAATTATGTTCAATGGAGGCGCAATGGCCCAGTGGTTAGGGCAGCGGATTCGTGGTCGGAGGATCGCGGTTTCGATTCCCGGATCGGGCGTTGTGTGTGTTTATTGAGCGAAAACACCTAAAAGCTCCACGAGGCTCCGGCAGGGGGTGGTGGCGACCCCTGTTGTACTCTTTGGCCCCAACTTTCTCTCACTCTCTCTTCCTGTTTCTTGAGTAACGCTGCGATGGACTGGCGTTCCGTCCAGCTGGGGGGAACAAATACGCCACAGAAACCGGGAAACCGGGCCCACGAGCCTGGCTAGGCTTGAAAAGGGTGCATAAATAAAATAAATTATGTTCAATGAATTGGTTATGCTTCTGCGATACACTAAATATTCAAATAATTTTTTTATTTACAGAATTCCAAGTAATATTTAATTATAAAAAATATAATAGGATTTTTAAAACATCAAATATCTGTGAAGGTCCAGTAGAGTTAATAGGAATCAGAGGTGTCCATGGGTAAAAAATGGTCGAGGGTGTTGCACTCACGCACGGTTTCGATTCTAGGACAGGGTAGCGTGTTGTATATTCTTGAACAAAACACTTCTTTTAACCCGTCGTGGGTCAGCAGGGTCCCTTGGAACCTCAGCAAATTTTAAAATTTATGCAACTTTTACATTTTTTATTGAAATGATTTTATATCTCATGACTTTTATTGTCAATAGTCTACTTATGCACATACAAATTTTGAGTTAAAAATTTCCACTCATATGGATGTTATAGCATAAAATACGGTTATTGGTCTTCTGTGAAATTATTTTTTTCTGTTCCTTTTCTTCGTATTTGTTCTGGTATGAATCGATATACTAAATAATTTTGTTCTATTTTATATTTAGTGCTATATGTATAATTAATAAAACTATTTAAAAATGTTGATTTCTCTCAATAAATATTTTTATAGTCAATAAATTATAGTTTAATTCGCCTCCATTAAACGCTGATGATTTGTGGATAGTGCGGAAATGCGCAAAAATAGAAGGGCGGTTCCTCGGGACCCCAATGGCCCTTTGTGTAATTCCAACCCTGCCGGTCCACGAAGGGTTAATATTGTTCCTGTCCATCACTCAGCTGTATCAATGACTAATCTAGCAGCGGACTGACGTCCAGTTCAGGGTGGATATTGTGATATCGGTTACTTACTTGTACGACATGGAAACTGGGTAACGGGATTTATGAATCCTTGTAGTCAGAGACGTCGCTAAGCACCTGAAACCCCTGCGATTGCAGGAGACATCCGCGGTTGAGGGGCCTCATGGTAAGATCAAAGTACGTAGATGAGTCATCAAATTACTTTGGTTAAGATGCTGAACAAGAATTAAACTATCGATGTTAACTGAAAATTTCAAGACATAAAATGGTAATATATTGTACTTGCAGTGCGGCGAGCTGGCAGAAACGTTAGCACGCAGGGCGAAATGCTTAG
>NC_043002.1:69345587-69348087 GCF_006345805.1 Octopus sinensis
TTAGTAATTTTGCTCGTTGAAAAGAACAAAATAGAAGAGAATAGATTAGTATAAACCGAAATAAATCGAAATAAAAGATACCCAGAGACATTAAAATTTGATTAGATATAGATTAAAAATTAAATTCACTCTAATCTTCCGTAGAATCACGGCGAGGTGACATACTTTTTATTGATGACCTTCAACTCAACAAAGCGGTAGAAAAGCAATCACTTGACCTGATAGAAACAACCGCTAAATACTATTCATTATTTAACCGTAAAAATGTCCTAAAAAAGAAATGACACATTAGAGGTTTAAGCATCCAGTTGGAATGTTCTATCAAAATTGTTAGGGGCTAAAGAACAATAACAGCAACCAACAAGAACTCTAGGGTAAAGACGACGACGACGCCGACACCGACGATGACGACGACGAAGTCGACGTTGATGATATGATTGTCGATGATGATTTAAATATAATTTAGATTAAAATATTTATTTATTTATTTCCCATAGCGGGGCTACACACAGAGGGGGCAAACAAAGACAGGCAAAGGGATTAAGTCGATTACATCGACCCAGTGCGTAACTGCTACTCCCCGAAAGGAAGAAAGGCAAAGTCGACCTCGGCGGAATTTGAACTCATAACGTAACGGCAGACG
Source organism: Octopus sinensis (assembly GCF_006345805.1). Taxonomy (NCBI): domain Eukaryota; kingdom Metazoa; phylum Mollusca; class Cephalopoda; order Octopoda; family Octopodidae; genus Octopus; species Octopus sinensis. Next base: position 69,346,231 of record NC_043002.1, read on the forward strand.
AAATGCCTATTTCTTTATTACTCACAAGGGGCTAAACACAGAGGGGACAAACAAGAACAAACAAACGGATTAAGTCAATTACATCGACCCCAGTGCATAACTGGTACTTAATTTATCGACCCCGAAAGGATGAAAGGCAAAGTCGACCTCGGCGGAATTTGAACTCAGAACGTAACGGCAGACGAAATACCGCTAAGCATATCGTCCGGCGTGCTAACGATTTTGCCAGCTTGCCGCCCTGTTTAGATTAAAATATTAGCATTTCTGAGGGATAATAAAGTTGTGTCTTCTGGTGACATGTCAAATTCTTTTAAATCAGGGAAGCAGTAGAAATGAAGAGAAACGATCAAGTTTTTCTTTTGAAGAAACAAGCCAAATGTAACATGAACAGCACAAATCTGACTTTTCAGGCCCGTTAGAGATTTATATTCTTTTGCACAAATGTGGTAATGATGGACGCCTCTTGCTGTAGGCGTTACACATACATACATACAAACAAACATACATACATACATACATACATACATAAATACATACATACATACATACATACATACATACATACACATATACATACATATATACATACATATACACACACATATAAAGATGTACATACATGTGCACGCACTATATGAATGAAAGTATATCTCCCACGTACTTATGCACACACGAACACTCAAACTCCTCACACACATGCCCACACCAAACAATTCAGATATCCACAAATTCGGAGTATTGTCTTGACAGATACAAAAGAGTTTTGTCACTTTGATGGTGATCGGATTGAATTCTCTAAAAGTAAAGAAAAAAAAACAACAAATTAATCCCAAAGAAGCTCTCCTCACGCGCACTCACACGTACACTCACATCCCACACGCACCCTTACACAACTTGCTACAAGGCAAGATCATGCATCGCATCCTGTTTATGTCGCACGTCGAATCTGAGGTTGGCCCTTCCATTTTATTTTTACTCGTAGACTACGAACACTCGTCGAGTAAATTTAGTGAAAAATACCTCGCTAAGACGAGTTATGATGCGCGTTGTGAGATATACGTATTTATTATATTTCGCAGAGCCAGGAATATTATTATCAAAGAGCTCTTTCTCATTTTTAAGACATAAAGATGTAATTTCAGAGAGATACATTGCTGTTTCTTACCGATCGATTAACCGCATAGGTCTTCTTCCCTCGTTGATTTAACGTCGTTCCGAAGTGTTGCTGTACTTAGAGCGTTTGAACTGGAGGATTACTCCCCTTATCTCACCTCACTTACTTGAGGAGGCGAGAAAAGAACTAAGACATCAGAGAGGGTAAAGTTAATACAGCAAGTTTTTAGGGCAATGATTGAATGATTAAAAGAAAAGGGAGCACTCCGTCGGTCACGACGACGAAGATCCCAGCTGATCCGATCAACGGAACAGCTTGCTCGTGAAATTAACGTGCAGGTGGCTGAGTACTCCGCAGACATATGTACCGTTAACGTAGTTCTGAGGGAGATTTAGCGTGACACAGGGTGTGACAAGTCTGGCCCCTTTGAAATACAGGTGCTACTTATTTTTGCCAGCAGAGTGGACTGGAGCAACGTGAAATAAAGTGTCTTGCTCAAGGATGCAACACGTCGCCAGGAACTGAACTCACGACCATACGATCGTGAGCCGAATGCCTTAACCACTGAGCCACGCGCTTTCACATTGAATGATTAGATTCGGGAGAATGAGTGAATGAAACGCCAAGGCGGAGTGGAAGAAAAGCATGCATTGATGATGATGATGATGTTGATGATGACGACGACGACGACGACAGTAGTGATTGACGAGGGACGTTGAGGAGTAGGAGGAGGAAGATGAAGA
>NC_043002.1:69350587-69393087 GCF_006345805.1 Octopus sinensis
TTCATACATATATACATACATACATACATACATACATTCATACATACATTCACACATACATACATATATACATACATACATACATACATACATACATACATTCATACATACATACATACATACATACATTCATAAATACATACATTCATGCATACATACATTCATACATACATACATACATTCATACATACATACATTCATACATGCATACATACATTCATACATATATACATACATACATACATACATACATACATACATACATACATAAATACATTCATACATACATTCATACATACATACATACATACATTCATACATACATACATACATACATACATACATGCATGCATACGTATGTATGTGAGTGTGTGTGCGTGTGGAAACATTTTATGATTTTTATATAGATAATTTTTTTACGCACCCACTCTGTTTCTTTTTCTCCATTTTCTCTCTACTTCTCTCTCTCTTTCTCTCTCTGACTCTCTCTCTCTCACAAACACACACACGTACACACACTTGAATATTATTCAACTAGTTTCAACGACTGAACTGTGACCCAGCTGGAGCAAAGCACTGATGGGTTCAATTTACGATATCGTCGCCAACATGTCTTAACTGGGGGTTCTGTCGATGCATATTTCGCTGAACCGTTTGTTTTAGGGGGACGCAAGCAAACCAACACCGGATGTCATACAGACAGATACTTATACACACGTATAGATATGTACATAACGGGCTTCAGCACAGTTCTGAAATTGTGCATCAACTCTAGGTTAGAATAGAAAACACAAGCTGAAGATGATAGACAGAGATTCGAACCCAAAACCACAAGGGTGCGAAGTGAGCTTTTTAAAGCGTACACCCATGGCTACGCATATATGTATGTGTGTTTGTGTGTGTATATAAATATGTAAATACATATTATGTATAGATAGGCATCTAGTTATGAAATGTATGTATACATATATGTATAAATATATACATACACACATAATCTGGGACCTTGAAGACTGCTTTAATACAAGAAAGTATACTAGTCCCTTAATATTTTATATTCAATATTTCATCTATTCAATAAGACAATCAATACTTCATTTCATTTTGCTATATATATATTATTTATACTATATATTCTATATTCTACATTAATATTATAAAGAATATAAATAAAATATAAAACAGAGTTGGAATTTCTTTGAATAATATATATATATATATATAATTTTACATTATATATAAGGGCTTAGTAAAATAAATTACTTTGCCACATACTGAACTCATTAGAAATAACAGCTAAAGAAATTTCTTCAGCTATTTCTAATACTTAAAGAAGATCTCTCTCAGATAGTGTTTGCCTAAACCAACTCACAAGCCCTTATATATAATGTAATATTTTGAATTCGCCTAAAATGGTCCCTTTACATACTGAATACTTGGTGAAATTGATTAATAATTAATTAATTTTACCCTCAATTGTTGGAATATATATATATATATATATATTATATATATATATATATATGCATGCATATATATATATATGCATATATATATATATGCATGCATATATATATATATGATATATATATATATATATAATATATGCATATAATAGAAATATTAAAATTACTAAGTCTCTCTAAAAGAGAACAACGGCAGCGTTCCCGGAAAATAATAGTTATCGCCATACTAATATGGCATTCTTATAAAAATAACAATAAAGCTGTCCGCTTATTAGCTCCATGAGGCCATCGCCTTAAGTTAGCTATTTGATACACAAACTGTATCCATATACCTTCGAAGGTTATATGGATACAGTTTGTGTATCAAATAGCTAACTTAAGGCGATGGCCTCATGGAGCTAATAAGCGGACAGCTTTATTCTTATTTTTATAAGAATGCCATATTAGTATGGCGATAACTATTATTTTATATGCATATATAGATATATATATATATATATATATATATATATATATATACATGCATATATATATATATAATATATATATATATATATATATATATATATATATATATGCATATATATATAGCATATATATATATGCATATATATATATATATATATATATATATATATATATATATATATATATTATATAGATATATATATTATATATATATATATATATATATATATATATAATAAAACATATCTACTTATTACCTACCTATCTGTATACATACATACAAGCATACATATAAATACAAATACATACATACATACATACATACATACATACATACCTACATACATTCATACATACATACATGCATACATACATACATGCATTCATACATACATACATACAGACAGACAGACAGACAGAGAACATTCTCTACACTCAGCAATATATTTATGAAATTCGTCACGTGGACAGTTTTGTGCTATATTTAAAACTAGAGACATTTTTTTAAAATGTTTTTGCTTAATACACCATATGAAGTTATGATTAAAATCGTTTTTGTTTTTAGTACACCCACAGACAGACACGTATGCACACACATACGGTCACACAGACACACACACACACACAAACACATACGCACATATGTACTCATTGAGACAAACAAGCACGCACAAAACTCACGCGCGCGCGCGAACACACACACACAAACACATGTAAGTATTCGTACACATACATACACACAACCACACACCCGCATATATGAAACACATCATGAAGTTAGAAAAAATAGTTTCTTGCATAACTACTCGCACATGCATATTTAGATATACACACACACATACACACAGACACACAGACAGACAGACACACACACACACACATACACATACACACACACATTTACATCGATATACGGGTGTGCTGAAAAGTTCCTGGCTTTGGGCAAGAGAAAATACAGGAGGATCAGTAAATTTTAATTTTATTCAACATGTTTCCCCTCTCGGATTCACACAGTGCGGCGGTTGTTCGGTTTTGCTAAACCCTGCAAAAGAATTCGGAAAGTTTGGGCCGCCAACTAGACCTTTCGTGATGCCCTTAAAACCAGGAACTCTTCCTCATTCCCTCATATATGTATGCACACAAACACATGTATGTATGTATGTATGTATGTATGTATGTATGTATGTATGTATGTATGTATGTATGTATGTATGTATGTATGTAGTATGTATGTATGTATGTAGTATGTATGTATGTATGTATGTAGTATGTATGTATGTATATATATATATTATAATATATATATATATATATAATATATATATATTATATATAAAACTGTAGTTGTGTGAGTGTCTGTCCCCTTCGATTTAGATTCCTAACTACTCCCACATTTTGCGGTGCAGTTTAACCAAATTCGGGTATCTTATAGTCGTGATTCATATCGAGCCCGTCTGAGTATTAGCGCGCGTCTACGATGAGTCTACGATTTTAAAAATAATTTAACATCATTTTTTATTCCATTTTAATGCATAATTCTTCGTGTGTCGATGGCGGCGGAGTTGGCGTCCACGGTCACACCTGCACCTGTTTGCTTCCCCCCCTTCTTCCCTCCCTCGTGAAGCTGTGGGGAAGGGAGTGTAAGGAAATCAACGTCGTAAAGCGTTGTCAAGGAGACCAGCGTTCTTTTAGAACAACGACTTCATGGTTTGAAGACACTGAGTCAACGATTTAAAAAAAAAATTATCATCATTTTTAATTCCATTTTTGATGCATTTTTTTGCTATAACTCTCTAAAAATGCTTATATAGTTATTTCCCTTACAAACCCGAGCAACGCCGGGCGATACTGCTAGTATATATATATATATACAAACACACAAACACACGCAAGTATTCGTACACATAGATACACACAACCACACACCCGCATATGTATAAGTATCTGTCTGTATGACATCCGGTGTTGGTTTGTTTGCGTCCCCCTAAAACAAACGGTTCAGCAAAATATGCATCGACAGAGCCCCCAGTTAAGACATGTTGGCGACGATATCGTAAATTGAACCCATCAGTGCTTTGCTCCAGCTGGGTCACAGTTCAGTCGCTGAAACTAGTTGAATAATATGCAAGTGTGTGTACGTGTGTGTGTTTGTGTGAGAGAGAGAGAGTCAGAGAGAGAGAAAGAGAGAGAGAAGTAGAGAGAAAATGGAGAAAGAGAAACAGAGCGTGGGTGCGTAAAAAAGTTACCTATATAAAAACCATATATATACCTATATAAAAACTATATATATATAGTTCAAATTTATAGAACAACAAAGAGGATAACAGGTGTAGGAACAACAAGCAAGTGTATTAGTTTGACGCTCGTGGAAAATGGAAAACTTTTGTTCTACTGCACCAGATTTCAAGAATTTTATGTCTAAATGTAGCTTATCACTAGTTAAACATAATTTTAAAAAAACAACTAAATTTGATTTCGATTAAAACTGAAGTTGTGACACTGCTTGGAAAACGCCGACAGCGACAAAAAAGCTACGTTAAGAATATTAATCAACTACTACCAGAGAAGAAAGGTACGAATTTTAAAGCGGCAAGCTGGCAGAATCGTTAGCATCAGGGGCGAAATGCTCAGCGGTATTTCATCTACCGTTACGTTCTGAGTTCAAATTCCGCCGAGGTCGACTTTGCCTTTTATCTTTTCGGGGTCGATAAGTTAAGTACCAGTTACATACTGGGGTCGATGTAATCGACTTAATCCGTTTGTCTGTCCTTGTTTGTCCTCTCTGTGTTTAGCCCCTTGTGGGTAGTAAAGAAATAGGTATTTCTTTGGGCTCCTTATATTTGGGCTCTCTGGGCTCTTTATGTTTTAATTTGAAATACTGCCGTGGTCAGCTTTGTCCTTCATCATTTTAGAGCCAATAAACCAAGTGCTAGTTGATTACTGGTGTCACTGTAATCGGCTGCCCACTCTTTCTAAAGTGTCTAGCCTTTATTACAAATACATCGTATATATCAAGGATGGCTAAATTGTTTGATAAGAAGATCCACGTATAATATGATGTCTACGTTAAAAAAAAACTGCAACATATTTCTCTACGTTATGTGAATATAATGTTATAACGCCTTGAGGAAAACTTTGAAACATTAACACAGAACTCTCGTGAGAATGCATACAAACTTTTAAAAAGAAAACAGCTTATCACTCATGATTATCGGAAACAAATTTTCACGCTCAGAATTGCTGAAACATGGAATAAACTAAGTGCATCAGTTGTTACCTATCGAGCCACTACATCCTTCAAAACTTCTAAGCTTTCTGAAATTCGCCTAGAGTACGTCTAATGCCCCGACCTCTTCTTCTCCACTTCTTCTTCTTCTTCTTCTTCTTCTTCTTCTTCTTCTTCTTCTTCTTCTTCTTCTTCTTCCTTCTTCTTCTTCTTCTTCTTCTCTTCTTCTTCTTCTTCTTCTCTCTTCTTCTTCTTCTTCTTCTTCTTCTTTCTTCTTCTTCTTCTTCTTCTTCTTCTTCTCCACTTCTTCTCTTCTTCTTCTTCTTCTTCTTCTTCTCTTCTTCTTCTTCTTTCTTCTTCTTCTTTCTTCTTCTTCTTCTTCTTCTTCTTCTTCTTCTCCACTTCTTTTCTTCTTCTTCTTCTTCTTCTTATTCTTCTTCTTCTTCTCCACTTCTTCTTCTTCTTCTTCTTCTTCTTCTTCTTCTTCTTCTTCTTTTTTCCCCTATATACAACACGTCCTGTATTATACTTCTTGCGGGACCCGTGAATATTTCACGGAATTAATGGTAAACTTATTGGGTTATTTCTGAAAAACTTTATCTAAAAAAACCTGAAAGCGAGGCCTGTTTTGTATCTGGATCAAAAGATAGTCGCTAATCTGTGAAGGAAATTGGAATACGATCTTGACTTCATGCTCTTTATATATACATTACGTTGGGTCACCGGGAAAGTCTCAGTTTTTCCAGCAACGGAGCTTTGTGTCGTGGGTTTTTGTTTTCTTTTCCAGATTATTTCGCACGCTTTCAAAGAATGTATCATTGAAATCACGTGTAAACGGCTCCTTTCTCCAGAAAAGGAAATATTTGACTGCTATTTCTTGCATACCCTGCTACCACGTAACAAGTATTTCGGGTCCCTTATCGCAAATAGCTGTTACATGTTAAATGTTACCGCATTTTTATAGTTATTTTCACTTTAAAATATTTTTATATATGCCAAAAAACAATTTTTGTAATGGCATTCACTTGAAAATAATTTTAAAAAACATTAAAATATTGTCTGTTTAAAGAGAGCTAAAATGTAAATATTTACTGTACAAACAACTTAAATTTTTGAAATCACGTTCACTTAAAAATATTTCTAAATGATTAAAATATGGTGTTTAACAAAAGCGAAAATAGAAGCATTTACTGTAAAAAAACAAATCGTATTTTTTCGTTGTCAAGTTACTGTGTCTAATAGAAAGGTAAGAGTTTCTTCCCTTTCAGGATTAAGTTTGCCCATTATGCATCGTTTTGGGTATTTATACCCCGAAAACCCCTTATATCTCAAAAGCCATTTGTCTGATTTACACGAAACTTGTTTTATTTCGTTCGTATTAACATTTCAGGGACAACTGAATTCATAGTATTTTCCTATTATGTGCCAGTTTGGCTGGGTAACATTGCAAGCAAGCAAAATTCAACTTGACTTTTAATGCATTATAATAGATACACAACACTCTTTCGCTTTCTCCCTCACTCTTCACCTTACCCTCTTTTTCTCTCTCATTTTTCTTTCACTCTTCGCCTTTACCTTCAACTAATTACGTGAAAGCGTTATAGACGGGCTAATTAACGGAGAAAAAAACTTAGGTAAAAAAATTACGCATTTCACTTACTACAACTTCTCCCTCCCCCCCATCTTTCCCCTTCCCCCTCCTCCCCTATTATTTTATTCCTTTGGAATAAAACCAATGTTGTCTTCGAAACATATGTGGAAAGTAAAAGAATTTGAATAACATCTGCGTTCAACTCCATTTATTTACTTATATATATATATATATATATATATTTCAGTTTCTGTTTACCAAATCCACTCACAAGGCTTTAGTCAACCCGAGGCTATAGCAGAAGACACTTGCCCAAGGTATCACACAGTCGGACTGAACCCGGAACCCTGTTGTTATCACACATCCACGCCTTCGTTTGTGTATACATATATGATGTTTTCTATCAGATTCACTCACAGCGTATCTGTCAACGCTAGGAGCTACTGTAGAAGACACTTGGTCATGATATCGCGTAGTGAGACTGAATCTGAAAACACATGGGTGCAAAGTGAGCTTCATAACCACACAATCACGCCTGCATCTAATAATTTATCAATCCCGTTATTGGTTGAATTTCGATTCGATAATTTCCTTCGTTAATTGAATCCACTTTGCATTAATCCTATTCCACAAGGTTTGCTGTCTAGTTCCATTGTAAGATGCATCGCTTCTGAAATAATGGCTTCTCTTTTTTTATTTATTGAGAACTTTCAGGAGGAGATTTTTATTTTATCAACGGCTCACATCTTTGAAAGGTTACAGATGTAAATATGATAGTCAGCAGCATATGTTGACACCGGTTTGAAAAATACTGGTCTAGAATTTTCCATTCTTGCCTGGAATTTCTTCGACAGTTTAATGTCAAATACAGTGAGACACAACAATTGTTTAACTTTATTTTGTTGACTCCCTACTCCAAAGATTCACAGAGCTTCATTCACGAGTTTCTTTTTCAATAAGTTTCAAATATTTAACCTTTAAAACTCAACAGCAGACAATAATAGAGGTATAAAAGTACTGCAGTTCCTTATGATTTAATACCGCTTGCAGCGATACAGTTCTTGTTGACCCAGACAGTAAAGTGTGCTTTTTGAAGGGGAGACAATCTCCATTTACTTCAGCAAAACAAAACTAATCTTATGAACCACATGCTTTCATATTACTACCCAGGATGGTGCTTCCGAAACCCCCTGAAATATATTGAAAGCTGCCTTGTCTATTTTCAGAATTGATCGACATATGGTCAGGAAATTCGCAATTTCATTTCAAAATCGCCGTTGACAATTTTATTTTTTTTTTAGTTTTAGTTATCCGGGTGTGTTTAAATAGCCTATTTTGAACTGGCTTTCCTCAAGACATTACAAATTCGCTAGATCAAATAACGATTCCGGTAATGTATTTATTTTTTAAGCTGCAGTTTCTATTTTCTCCTGGTTTTCATAAAGGAGTGTCACCATATCAATTTACGTAAGGGCGTCTGTTTTTGTTGTTGCTTTTTTTTTTTAAATTTCTTTGGCTGAGAAAACAAGGTTCAATTTCACACATAGCAACTTGAATTGAAGGGTGACCTCGCAGTTCTCGAGGGTATCTGCACTGTTGTGATATGTGAAACTGTTAAGTTCCCTGATTCTTGTTTCAGTCTGTCCGGATGTGGATGTGTGAAATCGTATATCGTGTGTGCGTGAGCAAGTATGTATGCGCGCGCGCGTGTATGAATGTGTGTGTGTGTGTGTGTGTGTGTCAGTGTGTGTGATGTCTGTATGCACGTGTTAGAACTGATAGGGAACTTTAATCGACATCATCTTATGGGAAATAAAAGCATTATATGTTTTAAGATTCAACCCTTTCTCTCATTTTCCTCCTCGACCTCCTTCTCATCATCACATTCTTCTTCTTCTTCTTCTTCTTCTTCTTCTTCTTCTTCTTCATCATCACATTCTTCTTCACATTCTTCATCTCTCCCCTTCATATTCACAATGTTCTCCATATCTCTGTCTCTGTCTCTCTCAAACAGTTTTTTTTCTTTATTCTCTATATTGCATACTTTCGTGACTGTAAACTAAATTACCCACTTAATTATAATTCATTAATTAGCTTTTTTTACAAACTTTCACCCTTTCCACTCTTTTCTTTTTTCCTCTCTGCAACAACCATGTTCCCTCTTATGGTCTGATTAACTTTTAAGGGAAACAAATTGAGAGTGTTCCTGGCTCTGTTACCCGGCTCACTTCAGCTTTCTTATTCTCTATAGAAGCCCCTTGGCAGGATTGTAACTGGAAACTTTATCACAATGTTACGTTGTCTCCGCCTGAAAATTTCTGTGGTCATATATGTGTCTTAGGTTTACTCAGCCTCGATAGATACACACAGCGATCGGATTGACTTCCTGCCTAAACTCCAGTTTGAAGTGCAACTAAAAATGCTGGGATGCCTTTAAGTGTCGAAACGAATGCTTACACACACACACACACACACACTAAGATTCAGTTGGATTAAGTACTTAAGTTGAGGCACCAAATCAGTCCGGTGTTATCCGTACAGCTCGAAGTAAGGTGAATAAAAAGCAAATAAGTAACAAGGATGTTAAGATATTAGTGCATTACGGCTGTTTCAGGTGGCTCCATTTACTCGATCAATCCAAGTATTACGTCAATTTGAAATATGCCGCCTTCCTCGGATGCATAAGGCCATAAAGGTTTTCAACATACAGGATACTCCATTATAATTTTTTAAGCAAATTTTTCATCAGAACTAGAGAATAAAAGAATTACATCCTTTGTATGTTGAAAGCATACATGGTCTTATGCTTCCGAGGAAGGCGGTGTATTTCAAATTGATATGATGCTTGCATTGATCGATTAAATGGAGCCGCCTGAAACGGTCGCACATCCTTGTTACTTCTTTGCTTTATACACACACACAACACACACACACACCACACACACACACCACACACACACAACACACACACACAATATATATATATATATATATATATATAAGTAAAAAGTAAAATGGTAAAAGAGTCAAAAGGAAGAGTAAGTACGGTTAGGTAGCTTACTAATTGCTACAAATGTTTCGATACATTTTTGTACTCTTAATACGTTCTTAACAGAACACACCTCAACTATATATGTATATATATATATCAGTGCAACATCTACATTCCTTCATCACTTATGTCCCTGCTTAATTTAATTTGTCTTTAGTCGAAAGACACCTGTTGTTAATGTCCTGTCGTTTGCATTTGTATTTGTGTACCATTTCTCCGTTTTTCCTGTCCTTCTTTTCGTATAAATTCGCTGCTTTCTTCCAAGGAATCTAGTGCTCTTAGCTTAGATTTTCCTTGGGGCTGGTCAGATTGGAGCAGTCTCGAGTATAACCAGCCGAAACTGCAAAGATAATCCGGTACTCGACTGACGAAAGAAAACTCAGAATGACCTGTCCTTGTTTATTTTGTCCCTTTTTGAATCATCTAACTGTCTGGATGCTTTGCTGTCGCCTGTTCAGACAACGCCGGTCTGATGGAGGGAGTGAACTAATGTATGGAACAAACATTTGATCCCTATGAACAAATTACTCATGCAGGTCGTTTGACAAAGCTGAATTGTTATAGGTCGTCTTCGATGAGACGGTCCATTATATATATATATATATATATATATATATATATATATATATATATATATGTATATATATATATGTATAGCCTGAACAGGATAAGCTACCCCTATTTTGCAGAAAAAAAGTGTTGGCGGCGCCAACAAAGAAAAAAAAGCCCAAACAAACAAACAAACCAATAGAGGAAGCGAGACGAAGGGTCGTAGTGAGTGACGGGATGTTGTGAGGTTGGTCCCAAGACGAAGAATAACTGCACTAATATCGAGATGGAAGGTCGTAGCACGTGACGAGTAGTGAAACTCGTTCAACGCATGCCAACCTAGAAAAATAGCTTGCTAAACTTAATTAGTTTTCCTTCTGTTTAATATTACTACCTAATCCTTCATTGGATTTAGCAGAGTCCATTCTGTTGGTCTGATTCTGAGGATGACACGGTATCTTGATGTTGCTTTCTACTGCAAAAAACCCATTAATTGTTATTTCTTCGTAGCTTCTCAGCTGCTAGCATCATAGGGTCAGCAAAAGTCATGCATCTTTGATTGAGCAGAAAGATTTTTCTCCTCTCTTTTTAGCTTAAAAATGCACGTATATGCATACATACACACATACATACATACATACATACATACATACATACATACATACATACATACATACATACATACACACACACACACGTATGTATGTATGTATGTATGTATGTATGCATGCATGCATGTATGTATGTATGTATGTATGTATGTATGTATGTATGTATGTATGTATGTATGTATGTATGTATGCATGCATGCATGCATGCATGCATGTATGTATGTATGTATGTATGTATGTATGTATGTATGTAGTATGTATGTATGTATGTATTTGTGTGTGTGTGCCCGCGTGTATATGTGTGGACCAAGATGGCTGAATTGGTTAAAATGCTTGCTTTGTAATCACAAGATCCCGGGATCGATTTCATAGCCTGGTATCTTGGGCAAGTGTCTTTTACTAGAGCATCCAGTCGATATAAACCGAGCGAGTAAAACTGTGTAGACGGAAACTGTGCTGAATCCGGTTAGATGGATTATACTCTTACACACTGTATCATACTGATTTGGCATGGTGATTGCGCTAAGATTACACATGTTTGTGGAATACCCAACCTTTGATATGTTGTTCTAATGAGTAGCTGCTCAGATGATCGATCAAGCGAATACTCATCGCGAAAACCGACGGAGGATCCATTCACTATAGTTTCTAGTACACATGAATCTTTATGTGTGTATTTGTACATACTTGAATTTCTTTGCGGTGACTGTATGTGTGTGTGTGTGTGTGTGTGTGTGTGTGGTGTGTGTGTGTGTGTGTGTGTGCGCGCGTAAATGCATGAAATTAGAAACAGTTTAATGAGAGCTTGCATTTTAACGGTTTCCTACATAAATTTGCCTGCGTTTCAGTATCGTCACCTTTTATTACAATTAAATTACGAACAGACAAGTAAAGTAATACACACACACACACACACAAGCATACATCACAAGCACACAGCCCACAGACGTACATATATATACCTAAACACATATACATACACTCGCGTGCACATGTATATGTGTGTGTGTACGTATATATATGTGCATATAAATGTATATATATTTATATATATATATGCGTATGTGTGTGAGTATATAATTTTCAACTCGTACTCTCGTACACGTACGCATATTCAAATACATTCTCACGCATATACATACTTACATGCAACACAACACACACACACACACACACACACACACACACACACACACAGAGAAAGAGAGAGAGAGACCATTGATAAAAAAAGAAAAATATAAAGTATATATATATAATAATAACAAAATATATAAAGAAATAAACAAAATAAAACGAATAAAAATAAACAAGTAAAGAACATCAGGTCTTTAAATTTTTGCATAAACACACAATTATTTCTTTCTCAGCAGTGTTACTTGAAATTGAATATGATATTTTGCTTGTAGGGTAAATGGAATTGCTGACAATTCCATTTCAAGGATTATAGTCTAAAAACTGCTTAATAACTTAAAACTTAATGAAAACGCTGAGAAAAGCAGAGGATATTTGGGTTACACTTAATTAATAAGTTTTAGTTCCCCTTTCTTTTCCCTACCTTCACTGAATTCCTATATGTTTTAATGTTTTTAAACTTCCCGAAGTCTCCTTTGGAGCTTTCTTGGTCGATATTTAAGTATTCCTTTCCAAATTAAAGAATTTCTTTCGTACATGCTTACTCTAATTCCGGATGTATATGCAAATGGAAATGAGATGTTTTATTGCTCATCTTTTAAAGCAATTGACCTGTGGTTCGTTGGGCCGCGGAATACAAAACAGAGAAGAGGACTATACGTTTTAATGTTTTTCAACTTCCCGCAGTCTCCTTTGGAGCTGTCTCGGTCGATTTTTAAGTATTCCTTTCCAAATTAAAGAATTAAAGAACGCCCAGTGAGTAGGGAAGTTCGGGATCTGAGGGATTCTTTGGTTGCTCTTGCGTAGCGTTTCCCTCTGTTAGGGAGTTTTGTTGTTAGAATTAAACAAGGAGTCAGTGAGAATGAAGACTGTAAAATCCTGAGGGATGCAGTGATTCAGTACGATCACTCGACCAGTCATCGGAAACCGAACATTGTTGTGGTGAATGAAAAAGAAAGAACATGCATGATAATCGACATAGTATGTCCAGGTGGCAACAGGATCAAAAAGGAAGAAGAAAAACTGAACAACTACGACGATTTGTAGTGGAAAATACGATGGTTATGGTCAATGAGGAGAGTAGACATGATCCTAATAGTAACTGGTGCATTTGGAAGTATCAGCGCTCAACTACCAGCATGATTGGTACAAATATAAAGATAAAACATCTGCATTGCTTGGAGCTGCAAGAATTCTTCGCAGGGTTCTTGAAGCATGACCAGTAAACAAGGGTCACCTTAATATGCTGGCTGTGGACAGCTGACACTTTCCATCATACCCAACAAAATAATCTGAAAGTTTTCATCAAATAATGATAATAGTGGAGGCGCAATGGCCCAGTGGTTAAGGCAGCGGACTCGCGGTCGGAGGATCGCAGTTTCGATTCCCAGACCGGGCGTTGTGTGTTTATTGAGCGAAAACGCCTAAAGCTCCACGAGGCTCCGGCAGGGGGTGGTGGAGACCCCTGTTGTACTCTTTCGCTCCAACTTTCTCTCACTCTTCCTTCCTGTTTCTTGAGTAACGCTGCGATGGACTGGGGTCCTGTCCAGCTGGGGGGAACACATACGCCATATAAACCGGGTAACCGGGCCCACGAGCCTGGTTAGGCTTGAAAAAGGCGCATAAAAAATAATGTTAATAAGTTCCCTAATGCAGTACCAGGCAGTGGTTCTCATGGCTTAACTGATTGGAACTTGTATAATATACATGTTTTGTCTTGATATAAAAAGATGGGCTACAGCAAATATTTTGCTCAATACCACAGATTTGCTTGTCAGTTACTTGAAATTAACCGATTGAGCATGTCCCTTAGTGGCTAACGATTTGTGCATTTCTGATCACAAGCAGAAGTAGTGGGGGAGCATCGTAGTCATGTGTTGAGAGGTATTCTTTGGGGTTTGAATAATTCACCTCTGGAAACATGGGTGTTTTGTTCATCATCCTTAAAGAAACCTTATCCAAGGACCTTTTGAGCAGGATGGGCTACTCGACCTGAAGAAAATTGTAACTGGGCCCCATCTGCAAGGTCATACGCTGTTTATCTTGATAAGAGGTAACCATATCGCGAACATATGGTTGTGATGTATGTGCCTGGTACCCTTATCAGACGGGTAATCATGATGAGTATATTAAGCTACGTATATTTGTAACCCAGTGTCACTTTGATGGCATACGCTACTCTCTCACTCAATAATAATAATGGTTTCAAATTTTGCCACAATCGCAGCAATTTTGAAGGAGGGGATGAGTCGATTACATCAATCCCAGTGTTCAACTGGTACTTATTTTATCGATTCTGAAAGGATGGAAGGCAAAGTCGACTTCGGCGGAACTTTAACCCAGAACATAAAGACGGACGAAATGCCGCTTTTTTCCCGGCGTATCAGCGATTTTCTCAGCTCACCGCCTTATCAATAATAATAATAATAATCATAATCATAATAATAATAATAATAATCCTTTCTACTAAAGCACAAGGCCTGAAATTTTGGAGGAGGGGACTAATTGACTACATCGATCCCAGTGTTTCGCTGGTGCTTAAATTATCGACCCCAAAAAGTTGAAAGGTAGAGTCGACCTCGGCGGAATTTGAACTCAGAACGTAAAGACGGACGAAGTGCCTCTAGGCATTTCGTCCCACATGCTAACGATTCTGCCACCTCGCTGCCTTATCAATAACAATAATAATAATGATCTCTATTAGCGATAACGACTCAAAGAGACACAAACAATAGGAAACTATCTCTGGGGAGATAGAGAGAAAGAAAGAGTAACGTAGAGTGAGAAAAAAGTTTGCAAATTATGAAAGGGGTTCCGAGACGTAATACAATATTTAGGGAGAACGTATTAAGAATTTTAAAGGCATATCCACTCACATTCACACTCGTACACGCATACGTACGCATAAGCACATTCATATATGCACATATATATTTATGCATAGATACATATGTTTGTGCTTAAATCAAAAAAGTACAATAAATACTATAATTAAAACGATGTCATTTAAAGAAGAAAACCATGTAAGATTTCTGCCTAGGTTGAATTAGGGTACTCTACGATCACATACCTTTAACCATTTCTCATTTACCAAACGGAATCTGAGTGCAACCCAAATCCACTGGTAAGCATATTTTTGTTGAGATATTTGACGTCGAAAAACACCAACTTAGTTATTCTCTTTTAAGTTGGGCACAATGTCTTAGTTTTAAGTTTATTATCACTCTATCTTTTGCATGTTGTTTATATTCTGTTTTTGTGTCATATCAACATCTTCGGGAGCTTGCGTAGCTTTTGTCAATTAACTTTTTGATTGATTTTCAAAGAACTTTGAAATTCAATTCTTCTTCATTGTTTTCTTGATCTTCCTTATTTTTCTGAGGTGTAATTTCGCTGTCATTTGAATGAAATTGTTCTTCCTCATATGTTGTTTATATTGAGTCTTCTTTTTCTCTAATTTCCTCCTTTTATTAATTCGCATTTCCATCGAGCATTTGGAAATTTTCTTCTGTAATTATTGTTTCCTTCTCATCTCACGATAGTTTTAGTATTACAAATTTGTACTGTTAGGAATCGAGGTATTTGCTCATCTATTTAGCATACCGGGCCTAAGATATCTCCTTTGTTATTCCCAGAGTTTTAGATAATGGTGCTTTCGAAAGTGTAGTTTGTCGTTCTTTTCGTTGTTGCTCATCATTATTTTCGTTTACTTTGTTTTTACTTAGTCTTTCCAGTTCTTCTGAGTATTTATCTCCAAGATGTGTTTTACTCCGACAATTATTTTCTCCACCCTTATCATTAATCTGATGTTTTATTGCCTCGGTGCCTCCTACAAAGTACAATTCTTGCATGCTTCTGTGATCTCCAGGGAGTATTAAAAATTGCAAGTCCATTTTGAAGCCACCTTACCACGGGTAGCTTTTCGTTAAGCATTATTTGACCATAATCCCATACTGTAACACAAAAGTTACAACTAGCAATGAAACTACATTCAGTTCAATATCTTTTATTATGATTCTGTGACCATGTATTGGGGCACAAATATATAATCAGAGGCACGTTTGACAATTTCAGCCGATGTTTTGGTTGCGTCTTTTGTTTGAAAGGTACAACAAATAGTGCAATAGCTTTTGCCTTTATTCAATTGAGTTAAATTTTTCCTGATATGACGTGGAGAGCTTGTTAAACGACTTAATGTGAAGGAAAATTTAATCCGCTTCTGTCTTTCCGTAAGCAGAGATATAAATAATTTTTCTCTTCGATCTCTCCTGGATTATCTCATGTTGCAAAGAAGTGCTATCGGGCTTTATATAAATCATAACTCTACATATTATTTTTCATGTTACTGTGATAGATACCCAAAATTTCATTTGTTCAGTTTGTATGGAAGTGATATTTGCTTTCACACAGCTGCTATACAAGGGGGTGCTAGAAAGTTCCTGGTTTTAAGAATATCGCAAAAGGCCTGGCTGGAGGCCAAACCTCCCGAGTTTTTTTACAGGGCTTAAAAAAAACAACAACTAAAGGACAGCTGCAATAAGTGTGTGAATCTGAGAGGGAATACGTTGAATAGAAATCATGATTACTTGATCCTCCTGTATTTTCTTTTACCCAAAGCCAGAAACTTTTCAGCAATCCTTCGTATATACGGGTCCCAAGTATTCATAATCTCCCGTGAGTCGCTACCGCTATTAATGCTGCCATTCAGTGCTATTAGATTCCAAATGATTTATTTGAGTATTTACAACATTTTCTTCAGTCAATTCTCTTGTTCTTTCTTTTGTTCATATAGTTGTGTATTTTAAGTTAGTTCTACCTTTTTTTTTTGCTACTGCGTTGTTTTATCGTATAGCATAATTATGTGTGGTAGCCATTTTGGATGCAAAAACGTAATGGACGTAAATATAATTTTAAATGAAACTTTCGCGTGGTAATGCATGAATAAAGCGTGTTTTGAATGACAAAACCAAATTTTATAGGAAGACGAAGTCTTATCTGGTGTTCAGCTAAAATTGTATTTCCTCCTGCACAGAACAAGGAATGGAGAAACATGAAAATTGTTTGAGATAAAGTTTTAAAAATAGATACCCACCTACTACTACCACCGCCACAACCACTGCAATCACCATCAACAACTACAACAACGACAATAATAACAACAACAGTGACAGATTGCGAACAAGCTTCCTACCAACGCTTTTAAAAGTATTCGGTAGTTTCATATCAATGGACTAAATCACGTCCCAGAACTGCCTGACTAATTACATAGTAAAACAAATGACTCAGTTTTACAACTAGGAAGGAATTTCTAGATAAATCCATCCGTGCCTCTTATTTGCTTTTAAAGTTTTAAAACATAAAGTGTACAAGTAAGATGCAGATAATGACGGCATAGTAGGAGATTACATATGGTAGGAGTAATAGGAGATTACATATGGTAGAAGAGGAGGTATATGAAGGCGGCGAGTTGGTAGAAACGTTAGCAAAAGAGGCGAGCTGGCAGAAACATTAGCACGCCGGGCGAAATGCTTAGTGGTATTTCGTCTGCCGCTACGTTCTGAGTTCAAATTCCGCCGAGGTCGACTTTGCCTTTCATACTTTCGGGGTCGATAAATTAAGTACCAGTTACGCACTGGGGTCGATATAATCGACTTAATCCGTTTGTCTGTCCTTGTTTGTCCCCTCTGTGTTTAACCCCTTGTGGGTAGTAAAGAAATAGGTATTTCGTCTGCCGTTACGTCCTGAGTTCAAATTCGGCCGAGGTCAACTTTGCCTATCATCCTTTCGGGGTCGATTAAATAAGTACCAGTTACGTACTGGAATCGATAATATCGACTTAATCCGTTTGTCTGTCCTTGTTTGTCCCCTCTATGTTTAGCCCCCTGTGGGCAATAAAGAAATACATAAGTACTAAAACTAGGTGACTACCTTCCAAGAACAGGTATAATTCAACTGACGAGTGTACACAGTTTCCGTAGACTTAAATTTTCCGTGTAAGGCTTGGATTAATCAGGAACCATGGTAAGAGACACTTGCCGAAGATGCCCCGTGCTGAAATCAATTGTAGAATCACTGTTTGCCAATCCATCCATTAAAAATTATGAAAGCATTTATATAGGCAATAAATAGTAAAAGTTAATCTTCGATACTGGTCAATCATGATTAAGTTATAACCCATTTGGTCAATCTAATAAATAATGACAGGGTGCATGGGTCAGAGATCAAAGCGTCTCTCCAGGTCGAGCTGCTTCTTATCGGCATTGAGAAGCAACAGTTACAGTGTTATGAATATGTTATTAGAATGTCGCAGGAAAGAATCGCAAGACAGATTCTTCAAGCCGATCCAACTTGCAGGAGACCTAGGGACAGACCAAGAACTAGATGGTTGGATGATACCAATCGTCTTAGTTGGTCATATTTGGAAACCTATCCGGAAAATATAATTGTGGTTGCTTCTGATAGAACTATATGACGGAGGTGCCCGAGGACTCTACTCTACAAGGACACGACCCTCCCAGGAATAGCGGGCGGAGAAAATGGCTGGATGAATGAATATCGCTGGTTCTGTACCAGATATTGATTTTGAAGACGACAAAGAAAGCCTGTCAACTGGTAGATATATCTGTACTATCAGGAAGGAAGTTCATTCAATACAAAGCTAAAGACGTCACTTACGAAGACTTGCAGTGAGAGCTTTCGAGAATGCTTGCAGCTGACATCTGAATAAACAACACTGAAAAAAGAGGAAACTCACAAGTCTGAGCAATTCTGAAATTATTAAAACATACAGAAGACAGCCATAGCTACAACTTTCTATTTAGTTTGTTATTTATTAATTCGGCCGATCCTATTAAGGCGGCACGAATGTAGCAATTAAAAACCGGCGTTTATTCTCGTTGAACATCAATAATTATCAAAATTAAATGAGAAAATCTGTGAAAAAGTAGGAACACGTACAAAAATCCCGAAAACACCAAACAATAGGAACAATTACAATAACTATAATTGTTTAAGAAACAACAAGGGAATATTATTATTATATATTACAAAAATAGAATAAAAAACATTCAAAAGGCAAAATTGTTTATGATAAGTAACTTGTACATCTGTAAATAATCTTAACTAGGATTTGTTTCTACCGTATTATCCTCCACCGTACCAACCTATAAAACGCTTATCTTACATATGGATGTGGTTGTAAGTATTTATATTGCTTCTCAAACTATAATAAACCAGGGTCGATGGAATGTATAACTTTTAATGGACACCTGTGGAGTATCACAACTATTCTGTCCGCCATAGACTCCATGTGTTGTTTTGATGACATTGGGGAAGATTTCTATCTATCTATCTATCTATCTATCTATCTATCTATCTATCTATCTATCTATCTATCTATCTATCTATCTATCTGTCTGTCTGTCTGTCTATGTTTGTCTGTCTGTCTCCCCCTCTCTGTCTCTGTTGTCCTGTCTTTGTTTCTCTCTCTCTCTCCTCCCCCTCTCTCTCTTTATATATATATATATATATATATATATTCTTTTTTTACCCATTTTACTTGTTTCAGTCATTTGACTGCGGCCATGCTGGAGCACCGCTTTTAGCCGAACAAATCGACTCCAGGACTTATTCTTTGTAAATCTAGTACTTATTCTATTGGTCTCTTTTTCCGAACCATTAAGTTAATGGGGACGTAAACACACAAACATCAGTTGTCAAGCGATGGTGGTGGGTTTCTTTCAGTTTCCGTCCACTAAATCCATTCACAAGGCTTTGGTCGGCCCAGGGCTATAGTAGACACTTGCCCAAGCTGTCACACAGTGGGATTGAACTCGGAACCATGTGGTTAATGCTTATATATATATATGTGTGCATATATATATATGTATATATATATCTGGACCATAAGACACTAAAGTGCATCAGCACCTTGGAACACTAAACTGAATCTGGACCCTAGGACACTAAAGTGCATCTGGACCATAGGACACTAAAGTGCATATGGTGCTCATGCACTTTAGCATCTGGACTATAAGACACTAAAGTATATCTGGACCCTAGGACACTAAAGTGCATCTGGACCATAGGACACTAAAATGCATCAGAACCCTAGGACACTAAACTGCATCTGGACCCGAGAATACTAAAGTGCACCTTGACACTGGGACACTAAACTGCATCAGGACCATAGGACATGAAAGTGCATCTGGAACATAGGACACTAAAGTGCATCTGGACTATAGAACACTAAACTGCAGCAGGACCCAAGGACACTAAACACAGCTTAGTGTCCTAGGGTCCAGATGCAGTTTAGTGTCCTAGTGTCCAGATGCAGTT
The DNA here is from genome assembly GCF_006345805.1 of Octopus sinensis. Lineage (NCBI taxonomy): Eukaryota > Metazoa > Mollusca > Cephalopoda > Octopoda > Octopodidae > Octopus > Octopus sinensis. Next base: position 69,371,019 of record NC_043002.1, read on the forward strand.
TAGTGTCCTATGGTCCAAATGCATTTTAGTGTCCTGATGCACTTTAGTGTCCTATGGTCCTGATGCAGTTTAGTGTCCTATGGTCCAAATGCACAGTAGTATCCTATGGTCCAGATGCAGTTTAGTATCCTATGGTCCAGATGCAATTTAGTGTCCTATGGTCCTGATGCAGTTTGGTGTCGTATGGTCCAGATGCACTTTAGTATCCTAGGGTCCAGATGCACTTTAGTGTCCTATGGTCCTGATGCAGTTTAGTGTCCTAGGGTTCAGATGCAGTTTAGTGTCCCAGGGTCCTAATGCACTATAGTGTCCTATGGTCCTGATGCAGTTTAGTGTCCTAGGGTTCAGATGCAGTTTAGTGTCCTAGGGTCCTGATGCACTTTAGCCACCTTTGGTGATGAAATATACCCATTAGGGATAGAAATAAAATATTATGAACATTTACTACCTGTGGTGGATGTTGAAAGACTGAAACCGCTGTATACTTACTAGATTCAGTGGAAGTTAGATGAAAGTAGATTTAAAATGATACTACGTGGAAGTGGGATCGAGTAGTGGGCATTACATCTTCATTATATAACTTCATATCATTCATCCGCTTATGTCTTTGTCCCCACTTGTACTGTCTTGTTGTCCCCGTCTATGTATGCTTTTTATAGGCAAATCAAGAGACGCGTTCGTGTTGGTAGCAATTCACTGTGAGCCTTTGATGTAGAGCGTCGAGTCTCGTGTAATATTAATAATAGTGCGTCGTGTATATACTTTCTTCCCCACTACTTCGGTATATTGTATATCAAATACAAGGATATAAAAGTGGCGAAGTGGTGTCCGAAGCTTACGTTGGGTGTTTAAAATTTATTCTTTGGTAGGAAACCAAAGAATAAATTGTTTTAACATGGAAGACTTATTGACCTCCGTGGTGTAGTTGCAGCAGTAGCAGCAGCAACTACAACAACAAAACCAACAGTTGCTGGAATGAATGTTGAAGGAGTCTGAAAATACTTCAGATTCATATTTGCTAGATAGCGTATCAAACTCAATTGAAGAATTCAGCTATAAACCTGAAGAAGGTACTACCTTCTCTGCATATTTTCATTGATACGAAGAAATCTTGGATCTTTTCGGTTTGAACGGCAGTTTTTTAAAATGATTTCCACGTAACTAAACACTTTTAAACTTCGCATACTGGTAGAATGTGTTTATAAAACATCTTTTTCTCTTGGCTTTATTGAGAAAATTCTATGGTTTGTAAGATATTTGTTGTTTTTTTCTTCAATTTCTGCAATTTCAACCAATCAATGACGTCTACTGAGGGGAAAACATTCTGTGCCATATGAATATGTCCCTCGTTTAAGAAACAGATTGGGTTTATTTACATTTGTGAAAAAAAAAGATACGCTCCCCCCCCACCCCTAACCCTAAAAGAGATTGAAATGTAATAGATCGATACTAGGGTCATAATTATGGGTGACAATTTCATATGACACTGCTAGAAAAAACTGCCGTTCAAACCGAAAAGATCCGAAATCTTCAAAGAAGAAGGTAAAAGTTGGCCCGATAGAGAAAAGTACGATTACTTTTAAGAAAGTTATCCCCTGCTGAACAGGAAAAATAGAGTAATCATATTCTGCCGAAGAAGCCAGGTGAGATTTGTTTCGATGAAATTTATTATTTTATCGAAAATTCTCAGTGAAAGAAGTATCCTGTTCAATACTTGCTGGCAATGTTTCAATTTGGTCAAAAAAAAAAAAAAAAAAAAAAAAAAAGAAATGAAGATTTCGCTACCTATGCCGGAATAGTTAACAGAGAGCGTGAGACATTCAAATTGAATGATTTGACATGTTCATGTCTTTAATTTTTAGATCAAGAGCAAAGATGCAGATATACGTCCCTGGATATTAATAAAATTAGAACAGAACCAAAATTTAACTCTGAAGGTAGTAGCACAACAATGTCAGAGGATTATTAATCTACGACACGAGGCAAATAAAATTGAAGAGAAAGATTCTCGAATTCAAGTGTGTCGACCGGTAGCGAATAAGAAAAAACAATACGCCAAGACCGAATTCATGTTATGGGTACGGTGGTCTACATTTTAAAAATAACTGTCCGTTTAAAAATACAAAATGTTACAAGTGTGGTAAAATAGGCCATAAAAAGCCGCATTGTAGGACAGAACCTAAAAAACGACTCAACAGAAAAAATCACGTAAACGGATAATCGGTGACAAAAAATATGAACGAGTCTCAAAGAAAATTTGTGTACGTAAAAATTGCACAAACGTAAAGTTACAATTGAATACAGGCAGCAACATTTCAATAATTAACACAGATACATGGAAAAAGATAAGGAGACCTAAATTAAATGAACTCTCGAAAATTACCAGGTGTTTCAGGAAAAAATAGTATTTTTAAGGGTGTATTTATAAGTAACATTACATTTTGTGAAAATACCTTAAAGGCTAAAATTTTTGTGCTAAATAATACAACAAACTTGTTCGTTACTGACTAGATGGAATTGTTTAATTTATAGGGCCACCCTGTAAATCTTTTCCGTAAAAAAGTGAATCGTCAAACGAATTGAAAAAGAAAAGAAAAAAAAACAACACAAAATTAAAAATATTTTTCCTGAAGTTCTGTCCGATAAATTAGGTCTGTGTACCAAAACGAAAGCACGGTTTCAAATACAAGAAAACGCCAGACCGATATTTTGACAAAAACGAATTGTACCGTTCGCATCGTTACAACAGATAAACTTAGAGAGACAACAAAAAGTTGGTGTTATCCAAAAGGTGGAATGCTTTGTATGGTCAGCACCAACTGTGTTCGTTAAGAAAAAGAATAATAAAATTAGTGTGTGCTGGGAAAGTACAGGACAAGAAAACTTTTACTGAATATATTGCAGCTAAGGATAAGATTTGAATATTAAAAGTTATTTGATTTTAATTTACAAAGTAACATTATAATTAAAAAAGGTACCATCAGTTTGTTAAAATATTGACGCACTAGAATACTTAGAAATTGAGAGCCAGAAGTACAGATATAGCTAAAGTTTTATGCAAAGTAGAATAGTATATATGGTAGGCAAATTCATTATGTTAAAAATAGGCATTGGGTCAAGACTAAAAATGTGAAGACTTGGCAATAACTGAAGCTAATTTTACAGTGAATTTGTTGTAGATTTTACAGTAATACATAACTAATTTTGTAGTATTCTATTTATTGTATTAACTAATTATGTACTACTCTTATTTTCTATAACCTATTTTTAAATTTTTAATGAATAATTTTAAAAAATTCATTTTTTTAAAGCGCAAAAATATTTTGAATTATTTGAGTAAATTTTTAATAGAAGTAACTAGTAGCAATAAATAGAAGTAATAACTTGTAATAAAATTTTTAGTTTTAATAAAAGCTAATATTTTCTAAATCTAAATATTTTATTTGAAATTTTATCCTTAGCTGCAATATTTTAAGTAAAAATTTTCTTGTTCTTTACTTTACCAGATGTAATAACTTGTCCTGAACTTTTCCAAGTGTAATAACTTGTCCCGTATTTTTCTAGATTTATAATCTTAAGAATATTATTTCTCTTGCTCGAATGTTTCCATGCAATAAATGTATATGTATTATCAGAATGAGAGCGTCGTCTTCCAGTTGTCACTGTCGACCTCGCCATAAGACCCAGACTCTAATTCTGATTATAGGCTGTGTTTGTGGTTTCTGATGTGTGCAACAGTTCATCACACATTTCGCCCCAAGTTCTGGTGGTGGATACGAGTGGAAGGAATCAGCACTAGCGATTGATGAAGGAAGTCTACTGCTATGTGATATCGGAAGTCGTATTGATACTCACAAATTAAGAAAATGTAAAGAAATTGATATTTACGACAGTCTCCACCAGGTTTGAGATGCTAGAAGTGAAGGTGATATGCCGGTAAATAGGATTAAAGGAATAAGAATATTTGGAGGTGAGACATATTCTGTCCCACATTTCATAATATCTGTATGTCACAAACCCAATAGACTCAGTTACTTTCTGAGAATGGGAGCCAGGATTTCTGGTTTGCAACCAAAAATATCTCTACGTACATTGTGGAATTGCTTTACGAGTCACATCTCAATCAAAATGGGAGATTGTACGAGAAAGGTGACGGTATTCCGCCTTGTTTGATTAGAGTGATTGTACGGGCATTGCAGCAGATAGAATGGAGAAAAAAAGGAGTCTAAGAGTGGAACTATCGTAATTGTGAGCGTAATGTTAAAAATGTAACGAATGTTTGCACAAATGCTACATGCAGAACCATCGCGCTTGAGGTGTGACAAGTAAAACGATCCGGCAATGGACACAGAGATACGATCTATCACGAACCAGAAATTCTGGTTGCCAATTTTAGAATTGGGGGCGAGTTTGTTGGCCGTATGATATACAAACATACTGTTCATTCTCCTAATGGTTATTTTACTGATATACGACTCTAGGTTAAACTTTCCCGCTGATAACAGTCGGCGATTTTTCTTCAGTATTAAATAATATTCTTTCTCTTTTCAGTTGCATGAATCAAAAGGTTGACTGTTTGATAGACTGAAGTGCAAACGAAGGATGGTTGTTTCATCCTACATTTTAGCCACTCGTCTCGAGTGTTGCGTGTGTGTCTGTATGTAAGGTGGGAGCTCATCTGACACCAGGAAAAGTCGATGGGAATCTGCGAGACCCCGACCTGTTAGTTTCTAGTGTCAAAGTATTTTCAGAAGCAGATGTGATTTGATTAGACAGTGATCGTATGGGGTAAGGACTGTGATGGAGAGACTGCGTCGTGAGTAAATGTTGGCTTTGAAGGTAAAAAGGAGGTCATGTTTGTCTAAGCACGGGTATCTACATGCATACGACGTTCTGTGTATGTTAACCGAACACGCACACACACACACACGCACGCACACACACGTGTAATTATACGAAAGCAAGTTTGGAAGTAGATCTACACGTGTGGCTAACAAAAATGAATGTTCGTATGGAAACGATATTTTGGTTCTCCCACACATATGCACTTCTCACAACCCCAAATACGCAGATAAATAATTGCATGGCTTCATAGGTCTGTTCATTGCTTTAGACATTGTAGATCTAAGCCAGTTTAAAATATCTGCTCTAGATACAGCACTTATCTACCATTGGTAATATCCCGTGCTGATCTTATCCATGTATGTCACCGAGAGGGAAGCCGAGGCGCACAGAATTAATTCCTCTGCCCAGAAATCCATTATGAATTCTCATGTAAATTATTGATGTAAGCAATATTTCAGTAAACATAAGCATACACGGTGCGCATACATATACAAATACATGCACACACACGCATACACTTTCATACGCACTCGAACGTGTGTGTGTACGTGTACAGGCGCAGAAGTGGTTGTGGTAAGTAGCTTGCTAACCAACAACATGGTTCCGAGTTCAGTCCTACTGCGTGGCACTTTGGGCGAGTGTCTTCTACTATAGTCTCGGGCCGACCAAAGCCTTGTGAGTGGATTTGGTAGATGGAAACTGAAAGAAGCCCGTCGTATATATATATATATATATATATATATATATATATATATATATATATATATATATATATGTGTGTGTGTGTGTGTGTGTGTGTGTGTGTCCGTGTTTGTCCCCCACCATCGCTTGATAACCAATGCTGGTGTATAACGATCTATCAAGGCGACTGATATATATATATATATATATATATATATAATATATATATATATATATATATATATACTAGCAGAATTGCCAGGCGTTGCTCGGGGCTGAATTGCTTGAAAGTACTGTTAATGATTGCACTGAATTATGATGATTATTCAGGCAAATATTGATATAAGTTAACGATCAAACGTGTGCCATTGCATTGTTTTGGGGGAACCAAATATCTGATGAGCATTATAGGGGCACCAACTTTAAGTTTGAGAAAGTGTGGTGGTAGTCCGGGGTGCTCAAAGGAATTGAGTACCTCTATTGGATAGTTGATGACGTCCTCTGGGTCAGGAGTTGTATCGATAGACTGATATACATAGACTTCCCCAGGAATGAGTTTTAGCATTTCATCATTAATATAGTGAACAGTTTTATTCCTCGGGGCCAGTATAGCCTTTTGGCCAATCCAATCCATATTCTGATAATTAGCTTGTAGATCTGGGAACACTGCATCTCTGAGATCAGAAGGCGTCTTAACAAAGGTACAAATGGAATCGATGGCAATATTACCAGTTTCATCCCCTGGTATTTTGCCTTCGCCAAGTGCAAGGAGGGTGTGAGGAAATGCTGCTGATGTGATATTACGTCGCATATGAGCACGCATATTGGTGTGAAGTTTGAGAGTTACTTCCCTTTATTAAAAAAATATGCATTAAAATGGAAAACAATGATGGTAAATTATTTGTAAAATCGTAGACTCATCGTAGACGCGCGCTAATACCCAGAAAGGCTCGATATGAATCACGACTATAGGATACCCGGTTTTGGTTAAACTGCATCGCAAAATGTGGGAGTAGTTAGGAATCTAAATCGGAGTAGAGAGACACACAACCTTTCTTTTATATATAAAGATTTTCGTCCTAAAAAACTTTGTATGGAGTGAATGGTTACCTCTATGGAAATATATACACACACGTTATACATACATGTGTGCATAGATGAATATATAAATACATTTATATATCTATATACACTTTTGGGCGATCTTTCTGCTACTTAGAGATAACTTTAGATCTTATTTTCGTCCTAAAAAACTTTGTGCGGAGTGAATGGTTACGTCTATGGAAATATATACACACACATTATACATACATCTGTGTATAGATGAATATATAAATACATTTAAATATCTATATACACTTTTGGGCGATCTTTCTGCTACTTGGATATACTTTAGATCTTATATTCGTCCTAAATAACTTTGTATGGAGTGAATGGTTACCTCTATGGAAATATATACACACACATTATACATACATCTGTGTATAGATGAATATATAAATACATTTAAATATCTATATACACTTTTGGGCGATCTTTCTGCTACTTGGATATACTTTAGATCTTATATTCGTCCTAAATAACTTTGTATGGAGTGAATGGTTACCTCTATGGAAATATATACACACACATTATACATACATCTGTGTATAGATGAATATATAAATACATTTAAATATCTATATACACTTTTGGGCGATCTTTCTGCTACTTAGAGATAACTTTAGATCTTATATTCGTCCTAAAAACTTTGTATAAATTGAAAAAGAAAAGGAATTGAAATTTTTAAGAAAGGAATTTGTTTACATACATGTGTGAAATGGCAAATGTTTGTGCAGTTGTCCGAAATGGAAGCAGGGTAAATGTGTGGAACTGATGTATAATAATGAATAGTCCTTCTTGTTGTGAATATTAATTTGATGAATATGAACTGAAAACCAGTGGTGTAGCATAGGTGATCTTCTTCTAGCAAAAAGGATGACCAGTCTGACTGGCTCATCCCTGTCACACACTCACACACACGCACACACACACACACACACGCACCCTCACACACACACGCACACACACACACACACACACACTCACACATACGCGCGCACACACACACACACACGTTAGCTTACAATTTTATTTATATATTTGCGTGCCTATGTGTGTAAAGAGGAAGTGGGAGTAAAGGCTTTGAAGGGAAAGAGTGAAATGGTAGTTTTCTCGAATTTTTTCTGAAATGGGGGTGAAATTGAAAGAAATTTTGTATGCCATGACCGAATGGAGTACTTTGAAAAATCAGAGGTAAACTCTAATTGAAGAAATTGTGTGAGGAGTAAATCGTTATGTATTTATTTGTTTCTGTTTGCTGTGTTTTTTTTTTGAGTAGTGGTTTAAGGTACACTTGCAAAGAGAAAGTATGAGTGAAGCAGTTCATCCGTTTTATATAAATACTTTCACTTTAATCGTTGCACACTTGCAAAGAGAAAGGAGGAGAAATTAGGGTGATAGCATGAGTGAAGCATTTCGCTCCGTTTGTGTGTGTGTGTGTGTGTGCTGTAGCCCACACTAAGAAAAGCACTTCACTTACACACCACAAAGTGAGTTTTCTCGAAATTTTGCTTAAATGGGGGTGAAATTTGAAAAACTGTACCTGGCATGACCCGATGCATTCTACTCTTAAAAATGCTAGGTAAATTGTAATTGAAGAAATCCTATATTGTAGATTTCTATAAGAGACAAAGGGAGGCAGATAAAATCTGCCTTTTATAATAAGACTAGCAGTATCGCCCGGCGTTGCTCGGGTTTGTTTCGACCCGCTGGAATTGTAATTTTGAAAAGTAAAAATTTTGTGAACATTTTTCTGGTCGAAATACACCGAAAAGTGGCGACACAGCAGTGAAAAAATCGTAAAAAATAGGGATTTTCATAGAAAAAAGCATCTTTTTGATGTAAATAATTTTTGGTGTTAACATGGTCCGATTTGAATTTTATATTCTACGGAAGGAAGAGCAACCCTTCTTCTATCATACTCTCAATTTTGGTCAACTTGCGCCGCAGGGTCTCGGAGGAGATAGTGTTAGTTGAAGGTTACCAAACGTGGCGCACACAGACAACTTTAGCTTTATATAGAGACTAGCAGTATCGCCCGGCGTTGCTCGGGTTTGTTTCGACCCGCTGGAATTGTAATTTTGAAAAGTAAAAATTTTGTGAACATTTTTCTGGTCGAAATACACCGAAAAGTGGCGACACAGCAGTGAAAAAATCGTAAAAAATAGGGATTTTCATAGAAAAAAGCATCTTTTTGATGTAAATAATTTTTGGTGTTAACATGGTCCGATTTGAATTTTATGTTCTACGGAAGGAAGAGCAACCCTTCTTCTACCATACTCTCAATTTTGGTCAACTTGCGCCGCAGGGTCTCGGAGGAGATAGTGTTAGTTGAAGGTTACCATTCTAGGTGCCTGAGTAACAACCTCGCGGATTTACAGATAAATGAATTAATTACTATTTTACAGAATAAAATTAAATAATTCTTGAAAATTAATTAATATTAATATTTTTTGAACAAAGTAAATAATTTTTAAAACTTAAATAATAATTTTTTTTACACAAACGCGAACGGGGAAAAGGGGGTGGCGAATTCGATGTTGTACATACCTAAATTTTTTCTTTTTCATGACATTATAGCAAAATAGTAGTGAATTATATAAATACCAGCAGTACATTTTTTTTCTGGGGTATTTTTTTTCAACCTCGTCACATATTTGCCCCTTTCAATTTAAACAAAGTCTTAATTAAGCAATTACGGCAGCTTAGCAATGGTTTCAATACAGGCGTGACATCTGTATCTCAATTGTTCAAAACCCTTCGAATTTTTTCGCACGTGATGATATCATAGTGAAAACTTTCAATTACGCGCGCTTAGAAGTACGCTCGCAAATTAATACTACCAAAATTTTGAAGTTCGCGCTCCGCTTGTGTGTGTGTGTGTGTGCGTGCTTTAGGTGTACGTAGGAAATGTGTTTTGTTGTGTGTGTGTCACTGAAGCCATACATACATATATACATACATAACCTCTCTCTCTCTCTCTTTTCTCTCTCAGTCACTCACTACAAAAAGTGAATAAAAAAAGTTCAGTTATTTCTGTCTTTCACTCTGTCTCTTTACACACACTAACAAAAGCACTTCACTTACACACCACACTTTCTGTGTCGCACAACCCATCAAACACACACAGACACACACACACACACACACACACACACACACCACACACACACACACACACACACACACACACACACTCACGCACACATGTACATCAATGCTTTCGGAGTGAAATGTTAAAATATTGAGTTGTCTCGAGTTTTGTCTTAATTGGGGGTGAAATTGAAAGAATTTTGTTATGGCATGACCGAATGGAGTACTTTGAAAAATCTTAGGTAAACTCTAATTGAAGAAATTGTGTGAGGAGTAAATCGTTATGTATTTATTTGTTTCTGTTTGCTGTGTTTTTTATTTTTTGAGTAGTGGTTTAAGGTACACTTGCAAAGAGAAAGTGGGAGAAATTATGTTGATACCATGTGCGATCCGTTTTATAGAAATACTTTCAGTTTAGTCTTCCTCAAATCACTCTGTCGCTATTTACTCTCTTCCAAGAACATTTTCACTCACTCTTGTGTGTGCGTGTGCGTGTGGTGTAAACCACATTAAGAAAAGCATTTGACATACACACCAGAATGTGAGTTTTCTGTAAATTTTGCTTAATTGGAGTTTAAATTTTAAAAACTGGACCTGGCATGACCCGATGCATTCTACTCTTAAAAATGCTAGGTAAATTGTAATTGAAGAAATCCTATATTGTAGATTTCTATAACTGACAAAAGGGAGGCAGATAAAATCTGCCTTTTATAATAAGAGATTATAATAAGAGATTATAATAAGATATATATATATATATATATATATATATATAAGCGCACCAGTATATGTATCGCAGTATAGTTTTGAAAACTTGGAGTCTCAACCGTAAACTGGCTATTGATTTTGTGAGGCATTTTCCAATATCGATTAGAAATCGTTTGGATATATTCCTGCAGTAATTAAATGTCGTATTAATCAGCAATATATCAGACAGAGCACCAGCATGGCCATATCTCACTGGATGGAGCCAAAAAAAGATTCGAAATGTATCATTCGTCACAATTTTCTTACTCAATTAGCATTTCAACAAGGCGGCGAGCTGGCAGAAACGTTAGCACGACGAGTGAAATGCTTAGCTGTATTTCGTCTGTCTTTACGTTCTGAGTTCAAATTCTGCCGAGGTCAACTTTGTCTTTCTTCCTTTCGGAGTCGATAAATTAATTACCAGTTGTGTACTGGGATCAATCTAATCAACTGGCCTCGTCCCTCAAAATTTCGGGCTTTGTGCTTAGAGTAGAAAAGAATATTTTTTACCAAAGTAAAGCAGTGAGCTGGCAGGAATGTTAGCACACCGGGCGAAATGCTTAGCAGTATTTTGTCTGTCTTAACGTTCTGAGTTCAAATTCTGCCGAGGTCGACTTTGCCTTTCATTCTTTCGGGGTCGATAAATTAAATACCAGCTGCATACTGTCGTCGATCTAATCGACTGGCCCCCTCCTCAAAATTGTGCCTAGAGTAGAAAAAGAATTAACATTTCAACGAATAAGAAACTGATTTCAGGAAGCGCGCGTTAAAGAGCTGTGATGATTTGGTAACATTCTTATGTGAGTTCTGTCCCCTTGTTTGGTATTATGGATAAGTGCATTTTATTATAGCTGTGGGATAACATTTGAAATTGTTGCCATGGTAATGGAATTTATGTGTTGATGGACTCGGTAGACAATTAGTCTGTGTTACTGTGTTCAGTTTAAAAACATACTGAAGTTGTATATACACATACATGTATACTATATGTGTGTGTGTGTGTGCGTGTGTGTGCGTATATATGTATACACACACGCACATATAAATATATATATATATATACATATACTCTTTTACTCTCTTTTAGTTGTTTCAGTCATTTGACTGCGGCCATGCTGGAGCACCGCCTTTATATATATATATATATATATATATATATATATATATATATATATATATATATATATATATATGTGTGTATATATATATATACACACACACGATTATACATAAATTTACATATATATATATATGAGTACATGTATTTATACATGCATATATACATATGTATATATATACACACATACACACACACACATACATATATATATATATATATATATATATATATATATATATATATATATATATATATATATAAATACATACATACATACACACACACACACACACATATATATATACACACATACACAAATGTATATTTATACATACGCACTAATATATATGTATGAGTGTATATTTCCTTTTGTTTAACACAATGTCCTTTTTAAATTGGCATTATGCATTATAATTAAACGCACTCTAAACTAAGAGAAAATCCCAAGATGCAGTTCTCCTTATGTTATGCTGACTTGATATTATTTTATTTGTTTAAAAATCTGCTAAATATATTTTCTTATATTCTTATATACTTGTTTAATAAGATTTATTTCTGTTTATCTTTGCTCATAGTATGACTCTTGAAACCACTGGAAGCAAAATGAAAACTAATTTTATTTCCATCCGGTTTTTATATCTTCAGCCAGAATGAGTGAATATTAGATTTACTGAGTTTGATTCTGTCTGGTTTGTATATGTTCGATACCGAACGGAAGCTTTTGGGAAACGATCGTATCGCTGCATTAAATAATAATAATGATGGTTTAAATTTTTTGGATCAAGGCCAGTAATTGGGGGAGAGTGGGTAAGTCGCCTACATCGATCTCACTTCTCAACCAGTATTTATTTTATTGACCCTGAAAGGATAAAAGGAAAAGTCGACCTCGATGGCGTTTGAACTCGAAAGGTAGAGTCAGATGAAACGTCGCTAAGCATTTTACCCGGCATGGTAACGATTCTGCCAGCCTACTGCCTTAACTATTACAACAACAACAACAACAACAACAACAATCCTTTCTACTGAAAGTACAAGGCCTGAAGTTTTGGGGGCAAGGACTAGTCAATTACATCAACCTCAGTGTTTCACTGGTACTTAATTTATCAACCTCGAAAGAATGAAAGGTAAAGTCGACCACGGCGGAATTTGAACTCAGAACGTAAAGATGGACGAAATACCTATTTCTTTACGACCCACAAGGGGCTAAACACAGAGAGGAGAGACAAGGACAGGCAAACTTATTAAGCCGATTATATCGACCCCAGTGCGTAACTGGTACTTATTTAATCGACCCCGAAAGGATGAAAGGCAAAGTCGACCTCGGCGGAATTTGAACTCAGAACGTAACGGCAGACGAAATACCTATTTCTTTACTACCCACAAGGGGCTAAACACAGAGGGAACGAACAAGGACAGACAGATGGATTAAGTCGATTACATCGACCCCAGTGCCCTAACTGGTACTTATTTAATCGACCCCGAAAGAATAAAAGGCAAAGTCGACCTCGGTGGAATTTGAACTCAGAACGTAACGGCAGACGAAATACCGCTAAGCATTTTCCCCGGCGTGCTAACCATTCTGCCAGTTCACTGCCTTCATAATAATGATAATAATTCATTCATATTAGCAACAAGGGCTCACCTATAATAACATTAAATGACATGCAACAACATAAGAAACAAAAACAAGACGATACAATAGGTTTTACAGTGTGTAAGGAATATAAATAACAATTAAAATTAAAAATTCGCAATAGGTGAGGCATTTTAAGGTCCTCGTGGAAAAACCCAGAAAAGTTACGGGTGCCTGATCAATAAGGCAATAGCTCTTCTCCTTTAATTCCTTTTTTTTACAGGTGCACGCTTAGAATTGGTCTTTTTCCACTGGCTATTCTTCCAAAATCCACCCACCTTTCAACAAACTTGCTTGAAGGCAACACTCTCCTCTCCCCCTTCAACTTCCTTTTCAAGGGAAACTTGAAAAAGTTGATGAGGACTTGGACAAAGAGGAAAGTGTCTGTCTTTAGCCCTTTGAAACGGGTCCACAATACTACTCCTTTCACTACAACCATTAGACAAATAAAAATTGCCTGGCCAAAAGAGAGCGGCGGGGCAATCCTCACAATCAATCCAGACGATAGCCGGATCCGTCCTGCACGCGACAGCAGGTGTTCGACATAAACTCACAGATCAGCAATACTCGGCCACTGGACTAGACCGTGCTGAACGGCTTCATCGTTCTGGGCGCACCTCGGGCAGGCCCGGCTGACGTTACTTCCGTGCCTGTAAAGTTTATCTCGAACAGGTAAAGCCCCTCGGTAGCACTGCCAGGCAAGGGATTTCTGGAAGTTATCCATAGGCCCAGGCCCAAAAGTTCTCCGAAACAGACCGGTTAGTTGATCATCATCGACGCCCAGAATTTCCCCAAGAACGTCGTTGCACTTTCCCTCCACTAGCCATCTATAGAATGCTAGAATGGAACAACCATCGACCACATTGCCCGCCTGGCGGAGGGCTGTGAGCACTTGGCGGCACTCGAGGTGCCAAGCGCCCCTCCTCGGTCTATACCTAATCCAGGTTTGCAGCTCAGTCAAAGAGACGAGCTGTGGGAAAGTGTGTCTGACAAACAGTGATCACATCAAGGAAACGCTGGAGATGCCGCAACCTCAGCGCATGTTTGCGCATCAGTAACCACGTCATGCCCAGCCCGCCATTCAGTGGTTGTTGACAGCAGATAGAGCGCCTGACCAATGAAACGCGCTCCTTCCACAGAAAGCGGAAGAGTAAACGCACCAGTTTGGGAGCCAGCAATTGGGGCAAGGAACGACGGTCAAGCAGTAATAGATGACGAATGCGATGTACGCATTCGCCACCTCCGCTCTACCTTTCAGAGACCACTTCCTTTCGGCCCATTTCTGGGTGAGATTCGTTACCCTACCCTTCACCTCGTCCCAGTTTTTCTCCACCTGGAGGTCTGGACCAAACAAGACTCCGAGCAACTTAACCGGACCGTCTGTCCAGCACCCCACGACACTGTTGGACGGCATGGACTTGCCTCTCCAGGTGCCGAGTTTGCAAGCCCACTGATTTTTCCGCGTTAAATTTTGCTCCTGTCACCGCTTCATTTTCTTGTAGTGTGTCGCCAATCAGGTTTAGATGCCTGTGGCTCGACACTATGACGGTGAATAATAATAATAATAATAATAATAATAATAATAATAATAATAATAATATAATAATAATAATCCTTTCTCCTAAAGGCACAAGGCCTGAAATTTTTAGGGAGTGAACTAGTAGGCGTTTCACTGGTACTTGATTTATCGACCCCGAAAAGATGAAAATCAAAGTCGACCTCAGCGGAATTTGTACTCGGAGTCAATGAAAAAGTGGAGGAGATATATAATACTCAAATAATAATGGGAGAGCGTGGTATAATATATGAACAAAACCCTAAAAATCAAACTTGCTAGGAACAGCTCACGTTCTCGTCAAGAAACTTTCAGTTATAAAGCCTAACTCAGGTAGAACATTGCATGTTATAATACATACAGTAAAGGTCCCATTCAGTCATAACAGTAAGCAAAATCGTAACATTTCCCTTAAACGGGACTCCTTGTGTTCAGTTCGGTAAAACTTAAGGCACAATTTTAAATCAGAGATTTTGGGAATCATGTATGTAGGTTCTCTGAATCTGTTATGGATATCTGTAGATTTATGAATTTTTGGTAGTTCATAAAATTAAATAACTCCTTTTCTGCTAAATTCATTTCGAATTTGTCCGTTAATTTTTCAATTTTGTTCATTATTTGCTTACCTCAGTTGGTTTTGACAAGCAATATGAGCTCATATATGTTCCATCATCATGATTATGATCATGATGATCATCAACCCCAGGATTTTATTGTCCGGAATCTTAAGACACATAAGCTTGGTTACCAGAGTCGCATAATGTATGAGTGGCCGAGATCATAACATTCCCTGTGCACGGGACGCCGGTCCGTTGCAGAATTGCGCATTTACAACTGAGTGAACTGGAGCAACGTGAAGTAATGTATTTTGCTTATAAACACAGCTTCGTTTCAGGAATCGAAACTACAATCTTGCGATCGTGGGTTCGATTCCTGGACCGAGGGAATTGCCCCGTCATTAGGTCACGTGCTTCACAACTAGTATTTTACGCCGTGATAACCCGTTAACATAACACAATCCACAAGCGCATACTTATTTCTTTACTGCCCACAAGGGGCTACACACAGAGGGGACAAACAAGGACAAACAAAGAAATTAAGTCGATTACATCGACCCCAGTGCGTAACTGGTACTTAATTTATCGACACCGAAAGGATAAAAGGAGAAGTCGACCTCGGCAGACGAAATACCTATTTCTAGTTCTTTACTACCTACAAGGGGCTAAACACAGAGTGGACAAACAAGGACAGACAAAGGGATTAAGTCGATTACATCGACCCCAGTGCATAACTGGTACTTAGTTTATCGACCGCGAAAGGATGAAAGGCAAAGTCGACCTCGACGGAACTCAGAACGTAGCGGCAGATGAAATACTGCTAAGCATTTCGTCCGGCGTGCTAACGTTTCTGCAAGCTCGCCTCCTTACCAGCGCATACTCTACACGATTACTCCCTGACACTAAAACATAGCACCAATCACACACTGTACATATGAAACACAAACATCACCTGACAAAATACTACAACTCACGTGACATATTTTCTACACTAACAAAAACACTAAAACAACACCAAAAAATAACAAAGTCAAACTGAAAAACTGAGGTAGAATTTTGAACATCTAAATCGACCGCCATCAAATCCTTATCTTCATAAGGAGTGGCGCTACTGTGAGGGGGTACTTTTTGGTTGTTTAATGCTTGCTGTTGTTACTGTGAATAAATCCTTGCTTTCGTCTGATATGGCTGGGAGAGCAGGCTTTTAGGTTCCTTCGCTAGCACCTGGTAATGAGGACAGCGGGATCTTTTCGGTTTGAACGGCAGTTTTTTAAAATAATTTCCACGTAACTAAACACTTTTAAACTTCGTATATTGGTAGAATGTGTTTATAAAACATCTTTTTCTCTTGGCTTTATTGAGAAAATTCTATAGTTTGTAAGATATTTGTTGTTTTTTTTTCTTCAATTTCTGCAATTTCAACCAATCAATGACGTCTATTGAAGTGAAAACATTCTGTGCCGTATGAATATGTCCCTCGTTTAAGAAACAGATTGGGTTTATTTACATTTCTGAAGAAAAAAAGATACCCCACCCCTAACCCTCACCCTAACCCTAACTAACCCTAACCCTAAAACAGATTGAAATGCAATAGATCGATACTAGGTTCATAATTATGGGTGACAATTTCATATGACACCGCTAGAAAAAACTGCCGTTCAAACCGAAAAGATCCGGACAGTGCGATTCCATTTGTCGACTTATGAGCTGGATCTGCTGTCACTTAAGGTCCGACAACTATGTATAACTAATTTAGTATATAAACAAAGTTCTGCATTTTCAAATGACAATGCAGTCCTCAATTTAAAATAGCATAACAAAAAAAATATAGCCAAACAAACCACTGTATGATAAATACCCGATTAGAGCCAGGGACCCTGATGTAGAGCAAACCTTGACCCATCAATGGCTGGCATGCTCTGGTCTCAAGCCGCCTCACATTTCAGGAATACGGACATACACATGGTAGTGCAATTTTTACTGCATCATCAGATGTATCCCCCGTGTTCTCTTCGTTCGGTCGGCTCGAATCAATCATGAGCTAACAGAGATTTTTGAACACGGACAGTGCATCATGATATAAGCGGCTGATGGTCGCTTAATATCATGATGCAAGCCAGACGATCAGATTTCTTAAGACTGTATTGAATAGCTTTTAAATTGCCTAATATCCACAATTCACGACGGGTCATTAGGTTGGTGGACTACGAAAGCAGTAGTTGTCCACATTTTTGGTAAGTTGGTTATACAGACAGTTAATTTATTGTATTTTAAAAATACTTTCTATAATTGTTTCTCCATTCATCCTCCTTACATCTGTATGTTAGTTTAGCTTCTGTTTTATACATGTTTGCTTTCCTGAAAACTAAAAACAGCTTTTGTTTTCTCATCTTTTGCAGCTATTTGTATTAGTTTCCCTTTATCATTTAGTAGATATTTTTGTAGTCCTACATAAAATATTTTGTATTAGTTTTCTATTTGAAGAAGATTCCCATACCTCCCTGTTTGTCTGTGTGTGAGAGTTTTTCAGGATTGGATTCTAAATGCAGTTATTGTTTTCATTATTTTCATATCCAGTTTTGCTAATTCACTTAAGTTTCACTTGAGAATTATAACTGTAAATTATTACTGGGACAACTAGACACCTATTGCAGTTCTCTGTCTAAGAGATGAGGAATTTGTACATTATTTACATTATTTACATTTGACAGATATTTGTCCTCATCTTGTTTGTTGTTAACACAACATTTCGGCTGATATACCCTCCAGCCTTCATCAGGTGTTTTGGGGAAATTTCGAACCTGGGTTCTAATTCACAAGGTATTTTTCGATGTTGTTGTTGTTATCATCATCATCATCATCATCATCATCATTATTATTATTATTATTATTATTATTATTATTATTATTATTATTATTATTATTCAGGTCACTACCCACGGGCATATGGCGTAGTGGTTAAGAACGAAGGCTACTAACCCCAAGATTCCGTCTTCGATTCCAGGCAGTGACCTGAATAATAATAATAATAAATAATAATAATAATAATAATAATAATAATAATAATAATAATAATAATAATAACAACAACGACCTCGAAAAATACCTTAGGAATGAGAACCCAGGTTCGAAATTTCCCCAAGACGCCTGATGAAAGCTGGAGGGTATATCAGCCGAAACGTTGTGTTAACAACAAACAAGATGAGGACAAATATCTGTCAAATGTAAATAATGTAAATAATGTAGACACCTATTACCATATTTCGTCCAATTCTAAGCATTAGCCTAATACATCTATAATATTACTTCCTAACTGATTGTTTAATTTGTTTGTATTGTACTGTTTTATTTACATCCTATGTAAGTCTATCATTAGTCTAATCCTTTTATATATGTTTATTTAACAATATATTATAGGATTTTTTATTTCATTAATGTATCTTTCCAAACCAAATTTATTGCTAATTTACCTGCAGGATCTGTGCATTGTGTGTAACAAGGTCACCAATTGTTTGTCAGCTTAGGGTCATCTGCGTAATAGACATGATTGATTGCCACTTGTGCCCGATCCCGTCTGATATTGCAAGTCACAGAAGATGAGCAACAGAAACATATTTTTAAAACTTGATACAAACAAGAAGCTGATCCCACTAACACACACAGTCACAGCAGATAATAAACCAAGGGTTGTCGCTTCATAAACTTCTCCATTAATGTTACAAAATAAACCGTCTTTCATTCTGACCAAAAAGAAAGAAGCCATAGTGGACCTGCCATCTATATCAACGAAGGTGTTACGTTCAAACTCAGTTTGTAATATAGTAACAGTACATACAAGACACCTAAGGCAGTTATATGTCCAATGTATCGCCAATTAGATGCCTGAGATCATGGCAGAAAACTCGAGTCTTAGGAATAGATAACGCATAAACCTAATTGGAACAATGTTGGTAACTTTAGCCTTTTCATTGTCAAATACTCACAGGAATACTTTCTCTTAGAGCTTTTACATCAGGATGGCAGAATTTCTGCTAAACCTTCCCAACATGCTGTTCATGAGACATATGGTCTTCTACCCATCCAGAGGAAACAATACGTTAGATCTCTTTTTGATAATGTTATGGAACGTATCAATGATGTGAAGATGATACCCACAATCGCTCTGGCCATTACATTACCCCCCCCCAAAATGCATAGTCAAAATATAGACCAGCATCACACAAAAAGGACTCCAGATTTGCTCAACCTGCATTTCTACAAATCTTATTGGAAACGAATAATGAAAGAGATAACCAGGATTCGCTGATCCGCATTTTCTTAAGCAGAACAACGATATAAAATTGAAGCTATTTATATATATATTATATATATATATATAATATATATATATATATATATATATAATATATATATATACTTTATTTAAAAAAAACATTTTTTTTTATTTTTATTTTAACAAAAACTGTCCGACGAACGGGAACGTGAAACTCAGAGTAACAGGTTTTGTTGAATTTCTGCTGCTTTTAAATAAAGCATATTACTCTACCCCTGGTATTTGAGTACACTTTTTTCCACCTTGTTTCACATCTATGTGTTTACTCCGGTATATACATATATAATGCAAAATAATGCATTTAGCACGTCCCAAAGAAGTAGGCAAAATTCCATAAAATAATATACTAGGAACAGGAAAATTCCTATGGGACGGAAAAGAAAAAATTTAAATAGAAAAATCGTTGAAAGACAAAAGAACTATTTAACAATATCATTTAAAAGCAAATAAAAACAGAATAAAACGCTCTTATCAAATTGAGAACCGAAAAAGAAAGCAGGGCTGTAGAAAGCAAAATCCAACGTTGTAGTTTTCTCCGGATTTGCAAAAAAAAACCAATTTCAGTGTTTAAAAAAATTGGGTCATTGCTTCAAAAGAAAGTGAACCATTTACTGCAGAACTAGAAATATAAGTGAAATATTAAATTCGTCATTGTTTTCACTATACCATTGGAAGGCATGTGGGCCGTGTGGTGGTTTAACACTGGTTATTTCAGAGGTAAAGGGTCAAGCTCATTACTATCTTTCAGGGCTGTTTGGAACTATTATACTAATAGAAGTGTGCCACAATCATCGGTTTCTATGTTTTAGCTTTGGAATTCTTAATGTGAAAGTTGGATACATTGATGAATATTCTGCGGGAACTGAAACACAGGAAGGCGGTGTCTGCAGATGCGGAAGACGTTGCTATCATAATACAGATATAACGACAAACAAATACACCCTGGGTATAAGCTTGTATCAGGAAAATGCATTAACAAAGACAAATCGCGTGTGTGTGTGTGTAAGTGTGGGATGGAGGGTGGAAGTCTTTCAGCTCACCACTTACTGAGTTAATTCTATGACAAGCAGTGTTTTTCATAGAAGCGCTCTGGCTCCGGTTCCGGCTCGGTTTGGATCTCCAGGTGAATCGATGCTAGGATGCTCATTATCATCTAGAAATGATCTGAGTGAATGCTACGTTTGCATAGTCGGGATTAAGTGGCGAATGTTTACATCACTTTTGTAGTGTATTATTGCCTTGTTGTCATGTCTTGTCACTGTCAGAGTTTAATCAGAGTGGAACATTTGCTTTTGTGCTTTGGTCAGAAAGACTATTGACTGCCAACACCCATTCTAGAATTGAAGAGGGAAACCGTGGCTAATGATATTTAAGCTTATTGTAAGTTTATGGAATCAATATAGCTTCATGGACGAGCTGGCAGAATCGCTAGCACGTCGGACAAAATGCTTAGCGGCATTCCATCCGTCTTTACATTCTGAGTTCAAATTCCGCCGAGGTCGACTTTGCTTTTTATCCTTTCCGGGTCAATAAAGTAAGTATCGACTCGCCCACTCCTCCGAAATTGCTGGCCTTCTCTCAAAATTTGAAATTTAACATGGTCAGTCAACAGGGGTGATTGTCGTTTGTGAGACATGCTTCCCCTATTCTCTTGTAAGTTAACAAAGTTCATGGGTAACATTTTCCATTATGGTGATCCAGTTAAACAGAATCAACTAAGATTTGTTTTGACGGTTCATTTTCTTTGACTTTGATTTTCATTCATAAAAAGGTACAAACCAAATACTTCCCTGCTCCACGAAAAGTATATATACTACATCCTTACAACAAAATTTTCTATCTTTAGCCGATGAGGCTGGTATATATAAAGTTACAACGTAAAAGTATCCACTGTGTTTTGCTATTCCTGTTCCCTATCCAGAAATTAATTGAAAGTTTATTGATTGTCCTGGATATATTTTATTGCATCATAAATATTCTTTATTTTAGTAACAAAACTATCAGCGCGGCATGGTTATTGATGAATATGGCGATGAAAATCAGATTTTTTTTAAAACATATGCTTCAGCTCTGGGACTCATAAGGCAAGTTATGCGGTTTCCATGGCGCATAACTAACTGAGATCACAACATACCTCCTGAACGGGATACCAGTTCATTTGCAGGGTTCAATGGCAACAATTTTGAGGGGAGGGGACAAATTGATTATTTACTGTTTTATTACATCGAGAACGAAGGGATAAATGGTAAAGTTGAATTCGGCGGAATTTGAACTCAAACCGTAAAGAGCTGCAAAGCATTTTGTTCGACGTGCTAACGATTCTGCCAGCCTGCCTCATTAAAAAAAATCGTATTCGATATTCTTAATGAACACGTATTCATATATTCATGTAATTGGGAAAATA
>NC_043002.1:69398087-69403087 GCF_006345805.1 Octopus sinensis
CAATAGCGCATGAAATAGTTTTGTTTTCCGTTTCTTTTCTTTCCAACGCCATATTTTGTTTTGAAAGAGGAAAGGAGACATTCATTAACCGTGCCAAAATACCAAACAGGGAAAGAAAGAAGGTTTATAAATCAGATTTTTCAGAATGTCTCTGGTTGAGCAATGATCTTCCATAATGGAGCTGCTCATACATACGTAGAGTAACGTATTCCCCTCGCTGTCTTAGAAGATAAGGAGAATACTTTATGACTAATACAGGTCGGTGACTGAGTACTTCCAGCCCGTTAGATCTGCATGCGTTCTTCATCGCCACAGAACTTTTAATAAAGAATGTGTGTGTGTGTATGTATGTATGTATGTATGTATGTATGTATGTATGTATGTATGTATGTATGTATCCATCCATCCATCCATCCATCCATCCATACATACATACATACATACATACATACATACATACATACATACATACATACATACATACATACATACAAATAACGTCGACCAAACTGACATGCAATGAAATATCGTCCAGAACATGGAACAAACTTTTAACTGACATGACCAAACATCATACAATTTAATGAAAAGTTACGTAACAGAACAAGTAATAAAATGTGACAAACATGTTGGTTTGTATAAATCTTTCAAAATTTTAAATAACAAATATGAAATGAAATGTCGCCCAGGATATATTTGACAATGTGTCATTTGGTCGACAGATATAACATAAAAACCCAGACTAAAATGGATTATGTTTTCCTTCTTCCTCTTGAGATAGGGTTAATATTTTCTTTAATCTTAATGGTTTCTAAATTTTCTGCTGACGTATCTGTTTAGATTAAGTTTCTTTACGTTTCTTTTCTTTTTATTTAAACATTAATTCTTTTTTGTAATTAATTTACTTCAGACTTTTCTAGTTTTCCTTTTATTATTATTAATATTATTATTGTTATTAAAGTTCTCTGGTTTGAATGCTATTATTGCCTTTGTTTTAAGTGTTGCAAGAAGATGGAAGGTGGAGAAGAAGCTATTTCTCCCTTTTAATTTTTTTATCTAAAATAAACACGGCTATTGTTTCCATTTAGGGTTTAAAAAATTAGAAAAGCTTTTCTTTGCTGCTTCAAAAATCGGTAAGAAACATTTTTTGACAATACAATTCAATTTTAGACAAGACAAAAAATATAGATAAATATCATTTGAATTTTATTTTAGATGTGTACGCAGCAACCGTACAAAATTAATTGTTTCGGTCTAATTCTTGTTTCATGTTAGGTATATGTACAACCTTCAAGGTTCTTCACTAATCCTATTTAAGTCCACTTTGGTGCTCGTTATTAATCGAATGATTAAAACGAAGTCTCTTGTCAGCGAGGACGTAACTTCTGTGCAGTAAGCTAATGAATTATCTTTTACTTTTGCAGCCGTCTGGCTCTTGTGAAGGCTCGTGGTCCAGTGGTTAGAGTGTTCTGCCCACGATCGTAATGTCGTTGGTTCAATTCCAGGACCGAGCAGCGCGTTGTGTCCTTGTGCAAGGCATTTCATTTAACATTACTCCAGTTAATTCAGCTGAAAATGAGTATCTGCTGATTGCTTATGTAGCTCTCTCTCTTTCTCCACCTATCACATGCTCAATGTGCCATTGGCTCAAAGGGCTGGAGGCCTGAGAGGATGTCTGTCTCTGTTCAGGGCTACATTAGAACCTAAAACAATTAGCGAAATTAGGTGCATGTTACCAAGCCACATTTATTCGCAGGTGGCAGCTGGCTGTTGATCTGGCTCCCCATGGTGGTGCATGGTGCTTTTACTTTGACTATTTACAGCTAGGATTAATCTCGTTTACCGAGACAGAGCAGTACTGATGATGAGGTACAAAATGCCGATTCTCCGACCATCAGTCTAACACTTTATCAATCTGGCCAGCTGGAACTTCTGCAAGACAATAGAAGATTGATGTAAGGCAACGGTTAACTAAAATATATAACATCCAAAGTCATTCTATTCAGTAATATGAAAGAAATTTATGTATCATCTTGAAAATAAAGGATAGTGATTTTGGCTCATTGAAAGGATATCGGTGGTGGGAGTGACTAGGTGAGATAACTGCTATTTTAAAGTTAGACGTCGGAGAGCAAAGTTGCAGGTAATGTCAGCGAACAACATGTTATTTCCGTTTCTTGAGCATATAATGGTTTTTGAATTGGTACAAGACAAGTAATCTTGAGGGCAGGGGTTAGTCGATTCCATCGATGCAAATACTTTATTTTATTGACCCCAGAAGGATGAAAGTCGAAGTTGATCTAAGGTTGATTTGAACTCAGAACATAAAATAACGGAAGAAACACCGCAAAACACTTTTTATGACACTGTACCGATTTCACCAATTCGTCACCGTCAACAATTTTTTATATTCAAGTAGAAAAACCGACAATTTTTAGGGACGGAATTAAACGATACCATCACTGCCAGTTTTATCGACCCTAGAAAAGAAGATTGGTGAAGTGGACCACGTCGGGATTTGGATTCAAAATATAAAGATCCGGAGCAAATACTGCGTTTTTTTCTCAAAGGCTCTAAATATTCTGTCAGCTTCAAGCCTTCAATTCAGAATAAAATGCTAATATTATTTTAATTTATTTCTTATTTTTAGACAGCTGTCCTTTTCTCGCTGTGACGGAATGAAGTTCTGTGTTGTTACCGTATAATTTTCAACAAAATCGCTCTGTAATCCTTCTATATTTGGTCGAGGCATTCCATTGTAGTTTGACGTTAATGAGACAACCAGTGCAATTTCCATGGCATCTTCTGAGAGAGAACAGTTCCATATCACAGGAACTGCATCTCGAGCCTTTTGTTTCTTTTAGAAATATTTTGCCTTGAAATATTTTTGTATTGTGTGAGTTAAGTTTGACGATATCAGGATTTCAGGTAAAGCTAAGTTTTTCAGTTCTACTATTGCTACTGTTGCTATTGCTGCTAATGCCACCGCTGCTGCTGCTGCTACTACTACTACTAGAACTACTACTACTACTACTACTACTACTACTACTACTAAGTTCAAATTCCGCCGAGGTCGACTTTGCCTTTCATCCTTTCGGGGTCGATTAAATAAGTACCAGTTACGCACTGGGGTCGATATAATCGATTCAATCCGTTTGTCTGTCCTTGTTTGTCCTCTCTGTGTTTGGACCCTTGTGGGTGGAGGCGCAATGGCCCAGTGGTTAGGGCAGCGGACTCGCGGTCATAGGATCGCGGTTTCGATTCCCAGACCGGGCGTAGTGAGTGTTTATTGAGCGAAAACACCTAAAAGCTCCACGAGGCTCCGACAGGGGATAGTGGTGATCCCTGCTGTACTCTTTCACCACAACTTTCTTTCACCCTTACTTCCTGTTTCTGTTGTACGTGTATTTCAAGGGGCCGGCCTTGTCACTCTCTGTGTCACGCTGAATACCCTGAGAACTACGTTAAGGGTGCACGTGTCTGTGGAGTGCTCAGCCACTTACACGTTAATTTCACGAGCAGGCTGTTCCGTTGATTCGGATCAACGGGAACCCTCATCGTCGTAACCGACGGAGTGCTTCCATGGACCCTTGTGGGTAGTAAAGAAATAGGTATTTCGACTGTCTTTACGTTCGGAGTTCAAATCCCGCCGCGGTTGGCTTTACGTTTCATCCTTTCGGGGCCGATAAATTAAGTACCAGTTGCGTACTGGGGTCGATCTAATCGACTGGCCTCTTCCCCACAAATTTCGAGCCTTGCGCCTAGAATAGAAAAAGCTATTACAACACCACCGAGGGGCGACGATCTGGCCAAAATGCTTAGCGGCATTTCGTTCGTCTTAACATTCTGGGTTCAAATGCTGCCGGTATCGACTTTGTCTTTCTTCCTTTTGAAATCGAAGAAACAAGTATCAACTGAGCATTGGGGTCGATTAAATCGACTAGCCCCCTCCCTTGAAACTACTACACCGTCTCCATTCAAATACTGGGGGTCGATGATGTTGACTAAACTCTTACCCTCGAACTGCTGTCCAAGTCATTCTACGTTACTTCAGTCGATTCAGAAGAAAATTAGTTGTTGTCGACTGTTGGTGCAGCCCGATTCTCTCCTGCAGCGACCACAGCGCTTGTGCTTTGTTTTCGCTGGGTCAAGGATAAGAGGGTTGAGAGGATTTCTGTGTCTGCTCGAGACTATGTGGGTACCTAAAACAATTAGCGAAAGCTTTATAAGTTACTAGATCATACTCGTTTGCAAGTGACGGCTATGGACACACCCACACACAAACACACACATGTACACACACACACACACACGCTCACACACACACACACAGACACACACACACTCACACGCACACACACACACACACACACACACACACACAGCATGTGTCTGTGTTTGTGCGTTGTGTAAGTGTCTATGTGTATAATGTATATTCTTTTATTCTTTTATTCTTTTACCTGTTTCAGTAATTTGACTGCGGCCATGCTGGAGCACCACCTTTAGTCGAACAAATCGACCCCAAGATTTATTTTTTGTAAGCCTAGTACTTATTCTATCGGTCAGTTTTGCCGAACTGTTTAGTTACGGGGACGTAAACACACCAACATCGATTATCAAGCGATGGTGGTGGTGGTGGTGGGGGGGGGGGGGGCAAACGCACACACACATATATACGACGGGCTTCTTTTAGTTTCCATCTACCAAATCCATTCACAAGGCTTTGGTCGGCTCGAGGCTATAGCAGAAGACAGCTGCCCAAGGTGCCACGCAGTGGGACTGAACGCGGAACCATGTGGCTGGTAAGCAAGCTACATACCACACAGCCACTCCAGTGTACAATTAAAGGAATTTAATTAAATTTTTATACAAGTTCAACTAAACGTGCAACAAACTTTTCTTATGAGTTGTAAAAGCAAAAAGAAACTGCATATATATTCATAAAATTCTTTGTAAATAATATCTCTCAGCAAAAGAAACGTTACGACATAAAGATTAAA
>NC_043002.1:69405587-69410587 GCF_006345805.1 Octopus sinensis
GATGATGATGATAAGACGAGGACGATGATGATTCAACTGATGGTTGTTATGGTGATGGTTGTGGTGACTGCAAAATTGATGGCGGCGGTGGTGACGCTCAATGCGACCGTGATGAATATGGTGGCGGTGGTAGTTGTGATGATGATGATGATGATGATGATGATTTTCATTATGATTATGGTTGTGATGGTTGTTATGGCAACTGAAGATTACCAATGTCTCCGTACCTTTGTAGCTGTTATGAAGCAACGTTAAAAGGAACGAGAGAGAAAAACCAAAGTCTGCCTTAAGGATTGGACTGGTCAGTGAAAAATAAGAGTGAAGGGTGCAGTGTTGTATTGTGCTACCCTGGTAAAAATTTAGGGTGTCACGATTGACGGCGAAAAGGGTATAGTGTTGTGATGGTAATGATGATGATGATGATGATGTGGAAGGTGGGTTATCTCAACAGTGATATTGATTGTATATTTGCTGACAATAGCGAAGGGATACAATGTTGTTTCCAATTTTGGAACAAGGCCAGCAATTTAGGGTGGTGGGGTTGGGTTGGGGTTGGGGGTTTTAAGTCGGTTACATTGACCCCAGTGCAGTGTTCGACTGGTGTTTATTTTATCGACCTCCGAAAGGATGAAAGGCAAAGTCGACCTCGGAGGAATTCGAACTCAGAACTTAAAGACGGACGAAATGCCGCTAAACATTTTGCCCTCGCGAGATGTTACCCTGACAATAAGGTTGGCTTTGGATGGTGAAAGGGTACAATGTTGTGAAGTGCCATGTTGAGGTTGAATGTCACATTGGGCAGGGAAGGGGTAGATCGTTGTGAAATGCTATCTAGATGATAATGTTGACTCTCACGTTGGGTGCAGTGTTGTAGGTTGCTCTACTGATAATGAGGTTGAATGTTACATTGGGTAGGGAAGGGGTGGATCGTTGTGAGATGCTATATAGATGATAATGTTGACTCTCACGTTGGGTGGGAAAAGAGTGCAGTGTTGTAGGTTGCTCTGCTGATAATGAGGTTGAATGTCACATTGGGTAGGAAAGGGGTATATCGTTGTGAAATGCTATCTAGATGATAATGTTGACTCTCACGTTGGGTAGGAAAAGAGTGCAGTGTTGTAGGTTGCTCTGCTGATAATGAGGTTGAATGTCACATTGGGTAGGGAAGAGGTAGATCGTTGTGACATGCTGTCTAGATGATAATGTTGACTCTCACGTTGGGTAGGAAAAGAGTGCAGTGTTGTAGGTTGCTCTGCTGATAATGAGGTTGAATGTCACATTGGGTAGGGAGAGGTAGATCGTTGTGACATGCTGTCTAGATGATAATGTTGACTCTCAGTGGGTGGGAAAAGGGTGCAGTGTTGTAGGTTGCTCTGCTGATAATGAGGTTGAATGTCACATTGGGTAGGGAAGGGGTAAATCGTTGTGAGATGCTATATAGATGATAATGTTGACTCTCACGTTGGGTGGGAAAAGGGTGCAGTGTTGTAGGTTGCTCTGCTGATAATGAGGTTGAATGTCACATTGGGTAGGAAAGGGGTATATCGTTGTGAAATGCTATCTAGATGATAATGTTGACTCTCACGTTGGGTAGGAAAAGAGTGCAGTGTTGTAGGTTGCTCTGCTGATAATGAGGTTGAATGTCATATTGGGTAGGGAAGAGGTAGATCGTTGTGACATGCTGTCTAGATGATAATGTTGACTCTCAGTTGGGTGGGAAAAGGGTGCAGTGTTGTAGATTGCTCTGCTGATAATGAGGTTGGATGTCACATTGGGTAGGGAAGGGGTAAATCGTTGTGAGATGCTATATAGATGATAATGTTGACTCTCACGTTGGGTGGGAAAAGGGTGCAGTGTTGTAGGTTGCTCTGCTGATAATGAGGTTGAATGTCACATTGGGTAGGAAAGGGGTATATCGTTGTGAAATGCTATCTAGATGATAATGTTGACTCTCACGTTGGGTGGGAAAAGGGTGCAGTGTTGTAGGTTGCTCTGCTGATAATGAGGTTGAATGTCACATTGGGTAGTGAAGGGGTAGATCGTTGTGAAATGCTATCTAGATGATAATGTTGACTCTCACATTGGGTGGGAAAAGGGTGCAGTGTTGTAGGTTGCTCTGCTGATGAGGTTGAATATCACATTATGTCATGTCCAATTTTGTACTCAAATCTTTTTCTTTTTGCTCAACAATTCCCCAAATCTCTCAACAAGAATCCCTAAAGCACCGGACTAAAATGCTTTTCAACGTATTTATTTATTCTCTGTACACTATGAATTCCCAGTCCTACAGGGGTAGAATTTATTCTTGACCTATGCAGGGCTGGTAAGTTAAGTGCGTTTTGAGTTAAAAATTAGAAATCAGTGTTGCAACTACCAACCGACTAACCAACCAACCGACTAACCAACCAACCACCACCACCACCACCACCACCACCACCACCACTACCACCACCGCCGCCGCCGCCGCCGCCACCACCACCACCACCATCATCATCATCATCGACAACGTCGTCGTCGTCGTCGTCGTCATCATCATCATCATCATCATCGGCATCTTCCTCCTCCTCCTCCTCCTCTCCACCACTACCATCACTACCACCACCACCACCACCATCATCATCATCATCATCATCATCGACAACGTCGTTGTCATCTTCGTCGGCATCTTCCTCCTCCCCCTCCTCCTCTCCACCACCACCATCACTACCACCATCATTATTATCATTATCATCATCATCATCTTCATCATCATTCGCAGCAGCAGCAGCAGTAGCAGTAGCAGCAGCAACAACAACATCAAAAGATTACCATGACTGTGGTGCATGTGTTACTATGATCTGCTATTTGTTACAATCACCCTCGACTAATATAAACCCCTTCACCCCTGTTTTCTCTCTCAGTCATTCTCCCCCCCCCCTCAACCCGCCACACACCCACCCACCCTGCCATCACACATCTCCACAATTTCCTTCCCTATCTCTCATACATACACCTTATGTTAACTTAACTCTGCAGCCAACAGGGAATATCTATGTGGTTGCTCGACCTGCTATAAATAGTTGTCAAGTCACCCCTTACCCGGATCACACCCTACCGTTTTGGGAAAAGATAGGACCATATTGGATAATCTAATACTTACTTCATTCCACTGAAAGAAAAAAAAATTAAGGATGGGATGGTCATGGTTATAGAAAAGAACGCTTTTGATCATATTTTCCCCTTCCTCCCCCTCCTCCTCCTCCTCCTCCTTCTGCCCTTTTTCCTCATCGTAATGGTCGTCGTCGTGGTCATCGTCGTCATCATGCTAATTGTCGCAATCATCACCAACACCACTGCCACCACCATCATCATCGTCACTGACTTCATTGTCGTCGCTGTCGTCGTGGTCGTCGTCGCCACCGCCGAAATCATCATCATCACCGACTTCACAACCACCACCACCAACACCACCACCACCACTACCACCACCGCCGCCGCCGCCGCCGCCACCACCACCACCACCATCATCATCATCATCGACAACGTCGTCGTCGTCGTCGTCGTCATCATCATCATCATCATCGGCATCTTCCTCCTCCTCCTCCTCCTCTCCACACTACCATCACTACCACCACCACCACCACCATCATCATCATCATCATCATCATCGACAACGTCGTTGTCATCTTCGTCGGCATCTTCCTCCTCCCCCTCCTCCTCTCCACCACCACCATCACTACCACCATCATTATTATCATTATCATCATCATCATCTTCATCATCATTCGCAGCAGCAGCAGCAGTAGCAGTAGCAGCAGCAACAACAACATCAAAAGATTACCATGACTGTGGTGCATGTGTTACTATGATCTGCTATTTGTTACAATCACCCTCGACTAATATAAACCCCTTCACCCCTGTTTTCTCTCTCAGTCATTCTCCCCCCCCCCTCAACCCGCCACACACCCACCCACCCTGCCATCACACATCTCCACAATTTCCTTCCCTATCTCTCATACATACACCTTATGTTAACTTAACTCTGCAGCCAACAGGGAATATCTATGTGGTTGCTCGACCTGCTATAAATAGTTGTCAAGTCACCCCTTACCCGGATCACACCCTACCGTTTTGGGAAAAGATAGGACCATATTGGATAATCTAATACTTACTTCATTCCACTGAAAGAAAAAAAAATTAAGGATGGGATGGTCATGGTTATAGAAAAGAACGCTTTTGATCATATTTTCCCCTTCCTCCCCCTCCTCCTCCTCCTCCTCCTTCTGCCCTTTTTCCTCATCGTAATGGTCGTCGTCGTGGTCATCGTCGTCATCATGCTAATTGTCGCAATCATCACCAACACCACTGCCACCACCATCATCATCGTCACTGACTTCATTGTCGTCGCTGTCGTCGTGGTCGTCGTCGCCACCGCCGAAATCATCATCATCACCGACTTCACAACCACCACCACCAACACCACCACCACCACCATCATCACCAACGTCGTCGTCATCATCATCATCATCATCATCAAGTTCAATTACCAACGACAGGCGGTTAAACAATAACTATAATACCAACTAGAACACTACTATTTTTACTATACTATTTAACTTAATTTTTTTCTCTTTTTCACTTCACTACTATCTTATTTTCCTCTTATTTTTCTTTCTTCTTCAGTGCTCGACGCACTCTCTCTCTCTCTCATTTTCTTTCTCTCAGTATCTTTTTCCACTCAGTTCTTTGCTCCGCCCCAACTCCTCTATCTCTTTCTATCATTCTTATGCTTTCTCACCTCGTTCTCTTCCATAAATCTTTCTCTACAACTCCCACTTCCCCTTCTTCTCTTCCTTTTTCTATTACCATCTCCTTTTTCCACAACTCTCACACTTACCCTAGGATTCCAACACTTCCCCTATAACTTCCACTCTATCTCTACAAGTATCTTTCTCTACAACGTTTGCCTTTCTCTACAACGCTTGCCTTCCTCTACAACGTTTGCCTTTCTCTACAACGCT
>NC_043002.1:69415587-69418087 GCF_006345805.1 Octopus sinensis
GACGGCCAACGAGAGCATCAGATATGAAAGGCTTCCAATCAAGGATTGAAACTGCGTCGCGAACTCTGATCGCCAGAAGCTGAATTAAAGCGCTCAACGACAATAGCAACAGCAGCTGTAACAGCAGCAGCAGCAGCAGCAGCAGCAGCAACAATAGCAGCAATAGCAATAGCAACAACAACAACTGCTGTGATACATTTTGACAAAACAGAAAGGTCAACTTTTGCAAAGAAGATTATTTTTTTTCATCCTGAGAGGATTTGAACGCTGGGTTATAAATTACCAATTTAATTGGTCACCTCCGGAAAACCTTACGGTGCTCTTGCTTACATTTGTATCAACTAATTAACCAGTAGAGGTAAAGATTGCTATCCGTAGAAGCGAGTCTCGCAAAGGTGAAAATGACTCTTTCAGCACAGCTCTGTCTCCGTCTTACGAAATATTTGCACGACTCGTTGTAATATGATGGATCTTGATTTAAGCACAAAACCAGCAGTTTTGAAGTGAGACAATTAGTCGATACTATCAACGTAAAGAGTCGGATGAAGCCTACCCTACCGCAAAACATTTTATGCGATGCTCAAACGACAACTTTACCAATTTACCATCCTAACTCGCTGTAATATAATTCTTTATCTTTATAGTTTTGACACGAGGCCAGCAATTTTGAGGAGTTGGGGAAGGCGGTTACATCGACCCCAGTGCTAAATGGTACTTATTTTGTTGATCCCGAGAAGATAAAAGGTAAAGTCGACCTCGGCGGAATTTGAACTCTGAACGTAAAGTGTCAGAAGTAAATGCTCCAAGGCGTTTTGTTCGACACACTGGCAATTCTGCCGAACTGACTTGCTGTTATATGATCCTTTCTATTATAAGGCCTGAAACTTTTAGGGGAGGGAGAGGGCTTGTTGATTACATCGACCCTTGCGCTGTGGATCTTTAGGTGACATGCAATGGACTTCGAATAAAGAAAACCTTTTCTACTCCAGGCACAAGGACCGAAATTTTTGGGGAGTGGATCAGTCGATTAATCGACCCGACTACGCGACCGGTACTTAATTTATCGACCCCGAAGCAAAGTCGACATCGGCCTCATTTGAATTTAGAATGTGAAGACAGACAAAATTTTGTCCGGCATGTTTACGGTTCTATTAGCTCGCCGCCTTGACTAGCTGTAATATAATATAAACTATTGCTGTTGAAAACAAAACAGAATAAATAATTTCGTTTCTCTAAGAACAAAGCAATTTTCTATTTTAAAAGAGGAGAATAGTATCGTAGACACTCAGTCGCCATAGTGTAATGTAGTAGAATAGTAGTGATCGGGTTACTCTAGTAATATAGTTTAGTTGTTATGGGTCCCTCAGGCGTAAATAGTATAGTTGTTATGAGGTTGCTTCAGTCTTGTATTATTGGTAATTATTTTATCTACTCCACAATGTTTGTTCCAGCAGAATTCGAGCTCAGAATGTTGAGAGACGAAATGAAATGCTTTAAAGCATTTAGCTCATTGCTTTAAAATGTGCACCGCTTCCTTTTCATATCTTAATATCATGAGTTTCTTTAATCTGAGCAAATGATGAATAAGTTATGACACGTGTATCAGTAGTGAAGCGCTGTGGATCTTTAGTTCACATGCAATGGACTTCGAAAAAAGAAATCTTACAATATCCTTTTGTACTCTAGACACAAGGCCCAAAAGTTTGGGGGAGTGGATCAGTCGATTAATCGACCCCAGTACGCGACCGGTACTTGATTTATCGATCCAGAAAGGATAATAGGTAAAGCCGACTCGGCGGAATTTGAACTCAGAATGTAATGACAGACGAAATACCTATTTCTTTACTACCCACAAGGGGCTAAACACAGAGAGGACAAACAAGGACAGACAAATGGATTAAGCCGATTATATCGATCCCCAGTGCGTAACTGGTACTTATTTAATCTATTCCGAAGGGATGAAAGGCAAAGTGGACCTCGGTGGAATTTGAACTCAGAACGTAAAGACTGACGAAATACCACCAGGCGTGCTAACGTTTCTGCCAGTTCGCCGCCTTAATCTCCTTACAACATCGTGTAATAAAAAGCTTATGTAACAGCATGAAGCATGGCTGAGTGGTAAGAAGCTTACTTCTCCGGGTTTATACCCATTGTGCCGCACTTTGGGAAATTGTCTTCTGCTAGAGTTTCTGACCAATCAAAGATTTGTGAATGGATTTGGTAGTTGGAAACCGAAATTGCTATCAAGGATTACCTTATTAAATGTGTTATGTGTCCTTATTTTGGTTATCATTTCTAGCATATCGAACAATTAAATAAGATCTCTTTATATATTTGGACGAAGGTGGGTGAATGTAGTGCTATGATGTTTATGCATTTTGAAAAAAAAATATAAGGGAAGAGAAGTGAGATGGTATCCATTAATGGGGCATTGAAAAGCGAATCAGGGTTCCAACTGTCCCTTTTCACTTTTTTTTTGCTCTATATGATTAATTCAACA
>NC_043002.1:69423087-69445587 GCF_006345805.1 Octopus sinensis
TGAGGAAGTTACTTAAGCAGTGTATAAGTAATAGGAAGTTGGCAATGGAGGCTGGTGGCGGTGGTGGTTGTGGTGGTGGTAGTGATGGCGGTTGTACGCTGTTATATAGAAATTGTATTTAGGATCACGTGACACACTCCACCACACATAAACATACAGTGTTTATAAGTGAATGTACAAACATATACATGTATATAAACGATGCTTGTAAATAGTATACATACACATATTATGTATGTATGTATACAACGCATGTGTGCATATGTATGTATTGATGTGTTAATGAACAGGTGGACAGGTGCACAAATACAGAAAAAGTGTACTCAATACGTCATGCAGAGTGCATATTTATATGACATCAGTTAATGACTCCTCAGACCATTAAACAGACACGTGTGCAATTTTCCAGATGCTCACATATTCATTAATTGGCGAACTTGGCTGTGGGAGCAATTAGCTGCTGTAGCCTATATATATATATATATATATATATATATATATATATATATATATATATATATATATATATATATATATATATATATATATATATATATAATATATAGGCGTGGCTGTGTGTGGTAAGAAAATTGCTTCCCAACAACATAGTTCCGGGTTCAGTCCCACTGCGTGGCACCTTCGATAAGTGTCTTCTACTATAGCCCCTAGCCGACCAAAAGCCTTGTGAGTGGATTTGGTAGACGGAAACTGAAAGAAGCCAAGAAGCCCGTCTAATATATATATGTATATGTTTCTGTGTCTGTGTTTGCCCTCTCCCAATGTTGCAGAGTTTACGTACCCGCAACTTAGAGGTTCGATAGAATAAGTCCTGAGGATCGATTCGTTCGTCTAAAGGCGGTGCCCCAGAATGCCCGCAGTCAAATGACTGAAGCAAGTAAAAATATAGAATATGTATGTATATATATATGTATTATATATATGTATATATATATATATATATATATTATATATATATAATATATATATGATATATATAGATAATATATATAATATATATACATATATTATATATAATATATATATATATATAATATATATAGATGTATAATATAGATATTATATATATATATATATATATATAAGATATATATGTATATATATTGATATATTATATATATATATATATAATATATATATGTATAGATATATAATATATATAATTATATATATATATATATATAATATATATATATATATAATATATATATATATAATACTATATAATATATATATGTATATATATATAATATATATATATATGTATATGTATTAATATATATATATATGTATATACGATATAATATAAATATATGTATGAGTATGTATGTTTATATATATGTATATATAATATATATATATGTATTGTAAATAATATATATATTATATATATATATATGTATATACAAGTATATTCATATATATATGTATGTGTACACATGAATAAGCATATGCATGCATGTATGTATATCTATCTGTTTATATATATGTGTGAGTGTGTATGAGTGATGCGTGTGCATGTGAGCGCGTGCATCAAAATGTAAATATTCGTATATATATATATTCAAGTACCTTTATTATAAATATATGGAAGTGGTGAGCTGGCAGAAACGTTAGCCGGGTGGAATGCTTACCAGTATTTCGTCTGCCTTTACGTTCCGAGTTCAAATTCCGCCGAGGTCGAGTTTGCCTTTCATCCTTTTAGGGCCGATAAATTTTAGTACCAGTTGCGTACTGGGGGTTCGATCTAATCGACTGGCCCACTCCCCCCCAAATTTCGGGCCTTGTGCATAGAGTAGAAAAGAATATATGCAAGTACCTTTATTACTCATACATACATACATACGTACAGAAATTCACACACGCCGTGTGCGCGTCCGTGTGTGAGTGCGCGCGCGCGTCCATGTGTGAGTGTGCGCGTGTGCGCGCGCACGTTATGCGAGTCTGTCTGCGTATGTATGTATGTGTGTGTGCGTGTTTGTGGAAGGAAGCTTGTTACATAATCAAACTTTTACAGTCTAGCTCTATTGAAAGCTGAGTAGTGGGGTTAGTAGGGTATTTAGCTGGGTGAGGGGTTAGTACAGGAACAGAGCTGGTGACAGTGGTGAGTGAAGGGGCCGAATACGCTTGCTGAAGCGGCAGGGGTTGCGGGGTTGGGGAACTGTGCGCTGATGTCTGAATATTGCAGAGTTGCAAGAACGATAAGTAAATTGCGTAGAATTTCAATTCACACCCAAACCACCGGCATCACCACCATCTCTACTACTACTACTACTACTACTACTACTACTACTACTACTACAACCACCATCACCATCATCACCATCGGCGTCACCAGAAACGCTATCACGCTACCTCGAAATGGGAGGAAGGAAAATGAAAAGAAGACGTAGGGAGGAGGAGATGGTGCTGAACTAGAAATTGCGTTAGTCAGCGATTTTTGTTGAAGAGAGGGGGGGTGAGAGAGGGAGTGGGGAGAGAAGGGAAAGAGGAAATCGAGAGTGAAACACACACACGCACACACACACACTTACACAGGCATACACACATGCGCGCATACGCACGTACCCAAGGAGTTGCCATTGTGACTGCTTGTTGGAGGAAGGGGGTAGTTTTAGGGTAACTAGTTCATAAGCACAATGTTCTCAGTTCAAATCAGACTGTATCAAACCATAAAGCCATAGTAATTTTTACTTTTAAATCCCAGATTATTTAGATTTAAAACTCAGAGTATCGACAAAATTGCTAACAGTAAAAGTAAACGATTTAATCTACTGTCTAAACTCTTTACAAATCCTCGTTGAGATTATCTGTTGAAATATTGAGATACTCACATCCTTTTCTTATTTCTTTATTGCCCACTAGGGGCTAAACATAGAGGGGACAAACAAGGACAGACAAAGGGATTAAGTCGATTACATCGACTCCAGTGTGTAACTGGTACTTAATTTATCGACCCTGAAAGGATGAAATGCAAAGTCGACCTCGGCCGAATTTGAACTCAGAACATAACGTTACATCATTAATTCACTCGGGAGAGGCATGGTTATATAACCATTTTATCGCTCCATG
This sequence comes from Octopus sinensis, assembly GCF_006345805.1. Taxonomy (NCBI): domain Eukaryota; kingdom Metazoa; phylum Mollusca; class Cephalopoda; order Octopoda; family Octopodidae; genus Octopus; species Octopus sinensis. The sequence continues at coordinate 69,426,178 of NC_043002.1, forward strand.
CATCTCCTAGTGTGTGTGTGTGGTGTGTGTGTGTGTGTATGTGTGTGTGTGAAAGTGTTTGGTGTATTTCAGAGTGCAGATGGTGGATGAGCGCCAAACACTGCGCCGTCTCTGCAGGTTTTACAGAAAACCCACATAATTTTACCATTAGCAGAAAACAAATGCGGTATCCGAGACGATAATTCCTATTAAATTCTAGATTAAATACGGTTACGTGGTAACCGACAGCAAACTCGTGACGAATATATGCACAAACTAAGGTTTTAGTCTCTTGTCATTGGGCTCAACGACTCGAGATTTATGTGGTTGGACGAGGTACAGGTAGACATGGGCGTAGGATGCCGTGGCTTTCATGCTTTCAGAAACGAAAATGAGTTGGTTACCATTCATATCACCGATTCATATTCCAGAGACATACCCATTACTACTAGACTCCGCTACAGGTGTCTCATTGTCTGTAGAACAACTGATGATACTTCAGGGGTATTACTCAAGTTACTACAACTATTACTTATGGAATAACTTGTTGGCAAGCCGGTGCGTTGAACAAAATGCTTAGCAGCATTTTTTCCAGCTGTGGTCAACTCTTTTTTTTTTTCATCCTTTCGATGTTAATAAAATAAGTACCAGTTGAACACTGGGGTCGATGTAATCGACTGACTGGCCTCCTCCCCAGAAATAGCTGGTCTAGTACCAAATTTCAGGCCTTGTTCTTATAGTAGAAATAATTATTGCACACATTAAAAATAATGTTGTATTATAGCTATCGAATTAATAACCATTCAGTTATACAAATCGAACAGTTCCTTTCTTGAGTTTCACTGATCTTAATCATTTAGAGCTCTGGCGAGCTGGCAGAGTCGTTAGCACACTGCACATAATGCTCAACGGTATTTCGCCAGTCGCTACGTTCTGAGTATCGACTTTGCCTTTCATCCTTTTGGGATCGATAAATTAAGTACCAGTGAAACACTGGGGTCGATGTAATCGACTAGTCCCCTCCCCGAATTTCAGGCCTTGTGCCTGAAGTAGAAAGGATTATTTAGTCCATTTACATAAAATATCTTTATATTTGGTGTTTGTACAGGTGTAGATATAAACGTTCCCGTCCCGTGCTATTAAATAATATATATTTGTGCAAGGCGTCATGCATGATTACGAAGCGAGCTTCTTGATCAACGAACCGTATCTGCATTCTTACACACACACACACATAGCGTGTGTATGTTCCTTTGTGTAATGTATCTGTATTTGTCTATATATATGTACATATACATACATACATTCTATAAATATATATATATGTATATACAAACACATACTCTCATTTTATACACAGTACATAGATGTATCAAACCGCACCCTGGTCTTCACCATCATCAGCATCGCAAGCCTCATCATCATCATCGTCGTCTGTTGACATTAACACGGTCATCGCCACCACCACCACCACCACCACCACCACCACCAGCATCAACAACAATGATATCAACAACAGCAATCTCAACATCTGTTTCTTTCCTCCCCACCCCTGCAATCTCCATTAATCTGATGGAATTTCTCAAGACATATTTGAGCGAGGGATGGAGGTGGGAGTGAAGGTGGGAAGTTGAGGAAGAGAAGACAGATGTGGAGAGACGAAGGAACTTTGTGGTGGCGGTGGTAGTAGTGGTGGTAATAAGGTGATAGTGGTAGTGGTGGTGGTGGTGGTAGTGGCGATGATTGTGGCGATGGTGAAGACTGGTGCAAGTAGTAATGGTGGTAGACGCATGGTCAAAGACCTTCCACCCGTGACCATCCAGTCTCTTATTCCTCTATACAGGAAAACCAGAACCACATCAATCTACGTCTCAATTTTTTTCCTAAGACAACAGTAGGGTGTAATTTGAGGGAAATTTGACTGCTATTTCTAGCAGATCGAGCCACGTTAGCTGGTTATTGTTGGTGGTATTGATAGGAGTGTTGGCGATGGTACTGATTGCGGGGGTGGTGTCAAAAGTGTTGTTGATGATGGTGATGATGATGATAATGGTTTTTGGTCTTAATGCTTATAATAATAACGTTGATGATGGTGGCGGTGGGCAAGATAGTAACAGATGGTCATGATGGTAGTAAAAGTAGTGGTGGCGGCGGCGGCTGTGGTAGTGGTGGTGATGGCAATAAATGATGGTCGACTTTAACACACCATGATGGCGATGGAGATGAAGCTGATGGTAGTAGTTGTGATTTTGATAATGATGCTGTTTCCACTATCCGTAATAGGATTAGAGGAGGTGGCTGTAACAACAACAATAGTAATAGGGGTAGTAGTAGTAGTAGTAGTAGTGGTAGTGTCTGCGTTGGTGGCAAATTGGATGATGATGACAATGATGATGGTAATGGTAATTTTGGTGGTGGTGGTGTTTTAGCGACATCTATGGCTAAGAAACACGCACGCACGCGCGCGCACACACACACGTACTCACACATATATACATACACACTCATACATATATATGTATGATGTATGTATGCATTTATTTATATGCCCATGTATGTGTGTGCATACATACATACATACATACATACATACATACACATACATACACACACACACACACATATATATATATATATATATATATATATATATATATATATGTATATATATATATCAGTGTACATTTAAACACATAAGAGGTGGCCGTAACAGGACATCTGACCCGCTAGAAGGAGTAGTTAAACTCCAACTATTATTAGGGGTAATTTCGAAAGGGAATGAAAAATAAAAACATTTATGGTACCCTGGAATTTATATATATATATATATATATATATATATATATATATATATATACACGCACTCATATGTATGTGTGTGTGTGTGTGTGTGTGTGTGTGTGTGTGTGTGTGTGTGTGTGTGTGTGCGTGCGCACATAGCGGGGTTGGAAAGTTGGAAAGTGCAGTGGATGGCAGTTTGAGCTAAAGAGAAAAACAGAAATGAAGGAAATGGAAGGAGCGGAAAAGGGAAGGAGGGGGGGGGGGCGAAAGAGACAAAAAAGTAAAAAAAAATAAAAATAAAAATAAAAATAAGCAAACCTAAGCGAGAGAGGTTGTGAGATTTCAGACTGAGAGAGCGTGCGGGAGACGGCAAAATTGTGAAAGAAAGGGAGAGAGGGAGAGACAGAGGAGGGGGGGAATGGGGCGAAGGAAAACTGAAAGGAAATGAAGTAGGAGGGGGAGGGGAGGATGGAGAGCCAGCGTGAAGGGGGAGAGAGGAGCGTAAGTAAAGAACTGCAAAATGGGTGTGACGTCATCCGGTTACAGCAAGGGTCTTCTTGAGATTTGTTAAGATTGTGCTGACATTGCGAGAATAACATGCTGACGATGTAGAATTTTAGAAGAGGAAGAAGAAGGAGAAGAAGAAAAAAAAATGTATATCGTCAGCGTATTCTTGATATTTTATTTCCTCTTTTTTTTTTTTTTTTCAGATTTTGTTTCTGATTTTTAAAAAAATAAATTATATTATCCTCCTTTTCCCTTCGTTTATAACAACAACGACAACAACAACAACAACATCAGCCAAAATAATTATTTCTTGATGCTGGTAGGAAGACGCAAATATTTTGATAAGGAAGAATAAAAAAAAAAGAAAGAAAACACATGAGATGCTTTTGCATTCATGCCTTTCTCTTATATATTTATATATATACTCTTTTACTTGTTTCAGTCATTTGACTGCACCCATGCTGGAGCACCGCATTTAGTCGAGCAAATCGACCCCAGGACTTATTCTTTGTAAGCCTAGTACTTATTCTATCGGTCTCTTTTGCTGAACCGCTAAGTTACTGGGACGTAAACACACCAGCATCGGGTGTCAAGCGATGTTGGGGGGACAAACACAGACACACAAACATATATACACACATATATATATACATATATACGACGGGCTTCTTTCAGTTTCCGTCTACCAAATCCACTCACAAGGCTTTGGTCGGCCCGAAGCTATAGTAGAAGACACTTGCCCAAGGTGCCACGCAGTGGGACTGAACCCGGAACCATGTGGTTCGTAAGCAAGCTACTTACCACACAGCCACTCCTGCGCCTATATATATAAATTTATATTGTACTTGAAGTAAAATAGCCTCAACAGAAAACGGAAAACGTATCCATTAGAGACCATCCAGTTTGAAGTCGTTCCACTTCACATAAACTATTTAGTGCTCTCAGACAATAACAGTAATCTATAAGCAAGGCAAAATAAAATGTTGTTTTTTTCTTTTCGAGAAACTTCTAGGAAAAAGTAATGATAATATTTCGATTGCAGATTTTATTCGGTTGGTGCATAATTAACGACCGTTTTATAATTTAATTCATAATTTAAGTTTTATTAATTATGCGTCAACCCAATATATTAAAATTTTATACACTTAAGTTATGATTTTTTTTTTCTGAGACGAAACTTTCGGTCAATCAATTTTTAATAATTTCAACGAAACACCCGTTCATTTCTTTGCGGCTTTAATCTCTTACAAAAACGATTCACATTTTCTTTTTAGGGACTTTATTGTAAATAAACGTCTTTTAGTACTGTTCTCGCTACTAGGGTAGAAAATTGGTATTATTTCCAATGCATTTTCGTCGCACAATGTAAAAAAAGAAAAAAAATGCAACTTGATGTTAGTCTGATGAAGCGCCACTCCAATATTTTGATATAAGGTAATACATACATTGCGTAACATTTTCACGCGGAATCACACACATACAATGAGGCAAAAAGAACTATAACTAAAATCAAAGTTGTGTTATATTCATTCTTCGTCTTGTAACATACACACACACACACACATGTATGTATGTATGTATGTATGTATGAATGTATATATATATATGTATATATATATATATATGAGTATGTATGTATGTATGTATATATATATATATACACATATATATATACATACATGTATATATGTGTATATATATATATTTCTATATATATATATTATATATATAATATATATATTATGTATATATTATATCTATATATATATTATTGATGTATATATATATAGATATATATATATATATATATATATATATGATATATATATATATATGATGGCGTGTGGGTAAATAGCTTGCTTACCAAGCACATGGTTCCGGGTTCATTCCCACTGCATGGCACCTTGGGCAAGTGTCTTCTGCTAAAGCCTCGGCCGACCAAAGCCTTATGAGTGGATTTGGTAAACGGAAACTGAAAGAAGCCCGTCGTATATGTATATATATATATATATATATATATATGTATGTGTTTATGTTTGTGTGTCTGTGTTTGTCCTCCCAGCATTGCTTGACAACTGATGATGGAGTGTTTACGCCCCTGTAAATTAGCGGTTCAGCAAAAAGAGACCGATAGAATATGTACTAGGCTTACAAAGAATAAGTCCTGGAGTCGATTGCTCGATTAAAGGCGGTTGCTACAGCATGGGCGCAGTCAATGACTGAAACAAGTAAAAGAGTAAAAGAGTATATATTATATATATTATATATAATATATATTATATAATATTATATATATATATATATATATTATATATAATGTATTGTGTGGGTGTGTGTATCTCTCTGTGTATATAAAACACAGAATAAAGATAGATAGATATATTATTCCACATTTAGATTTGGCGGATTGTATGTAAATTTTCATCTATAGCCCACTCTACACGCAAGCATGCACACACACACACACACACCACACAGGCGCACATACACATGCGCGCGCACGCACTATTTTAAGTAATGAAGAAAGAATTTCATTATGTAAGATGTTTCATTAATATATGGTATGTAAATAACTTAATAAATACTTTAAAACTCCCATATGTATGCATGTACGTACGTATGTATGTGTGTGTGTGTGTGTGTGCATATATATGTATGTAGGTATTTTTGTATTATCTATGTATGTGTGTGTATGAATGTGTGTATGTATAATGTGTATGTTTGTCTCTAGGGCTATATGTATAGGTGGTCATTTGGCACAGTCGCTGGAACGTCTGAGAGATTGTTTTGCGGTATTCGTTTCAACTTTCTAATCCCACGGGAACCAACACGTCCCTTCATTCATTCAGGATCGGTAAACATAGAACCACCCCCACATTGTGGTCGATGGTTCTTCTACTTCTCTCTCTCTCTCTTCCTCTTTTCTATCTGTTTATCTCTCTCTGGAAGAAATCTGTCGTACTTAGACCGAGAGAGATAAGGACTCCATCAAATCTAAGAATGTCCAAGATACGCCCTATATCATGATGGTATCCTTACAACTCCATCGCGGTGCTGAAAACCCAAGGCAAGGCATATATATAATGTATGTATGTATGTATGTATGTATGTATGTATGTATTATGTATGTATGTATGTATGTATGTATGTGCACACCTTTGAATGCAGTGTATAACAGAAGGTTTACAAATCTAACGGAGGCTTCAAAAGACATCTTAAGATCCACAAAGATCAGAACTTATCTGCAGCTCTTTGTGGTCCAAATCGGAGGTGCAATCTATGTGGGTGTCTTTTCAGAACATTGTCCGGTTTAAAAAGCCACATCAGATGGTTCTAAGGTGTAGGTACAGGAGGTGGTCAAACTCTGCATAAAGAATAGACAACCACCACATGTATGTATGTATGTATGTATGTATGTATGTATGTATGTATGTATGTATGTATGTATGTATGTATGTATGCTTGCATGTGTATATGTAATCATGTATGTATATTTGTACGAATATGAATGCATGTATATATATATATATATACTAATGTGTATGGCGAAACTGGCCTTTAGTTACGAACCAATCGCACCGCTGAGCCGCCAATGACGTCCAACTTCTTAAGACTGCTGCCCCAATGAATATTAATATAACAGAATAATCTCGTTTTCCATTTGGACACTTTCCTTATCTTTTTTTTTTTTTAAGCGGAATTACTTCTGTCAGATAATAAAAGCAGTTGTATCCTGTACTGCAATGCTCCCTGCATATTTCTCCCTAAAATGTTCTAATAGTAGCTGTTGTCTGGACCCGTCCATCATCTTTTTATTTAGCTATCTTTTTTAGTAGCTATTTTCTGAACTTCCAATAATTTAAAGTTGGTCTCAGAATAAGTTCAGAAAAGATCAAGACGCCATGTTTAAAAAAAAAAATCCTAATTCATTATTTTCTGTTTATTCGTTACCATTATTACCATATAAGATTACTGGAAATATTTTAGTCAATCCCATGATAATAATAAGTCATAATAGATACTAGGGACATAGTTAAGATGGCGTATAGTTCGACCAAATGGTTACTTTTGTAATGTTACAGAGTGGAACTCTATGCAATGGCTTGTAGCTATGTATGTTTGTGATTTTAATGTTTCTGCTACACAGGTGGAGGTGTCTTAACTAAAACACTGATTTCATATAAAATCAATGTTCTGTATCAAGTTAGCGCTGTTTGTCTCTTTCTCTTAGAAAATTAACTGAGAAGTTTTTTGTGATTTCTCGGCATAAATTACTTACGGCTAGTACGAAGAACATCATTATAGAAAGATTGCACCCCCATCTCTCTCTCTTATTTTTCACATATCTAAATGTAGTTTTAGGACGCCTATCCATTTGTAACGTATTTTGTTTCATATAAAACAGACTTTTCAATGGCGGAGCTATTTAGTATTAGATATATACCAGCTAATTGTACCTGACTTTGTATATCAATAACTTCATTCTGAGCTACCTAGTTGTACATATAACCCTTACCCCACAAAAAACCCCTGGTGTTGACTGAAAGAAAACTAATACGCCTTCAACTTTCCTTTCTGGCTTAAAGTGTTTCCTGGATTCATAAATTTTAATAGGTGGTTCACACTTATATTGATGATTTCTTTTAGAGTGTTTTTATCCATAACGTCCTACTCTATCATCAATTCATTAGAATATAAACAAGGGCTCCTGTAGCAGAAAACTGCTTTATTATTTATAATAAATATGTCACTAGACATTGTTGAAATCGTCTTTGTGGCTGTCTTTCCAATTTTTCATATACACAAACAGTTGTTTACGTTCTGGATATAATTTTGACATCAACCAAACTATTTTTCTAAATGCGTTGATATATAGTCGTCGTTTCGCTAGCGTGTGAATTTTGGATTTTAGTACTGTTATTGTTTAGAATGTAGCTATTATCAATTTGCATGAAAACGTCTATGTATTTAGAGCTCATGGCAGTAAAAATTCTCAGCTTTAAAGCTAACTGCCACGACTTTTACTAAATATAGAATATAAGGCGGCGAGCTGGCAGAAACGTTAGCACGCCGTATTTCGTCTGCCGTTACATTCTGAGTTCAAATTCCGCCGAGGTCGACTTTGCCTTTCATCCTTTCGGGGTCGATTAAATAAGTACTAGTTACGCACTGGGGTCGATATAATCGACTTAATCCGTTTGTCTGTCCTTGTTTGTCCTCTCGGTGTTTAGCCCCTTGTGGATAGTAAAGAAATAGGTATTTCGCCTGCCGTTACGTTCTGGGTTCAAATTCGGCCGAGGTCGACTTTGCCTTTCATCCTTTCGGGGTCGATTAAATAAATACCAGTTACTTATGTTTAGCTCCATGAGGGCAATAAAGAAATATAAATATAGAAGAGTTGATTCTTCAATTAATCATTAGATGTGATTGCATTTGTAACTTTGTGCCTTTTATTTGTTTGTATAAAATTGATAACGTTCAAATAATTGCTCAGTTTAATTGCTCACTAAATTCACACTTCTTGCGCTCAGTAAAGGCTTTTTATGGAAATCAGTTTCATTGTAAAATAACTTAATTTCGGTTATTCTAGGAGTATTTCCATATACTCAACCGATGGATGGATCCTCTTATAACGTTCGAAACAAGACAAGTAGACTTTATAGCATGATTAGACACATCGACTATAGACTAGCCTGTTACTTTGGGGGTTTAGAAAGAACACTAATAGTTCTGGATTTTCCTAATAAAGGAGAAAGAAAGAAATAGTTACAAAGATATTTAAAAATACAAAACAGTAAAAAGAAATAATTTGGATTAAAATATTCGGGCGTTAAAAGAAATTTCCAACAATCCCTATTTTAGTTGTTATTCACCTTAGGGAACATATTTCAATAGGACTCCATTGCACTGCATTCAGATTTCACTAAGATTGACTTCAAATTTTAAACGCACGATATTGTTGAATATAAAATTTAATACCATTCTCCTTTGCAATAATCGCGTGCGTTCGGCGTTAGAAAGCAACTAATATATTTTTGTAATGAACGCTGATTGCAAGGGATAAACTCCTGCGACTGGGTTTCAATTCTCGCTTGATTCATGTGCACCTTAATTACGTTCTTAATGCCTCGATGAAAAACCTGAAAGTCGATATTTTCCGTAAGTTAGAATCTTTATGCTTAGTCAAAATTAACTACCTTTTTGTGATGCGGACAAATTTACGGAAAAGTAAGTTTTCTGAGAAACGAGCTGGTTTCGATTCCCAGTCGAACCATGTGAAATCATGTTTTCTACCTTTAAAATAAGAATTCTTTGTGCTAATAACAAATTTATCAGTATTCCTGACAAACGTAAAGTTATCTTTGTTCTTTATTTCAGAAATGACCAGTAAACTTGAACTATCAGGCTGCTACTTTAGCGGACGTTTTTTTAAAGATGGTGATACGTGGGAACAAGACGAATGTTCTATCTGTACTTGTACAAATGGTGAAGTGTCTTGTGACACCCGTGAAGGTTGCGACGTTGGTAAGTTATGGCGTTTTTATCACCAGAAAACTCATCATTATTTCATATACACAAAAGAGATCAGACTGTTGGAAATTATTATTATTATTATTACTATCAAGGCGGCGAGTAGCCAGAACACGCTAGACAAAATGGTTAGCAGCATTTCGTCTGTCTTTACGTTCTGAGTTCAGATTCCGCTGAGGTCGACTTTGCCTTTCATCCTTTCGGGGTCGAAAAATAAGTAAAATTGTATACAGGAGTCGATGTAATCGACTTATACCCTCAGCCCCAAACTACTGGCCTTGTACCAAAACTTGAAACCATTATTGTTATTATTATTATCATTATCATCATCAATACTTCGAGCTCCCACAATCGCTAGCATGTTGAATAAAATGCTTAGTGGCATTTCGTTCGTCTTGATGTTCTGAGTTCAAATTCTGCCGAGGTGTACTTTGCCTCTCATCCTTTCGTGGTCGATAAATTTGTATCAGTGGAGTCTTGGGATCGATGCTGTTGAATGCTCCCTACAAAATTTCAGGCCAAGGCGGCGAGCTGGCAGAAACGTTGGCACGTGGGCAAAATACTTCGCAGCGTTTCGTCCGTCTTTGAACGTTCCGAGTTCAAATTCCGCCGAGGTCGATTTTGCTTTTCTTCGTTTTGGGTTCGATGAAATAAGCTGAGCGCTAGGGTCCCTTAAAACCGCATTCAAGATATAACTGTTAGTGAAGGAAAAAGGTCGCACCAGTACAAGACCGTTACTTTGTTTATCAATTCCATAAGGATTAAAATTAAAATCGAACCCAGCCATACTTGAACTCAGACCGCGGAAGACCGAATAATTACTCTGACGACTTAGCCAGTCGGTTACCTTAATACATTAATGCATTACACACACACACACACACACACACACACATACATACACACTACAATCATATATACACACATATATACATATATACATACACACACATGTACATACAGGAGTGAGCAAAAATAGACATACAGTTGTTGAATGAATGATTTTTTCATTTCTCTGTTTCTATGATTCTATACTGTATATCTACTTTTGCCCACCCCTGTATAATCGCGCGCGCGCACACACACACACACATGCATGCATACATACGCATGCTCATGTGCGCACGCGCGTACACGCACACACACACATACAGATACACATTCTGAGTTCAAATCGAGCCGGGGGTCAACCTACCCTTTTAATCCTCCAAGAGTCGAAAAAATAGGTACCACACGAGGTATTCAGGACCATCTGTAATCGACTTGTCCCTACCCCCAATAAAATATGGGTAGGAGACAACGTACTTCTACGCACAGAAAAATCAAACTATTGATACAACCAGCATTCATGTCTAGAGAAAATTGAAGAATAACATAAAAATTAAGCGTCTATGTATATTAATCGTCTTCTTTTCTTACCTTTTGTTTCACTTCAGATAAGACTTCAGCGGTAAGAGAAATGGCTATCTTTAATTCGGAATGTCTTCACTATGTTGATTGATATCATTTACTCTCTCTAATTATATTCCAGAGCATGTTTAGATTGATGTTACTCTCACTCAGTGAAAATACCTGGAATGTATACAAACTCTCCTTAATGGCTCTCTCTCCCTCTCTCTCTCTCTCTCTCTCTCTCTATTTTTTTTCTCGATTTTCTCTCGATCTGAACCTCTCTCTCTACCCTAACCTTTTCGACTCCCTTCTCTTCCTCTCCTTCTTGAAGTACTTTTCATTCTCTCTCTCAGTCTATCTATCCTTTTTATTTTTAATTAACAGAAATTATAAAGTGACTCAAAGTCTGAGAGTTTCGTGCATGCAACAATTAAAAGAAGTACATATACTCATGTTTTGAGTTCTATTTAGCCTTTTGAACTTCCAAAGCTATATACATATAAAGAAGAAAATGTTTGGAGGTCTTTATCATAGAACACAGAAAGACAATATTTATATTTTTAACTAAGCACCAACCGGTTATATATACAGAATAGAGGTCGCTCCATCTTGTCTCATCTAAGACGTGCGTACTTCATTGGATTACGGTGACATACCAATGTAAGTCACCCCCTAAAGATCCGTAATTAATCTATTCAGTGATAGGCCTGAGCAAGATGACTTGAATCTGTTTCAACCGCAAATTTTATACCGGAAGGCTTTCTCATAAGCTTCTCTAATGAAATAAGAATATGCCCAAAACATATCCAAAGTTGTCCCCTTCCTTGTCAGAAAAATCAAGAGATATCAGTCACTGACCAATATTTTCATATAGAATTTCTTCACTGCAGTATCACCTTAGGGATCTTTCACAAAGTTTAACTGCAATCCAACTATCTGTCCTAGATTTAGGTCCTATGAAGCTTTTAGTTGCAATTTCAGCTGGGATTACTTATTATCTATCCCGGCCGCAGTCGTATCTCTTGCTAATGTCTTTCTTAGTCTTTCACTTAACTAAATTTATGCCTGTCTATCGCTCCTTATCTACTTCTTTCTAACCCTTTTTATTTACTTCTGTTTGTATCATTTCATTCCTTTTTCTCTTTCACTATTTGCATTGAAAAACCTTAGTTAATAAACTTCCATTCCATAACCTCTGTTAACTGGAAATACTAAATAATAACAGAATGTATATGACTAAACATAACACTGCGCAGAATATATATTCATGTCAGTCATTTGAGTAATTACGTAATTGGAGATATAGATAAATAGATAGGTAGGTGGATATATATACTGATAGAGAAGTAGGTAGGTAGATGAGTAGATAGGTAGGTAGAAAGACAGCTAGATAGATAGACAGACAGATAGATGTACAGATAGACAGACAGACAAACAGACAGACAACCAGACAGACAACCAGACAGACAAACAGATAGAAAGCTAGCTGGCTAGATATATAGCTTTACCATTTGGTTGTGAAGCTAGATAAAGTTCACGAGAAGTTGGTCTTGAAATCTCTGATTGGCCTGATTTCATCACTTGCACTTATTCAAGCTACTCAAATAATAGCACTTATAGCTCTGTATATATATTCTTGAGGTCGTCTGCCAAATTTAAAGTGACACTTGCAAACGCATGATCTATTAATTAATAAGTACAGTTTTACATTAGCCATATCAATAAATATTAACATTAACCATCTACTAACTTAATAAACCTCACTAAGATTTTTTGTTTTATTTCACTCAGGATTTCATTTAGTCTTGGTCATTGTCTTAACTCTCTTGAAAGTCCAGAGACATATGCATGTGCACACATGTATACGCGAAAGCGCATAAACGCAGGAACATGCACGTGTGTTTATAAATGCATATGGAAGACTATTTCATAACGTTCTACAACATTACCTGTGATTCTGTGAAACAACTGTGCAACAGTTGCATTGTGGCCTGAAAAAAAAAATCCTTGGTTCTTGATTGATGGTCGCCTAATTTAAATTATAGAAATACGCGCATTAAATGTTATAACCACCTCTCTTCACACACACACACACACACACACATACACACACACCGCTTTGGTAAACTTGATTCAAAGCTTGATTCAAAGCTCAAATAAAATACTTGACTACTCACAGCTCAAAGTCGCGGAATCAAAGCGCTGTTATCACAAGATTGAAACACTTTTAGTTTGAATGTAAAAGTACAAATCACATAATGGCATTAATTACAATTTTTATCTTTTTGCATGTATAATATGTATGTATGTACTAACATAAGTAGTTGTATGTCTAGTATGTATATACTGACTGTATATATAACATAAGGAAAAGCATTTTTTGTTTCCGTACGGATATATCTAAAATAAGGATTGCGTGTAGGATAAATTTTCACTCCACCACCCCATATAAACGAATAAAGAAAAAGAGATTTAATACGAATATGTTGGTTGAGTGAACCAAAAGAAATTTTATCTAATGGATATTAGTTCATAATTATACAGATTAATGAAGCGTGTGAACAATGATATATTTAAAATTATCAGAGACTTATGCTACTAAAAACGAAATTGTTTAAATGCAAAGTTTATTTAAAGAATAAAGATGTTTTCGTAAGAATTTTTTCAAATTGTTTACCTTAATTTTCAAATTTCTTTTCCGATTAGGCTGAAGGCCCTGATCAGCAGACTGTCTACCGTTCTGTAAGTGGTATTTTTACTATTCTTCAGTATAAATTGGTTTTCTCTTTCATATATATATATATATATATATATATTATATATATGGTGTAAATATTTGGTTTAAAATCCTCTGGATAGAGAAAGTCGAAGGCTGCCTTTTTCTATTGAAAGGATTTTTTTTTAAACCAACCATTAACACCCTATTATTTATAGCATTCTCTACTTCGAATTCAGAGTGAAAAACAAAGTATTCACGTTCTCTTGAAGTATCTAAATTCAATTGGTGTGAACGATGTATACAAAGTTATTTCTTTTCTTTTTACAAATGAGAAAAGTACGAAAATTGGTTTGAAAAAAACCCCAAAGAAATGTTTCCTTGATTACGTAAAATATCTATTTTTACTTTGTTATTTAAGTAATCATTTTCAAATGTTAGCAATCACTACTCTTAAATCACTAACTATTTCGTGAATTATTATTGAAGTTGAAACGAAAAAAAAAGTTTAATAGCCATCAGTCATTCCAATAATCTTTGGAAGAAAGATGAAAAATGAGACTTTCATTTCACAAAAGATTATTTCCGATATTCTTGACAGGTATCGAATTTGGATCAAATATCGATCCAAAGATGGCTTTAAATATGTTCTTTCGTAGTGTCTTAGTGTTTGTTTTGGTGAATTTCAGAGTCAGCAATGACAGACTATTTTATTATTTGCCATATTCTATAGCCTGACTATATCAAACAATAAAACTATAGCGAGTAAACCAAAAGGAATAATGAATGTTCTTATTTATTTATTTATCTATTTTTCTGCGTAACTCATTTAAAAAAAATAATCTGAATTTTTTCACAGGGACCACCTGGAAACCAGGGACCAGAAGGAGTTCCCGGAAGACAAGGAGAGAGGGTAAGAATTTATTTTATTCGTTTTTATTTAGGTCCTAATAAGTGTTTATCACCAAATACAAGACAATTAGAATACATTTTTTACTATAAACACTATTACAAATGTACTACTTGCTCTTAATTAAAAGCCTGAGACATATTCATTAGCGACCACTTCATTAAAATACCGAGTCAAAGTTATTTCCCAAGTCATTCAAATCTTTATTTAGATGGCTAGAATAATGGAATATAGGTTACATATAGTGGTGAAGCACTATCTCCTTAAAAATCCAAAAGGCCACTGAAACAATTTCTGGTGAAATCTGCCTCCATTTAAATGATTGAAACTTTTGCTATATTGTTGGTATGTTGTCTTTGGCCTGTAACTTTTGAAGCACTGAAGCAATTCAAAGCGCACGTGTAGATTGAAAGAAGATTAATGCAAAACTTGCCGGTTTGATATATTTTCACCTCATAGCAACTTAACTGAAAATTGCTTAAAAGCAAACAAAATATTAGATTTGAGGTTTGTAATGATTTTATTGAGGAAAATGCTGTATGTAACTTAATCAAGCGATTCTGTTTTCTGAGAGATTCGGAGCTAAGGAAATTGATGTAAGGAAATCTTGATAATTAAATTTGCTACTGTTGATTTGTTAATTCAATTTGAAATGACTTTTATAAAATTATTTTTAATTTCTTTGCAACACTTATAAACATAAAACATGATTGAGTCACGGAAAGCTAATACTAGGAAATATTTGAATATTGTAACTGTAGAAGAAATTATTGAAACAAAGTTGGTTTCAATAGCGATTAGTATTTGCAGTTTAATATTGAAAAGTGTTGCAACTTTGAAAAGTATGAAGTATCGGGTTTAGGGCTGAAGATTCGTGAATTACAAGCCGGTCACCAGCGTGGACAAAGTAATGATTAGGTCAGCACTGTTCCGTTTACCTTGTTGTAAAGTGGAGAGAAAGAGAAACGGACGACGAATAGCTCAGTGCCTGGGTGTCGAACTGAATAAAAGCTGACGATGACCAGTTTGAAGGTTTACAATACTGAGATCCAATCCTATCCTTTCACATAAGAATACATACGTGAAAGAGAAAAACGGTTGATCGCTTCAAACAGTTTGAAAGAACACATTCCTAGCAAGTGTGTATTACATACACTAACAACTGTACACAGATAACACGCAAACATGTGAAGGAACTTTTGAAATGTGAGACACCTACAACTGTCGGCGTCACAGCGAAAGAGGAAATCTACAGTAATAGTGACATTAGACGCCATCACGATAATAATAATAATAATAATAATAATAATAATAATAACAACAACGATAATTTTTGTGATTTTTCAAGGGTGATTCCGGATCTGATGGTCAGAATGGAGTCCCAGGACCACCAGGACCTCCAGGTGAAGTCAGCCAGGTAAATAAATTTTCACAATATTATTTGATACAAAAAAGAAAGAAAGAAAAATTACATCCTTTCATAGATGTATAATAGAAACAACTGTAAATTAATTATCGAGTAAATACGATTAATTTTCAAAATTGAGCTTTTTCCATTCACAACGAGGTATTTATAATTATTTGTCCAGTTCTGTTTCTATTCTCAATTTTGAATTATAGTTTTTTTTTTTTAGAAAATGTTTTTAAAAAATCCCGATATTAAGTTCCATATTACTCGCTGTCTTTGTTTCTCAGCTCGGTCCCCAAGTTAATTACGTCTGTAACCTGACCCTAGTTCCCTGCTATATCCGCTTTTTATCATTTACCATTTGAGTGCCACGTCTTTTCCTCTTCGCTTCCCTATAAATTTTATCCCATGTGCGGCGCTTATCTATCTATCTATCTCTCTCTCTCTCTCTCTCTCTCTCTCTATCCATCTATCTCTCTCTCTCTCTCTCTCTCTCCCCAATTTATTGCGTCATAAGTAGTTTACTATCTTCAATATATTTACTTGCACTCATTTGAAATTATTCGCGCCAGTGTTGAGTAGAAAAGTACAATGTCCTAATAATAAATAATTCACTTGTAATCTTTTAATGACTTTTCTCCCATTCGTATAGACTAAATACTTACTACATATCTTTTTTTTATAACTTCAATTCTCAACCCAACTCTCATTAGTTGAAATCTTAAACTCTCTATTTTATCCCTCGGGGATGATAGTAAGAGATTAAAAAAAAAAATTCTCTTTCAATTAAGCATACGATTGGTTTATTCCAACGTTTGATGAAAAGGGAGATATTACAAGATTAATAGCTGTTGGGTGTAACGGAAGTAATATTATCTCCTCTTCCCCCAACTAAATCAATTTGTCTCAACTAGTCTCTTATTACCAGACTCGAAAAAAAAAATGTGTAACAAGCTTTCACTAAATATAGCAAAGGAAATATGCAAACGAGTACAGCGATATTATAAACATTGCTAAATCTAGTTCGGATTTCGCGTCGCCATAAATAGTAGCTTTCTTATTTACATTTTAAACGCCTGTACAATTCTTGGAGAAAGGACTAGTTTTATTTACGGTTTTATATCTATTTTTATTTCTGAGAAATCTGTTTCCTGATCATTGGAACAAATTTCTCTTAAGACGTGGATCTTATTACTGAATGCAAAAACAAAAAAGAAATAAAGAAAAGGAAAACAAACATAATTAGTGATATAATTAAACATGGCACTTTCTTCAGAATAGCGAAATCAATAAGTCTACTTTATATCCTGTAATTTCACTTACTTACCCATTCAGCAAATTCTATAGCTATTTCTAGTAAGGATTTATTTCAAAACTAAGAAAGAATGTACTGTCTCCCGTCTGCATTATATGATTTTAACAAACAATTGCGTAAACATGTCTAGCGGACGATTTTGCATTTCCTTTCTGCTGTTGTTACAGAATGCTGCCGCTGCATATAAACAATACCAAAACAATATGCAAAACGACAAAGCAGGAACTGGATATGCTCGGGGACCAAACTATCTTCAAGCTCGTGTCGTAAGTATATAATTTTTACTACATCATGTTCACTAACTCTAACGAACCGTCGAACAAGAAGTAAAAACTCGGTATACCATATCCTCTCATGCAGTTTCGATACTTGATTATTGCATTTATCAATTTTTTTCACGCTACTAATTTCCTTGGCAAGGGGATAAATGTCTAGATATCTCATTTACACCTTTTTTTTTTTTTCAAATCCCCAACTCCAAAAGACACAACAGATATTTGTAGCAACATCGCTTAAATAAGAGTAATTTTGTATGGATTTCTCAAGAAAGGAATCAACACACATATACACCGCTATATTTGTACGAAGGTCCGCATCTTGGTTGTCATAGTCACATGAAAATGGCTGGAGGTTTGCAGCAACATTGAGACTATAACAATCCGGATGAGTAACGGAGTCGCTAGCATGAAAAAGCGGTGTTTACTTCAGCTAGCACTAACAGAATTAAACTTCCGGTGATCATATATCGGTTCCAGAAAGTAAAAATTTTACTTCATTTGCATTACTTTGGTTTTGAAAAAAGGTTAGAATGGCACACAGTAGCGTTTGGTCATTTCACCATAAGTGTAAGACATGTATCTATGTAATAAATTAATATTTATAGCCAATTAATTTTTAACATTACAAATTAATGTAAACCTAGTTGTATGATGAATGTTTATATAACACGTATGAGTGTGTGTGTCTGTGTAATGTATGTATGTGTGTATGTTGGTACGTATGGATGCATACTTGTATGCATGCAAAAATCTGGTTTATGCGTCTGTATCTACGTGTATGATGTTAATATATTTGTGCACGTGTATGTAACAAGAGTATATCTGTAACCATATACATACATGTATATCAATCACTCACTCAATCAATCAATCAATCAATCTATCTATCTATCTGTCTATCTATCTATCTGTCTATCTGTCTGTCTATCTGTCTGTCTGTCTAAATACACATGCACACATACATACATACATACATACATACATACATACATACAATTGCTCAATGATTTTTAGATTCCTACCTGTCATCACGTTTTCGTCGGTAACACTTTTTCGACGATGAAGATAATTTTACTTCTGAGCATCGCTGTTTCACTGATCTAATGCAGTACGGGGTTAATTTATCGTTGGCTCCTCCGATGTGAACGTCATATAATACCAGAAATTCATTTTGGTGGAGGACAGAAAAATTTACCTCGTCATCTCGCTTGTTTACTACGTAGTGCTGTATCCGGAGACAAGTAATTCAAGGGAAGTAACTCTGCATTACTCTACTAAAAATCGAATGTTGTTGATTTGTACTGAAAAACAGAAAACAGTGGAATATTTGATTTAAATTTGTTAGAGGATGCTGAGCAGTCATGGTTGGGTGGTGAATGGTTCCACTAAGCGGTATGTTGAGCAAGTGTCTTCAGTCATACTTTCGTATCAACTAAATGTTTGTGAGAGAAATTTAGTTTACGGAAAGTGTTAGGTCGTCGAAGGCATAGTTCTGGTTCTTGGATGATAGGTATAATCAGTCACCTGATTTAAAACCCGACACCTGAGTGCTTTATGCATCTGGGGTAGTGCAAATATCTATTCTGAGGTTAA
>NC_043002.1:69448087-69485587 GCF_006345805.1 Octopus sinensis
ATCTATCTATCTATCTATCTATCTATCTATCTCCCTCTGTCAGTCTCTCTCTCGCTATACATACACATAATGCGCGTGTGCACGCACACACACACACACACACACACACACAACACACAAAATACACATCTGAGTTTGTTAGAGGTGACGAGATCGGTGGAACATTTAAAATACGGATTGTCTAGAAAGAAGAAAAGTAGTTTTTTTCGAAGAGACCTTGTGCAAAATGAAGCGCTTAGACGCATGGCTCATCGTAAGACACATTGGGAGACCAGATATACCCGTGCGTTTACTATTTGCTGTAAATATGAGGTAATCATCAAAACTAAGAGCTTCAGTAGCTCTTAGCTTAATTATTATTAACTTTACTCATATTACTATAATATACTTAAAAAGATATCAATATCGTATATCTACAACATTAATAATGTCATAATGGATCTCAACAAAGAGTATACATCAGCTTGGATCTGCCTACCAACTGCTCCATACCATTCCACTGGCGTCTGACCTTTTCTGTCTTATGTTTAAAATGATCTGAGGCGGAGAAAAGATTAGTTAGAGCATTGCATAAATGTCTTGCGGTATTTAGTTATAGTCCTTAGGTACTGAGTTCAAATCTGGCCTTGGTTAGCGTTACTACCAACTGACCTAATAACCAACAATGGATTAAATTATGCTCCCTTTCTGATGATCGGGCGCTATAAATTAATTATACAATTGTCTACGTAACTATTACCACATGCCTTACTAGTATACACTACTCAAACACATGTAAAGATTATGTGGTTGATGATGTTATAACAAAAATAATTAAACCGAATTTCCTGCTTTGTTCTGCTCTTGAATATACACTCTGTAATCTAGTCAAATTATTTATAAGAACAAACAAAAATCTGAGGAAAAATTACGTTTCATACCAGAATATATTTAATATGTGTATGTGTGTATATATATATATATACATACATATATATTTATTTATTTATTTTGTTGAGTTTACACTCATCATACACTTGAATATTGTAGGGACCACAAGGTTTGAGAGGACCTGCTGGTGAACCTGGTGAAGCTGGACCCGTCGTAAGTACTCCTTCTCTGTATCTTTCCTTGTCTCTCGCTGCCCCAGTCTCTATCTATTTGGCTTCTTTGTATCACCGTTAGTTTCCTTTTTTTTTCTCTTATTATCTCTGTTTCTATATCCGTCTCTCTCTTTCTCCCCCTCTTATATATACTATAATTACATATATGTATATATATATATATATATATATATATATAAAGGAAATGAAGAAAATGCTGACAAAATAATTTAAGTAAGGGAGAGTGTATTTAATTAGGTGAAAGTTCTTTTTACCAGTTGCGCATTTGTTATGCTTATCAAAAGATACTTTTTTAAGAGAGATAGAGTTCCTTTCTGATAGATTTTTTTCTCTTATCTGTATATATATATATATATATATATATACTGTAAGTATATATAGATGTATTTTAAAGTAAAGATTATTTCTCAATATAATATGGCAGTCGCGGTTGTTTAGCCCCCCTGGCTAAACAACAGTAGCATTCATCCCAACCAGGACTGCCATATTATATTGGTACATAATCAATACACTTTAAATTACCGTTACTGCATGTCTCTCGTTGAGAGATTTAGAAGTGATGATGTTTCTATATATGTATTCATATACATGTACTTATTTTTAAATATATATATATATATTTTATATATATATATATATATATATATATACTTTATTTAAAAGCAGCAGGGATATAACAAAAGCTGTTACTCAGAGTTTCACGTTCCTGTTCGTCGGACATTTTTGTTAAAACTGTCCGACGAACGGGAATGTGAAACTCTGAGTGACAGCTTTTGTTATATTTCTGCTGCTTTTAAATAAAGCATATTACTCTACCTCTGGTATTTTTGAGTACTCTTTTTTCCACCCTGTTTCACATTTATGTGCTTACTCCGGTATAAATATAAATATATATATATATATATATTTATATTTATTAGAGGAGCATCAATTTCATTTCGTGTTTACTCATACTTTATATATACATCTGTCTCTAGGGACGCTCAGGTATCAGAGGACCTGCTGGACCTCCCGGATCAAGAGGAGTCGATGTAAGTAAATTGGTTGTTTCTCTCTCCCCCGCCCCTTTCTCTCTATTTACCTCTTGTTATTTTCTCTTTTCTTATTTTCTTATTTCTTTACTGTTTCTCACGACTTTTCTCAAGCCACTCGACTTTGTATCGTTTGCAGGGTGACCCAGGACGTGACGGCAACCCCGGAGCTAGAGGTTTACCCGGCACACCTGTAAGTATTGTTACATCATATTACTTTTTTTTAATCAAATTTATATATAAATACATTAATTCACACACACACACACACACACACACACGTTTTAACTGTTAAAATATAAGCATAATATTTTAACAATGCTTGTATATATTATATATATATTATATATATATATATATATATATAGCATTATTAAATCTCAGAAAGTATATAATGAATTGATAATAATGATAATAATAATGACAATATATATATATACAAATACATTATTCACACATACACACATACACACATATACATACGTAAATGCATACTGTACACAAACACAGTCAAACGAGCATACATGCTCAGCGGCATACGTATGTATGTATGTATGTATAAATACACTTTCAGTTGTTTAATTTATGATATATTATTTCGATGTTTTCTAGGGAATTCGTGGAACTCCCGGAATCCCTGGTCTCCCAGGACCCAAGGGACACAGAGTAAGTAAAATCTATTTGATTTGTTTCTTTTTTTTCTTAATGTCTTAATTAGAATGTCTTAATTCGAATGTTGGCTGGCTGAATTTTCAGTGTCAAATTAACACCCATGAGAACGAAGTCAGCGAGATAGCAGAAACGTTAGCACGCCGGGCGAAATGCTTTGTGGTATTTCGTCTACCGCTACGTTCTAAGTTCAAATTCCGCCGAGGTCGACTTTGCCTTTCAGGGTCGATAAAGTACCAGTTGCGTACTGGGGTCGGTCTAATCGACTAGCCCTCTTCCCCCAAATTTCGGTCCTTGTGCCTAGAGTAGAAAAGAATATCTACAAGAACGTAAAGTTATGCTGCATTTCGAGTGTGGTACTGCCATGTACCTATGTCACGCACATCTTTCGCAAATAGGCTGAGCTTAACTTTAGGTCGATGTCGCCAAATAAATATAGCTCAGTATTTTTAGCAAAAGAGAATTGTAAAAGTGAAATTATTTTCGTAGACTATATTATTACATACACTAAGTATATAATATATATTCTTTACTGATTAACTAATATATTTTCTCTCAATTTCAGGGTTTTACTGGATTCGCTGGTAAAAACGGCAACTCTGGTCTTGATGGACCTAAGGTAAATACTTTTAAAATCTTTTCATACACCTATACAACTATAGGTCTTATTGGTTACATTTAATTAATTGATTAATTAATTAATTTTTTTGTATGAATTTTAAGATCGATGATGCAACATCAATGGTGTCATATATAATATATTTTGTATTCTTTTTATACTTAGGGAGCTGCTGGCAACATGGGACCAATCGGTTTACCCGGAGGCGCTGGAGCACGTGGTGCCCCAGGTGAAAGAGGACGATCTGGATCTAGTGGACCTCCAGTAAGTTCATATGATGCTTTGATTAACTAATTTAATTACGCATAATTATGTGTTTTATAACTGTACTTTCGTTGATTTTGTATATATATATACATTTAATAGTAGAGAACGAGATGTCATAGAGCTTAGGGGTGATAACTCTTCGAACAATTTGAGAAGAATTATAACATTTTTCATAGGTGTAAATTGTAACATTTTTCAGAGGTGTAAATTAAGTAAATTCAGCTTAGAAGAAAAATCGGGAAGGACTGGATTTAATCATTACAGGGAAAATTGATTTAAGTAATATTATTTAAATAGGTTTCATTGTTGATGGCATACCAGTCATTACTTATGAAAGACAAATGTTACTGATTTAGTTCAACTGTGTTTTATTCGTTAAATAATGTTGAAAATTTATATTTTAACATAAATCTAATTTCATATGAAAGTGCGGTTATGGACAAAAAGTATCGAGTGACATTGTAACCAATAAATTAGAGTATGATTAACGTATAACATAACTTGAGTTATCATCTTATCAAAGCTGAAAGGCAAAATGTCGTATACTGAGGGTAATGGTTCTCTGACATGGTTCATATGAATGCAGAATGTTCGGATACAAAGAGTGGGTTTCTACTTTAATATTTAAATATTACGATAAGATTAGTGCTGTAATTAGGGATATTTTTTCTTCAGTTAACCTTGTATAAAATATTCCTAACTTCTCTTGTTCTTAGGGAATGCGTGGAGTTGATGGATTATCTGGAAACGGTGGACCACCCGGAAGCGTTGGAAAACAGGGAGCCCCTGGTTTCCCTGGAACTCCTGGCCTCAAGGGTGAAGCCGGTTCTCCTGGTCCTAAGGGAGCTGTAGGACCTCAAGGCCCACGCGGAGAAAACGGAAATGCCGGTGGTGCCGGTGAAGCCGGATCCCCTGGACCCCATGGTCTTCCCGGACCAAGTGGAGAAAAAGGTAGCCGTGTAAGTATTGCAATGTATTTCTATTATTTGGTCACATCATTGAAACTGTAGAAACCTTGAGAGAAAGCCTGGAATGTATATTCCTTTAAATGTGTGTTATATTCCACATGAAAAACATTGGACCCAATTTGAGATTCAGTTTTAGGAATCTTTCGCGAAACTAGAAGTCACCGACCGCATTTCTCGCCTTAAGAATGTATCGAACCACAAGACTTTAAATTTTAAACAAAGGCGGTCTCTGTATAGTGACGGTCTATGCAAATGTTGGTTATTTGATTGACTTTCCTAGTCGAGCTTTACAACGGACAGAGGTGTAAAACGAGAGAGAAAGAAAGGGAAAGATAGAGAAAGCCAGAGAGAAAGAAAGAGAGTGTGTAAGAGAGTTAGAGAGAGAGAGAGAGAGTTAACTTAAGAGGAACCGTATGAGTGCATGTACTAGCTTAGTGGCACGCAATGAGTAAAAGAAAGATAATCACAGAAAGCGCGGCACATTGGGCAAGTGTCTTCTACAATAGCTCGGATCCGACTAATACCTTACAAGAGAATATAGAGTGTGGAAGCCCGCCGTATATAAAGGCGCAGGCGTGGTTGTGTGGTAAGAAGCTTGCTTCCCAATTACAAGCTTCCGGGTTCAGTCCCACTGCATGACACCTTGGGTGTCTCCTATTATAGCCTCGGGCCGACTATAACCTTGTGTTGCGAGTGGATTTGGTAGACGGAAAACTGAAAGAAGCCTGTCATATATATATATATATATATATATATATATATATATATATATATATTATATATATATATATATATATATATATATATATATATATATGTATGTATGTATGTATGTATGTAGTATGTATGTATGTATGTATGTATGTGTGTGTGTGTGTGTGTGTGTGTGTGTGTGTGTGTGTGTGTGTGTGTGTGTGTGTGTGTGGTGTGTATGTTTGCGAGTGTGTCTTCGTTCGTTTGACCCCACCTACGCACCCGCCCGACGACTGGTTAATGCACGTTCGAGTAACTTGGTGGTTTCGAAAAAAACCCCCCCAAAAACGATAGAATAAGTAAGATAAAAATTCGTAACGGGACTTGAAGGCGGTGCTCCAGTATGGCCAGAGTCCAATAACTGAAATATGTAAATGATAAAAGATAAAATTTAAAAAGTAACGTTTCTAGCACTGCTAGAGCACAGTCGGAGCTTGAAGAAGAGAAACGATTTGAATAACAATATATGTGTTGGTCTCTTTTAGGGTAACCCAGGACCTACCGGTGCACCCGGATTCCCCGGACCTCGAGGACCAACTGGACCTGTTGGAAGCCCAGGCAAAAAGGGAACTAAAGGTATCCGTGTAAGTATGATGTTTCAGAATTTTACCTCTTAATCTAGTAAATTAAAATAGCCATCTATGTATCATGCTTAATCTATGTACACTATCAATAGGCCAGTTGCTGCAATATTTATCCTGAGATAACATCTCTTATGGATGGACGTTCTGTGTTAAAAACACAATGAATATCAGAGGGAGGCAAACATTTAACCCAGCAGCAGCCATTCGCATGCTCAGAAGAGAATTCATAGACTCTGATATAAGAAAATGTGAATAAAACATTCACTTATGTTGAGAATAGCCATTCAACTGAGTAGAAATCTCGTATATGCAATTGGGGCAATATTAAATTAAAACAGTCACCTATGTATCATATTTAATGTACATACACAGGTAACAGACCAGTGACTGCAGTATTTATCTTGAAATACCATCACTTATGAGCGTGCTGTATTAAGAATACAATGAATATCGAAAGGAAGCGAAAACTCCAACGGCGGCCAGCAAGAACACCAGATGCCTTTAAACCTTTCAATGTCTTTTTAATCGCATGTACTCGCAGCCAGCCGCATACTCGAACGAGAAATCTTTATCTCAGATATACGTAAGAATGAATAAAACATTCACTGATGTTGCAAACAGACGCCCAGCTGAATAAAAGTCTGGCACACGCAACTGAGATAGTAAGTCATCTATATGTCTGCTCAATGTATATACACTGTCGATTGACCAGTTATTGCGATATTTGTCCTGAGCTAACATTTCTTATGGACGTACTATGTTAACCCTTTGCTTGCCCAAAGGATTATCATAAATTTGTCCTAGACGTCCATGTTTTCTTCAAACCTTTGGGTAATATAAAACTTTCCTTCCATAAGTCTCAAGTTATTCTGGTGGTTGAAGAAAATGGCAATGTGTATCATAAATAATGCATGGACACCAGGGAACCATCTCCTGCGTATCACAAGTGATACACAAGACTGGAAAATGGTTAAAAACACAATAAATATAGAAGGAAGATAAAAAAATTCGTTCCAGCAGTGGCCAGCGAGAATGCAAGATATATTTCGGCCCATTTTGGGCCTTTACAATGGCGCATACTCGCAGCCAGCCACATGCTCGATTTCATATTTCTTTTGTTTCTAAATAGGTATGTTTTCTATGTTTAGGGAGAACAAGGAACTCAAGGTTACAAAGGACAACCAGGAAGTAAAGGACCACGCGGCCCCTCTGGAGACCGTGGATCTCCCGGACCCGCTGGTTCTGAAGGAAAGAGAGTAAGTGTTACTATTTCTTATACATTTAAATACAATAATGATTGCAGTAAATTTATTGCTTATTATTCCTTTTAAAGAATTTTTTTTTGCTGGAATCATCGTCTTCGTCGTTGTTGTCATGGTTATCATCAACACCATCACTATCACTGCAACCACAATCACATCTATCAGCATCACTGCTGTCGCCGCTGCAGCCACCATCTCTTTCATCATCATCATCATCATCATCATCATCGTGGTCGTCGTCGTCGTCATCGTCGTGGTCGACGACAGCGACTAAGGAACCTCTCTATCTGGTCGCTCAACTATACTAAGAATAGCAGTCGAAGTCTCACAGAAATCACAATCTGCTATCATAAAACAAAGGCACATTGGATAATCTGATGCTGGGAGCATTGAGCTTTGGGAAAAGAAACAAAAACAAAAATATTCCAGAAGACAGATTTTTATCACAGGATTAACATAAAGCTAAACAGGCCCCAGCACACCAGCAGTATCAGCAGCAGTAGCAGCAGCAGCAGCAGCAGCACCCCCACCCCCCCCCACCACCACCACCATCACCATCATTGTAGTCGTTCTCTTCTTCTTCTTCTTCTTCTTCTTCTTCTTCTTCTTCTTCTCCGTCGTCGTCGTCATCATCATCATCCTCATCGTGGCCGCTTTCTGTGCTATAGTTATTGGTATAAATTTATTCATTCATTGTCAACCCATTATAAATTAATATTATATAATTCAATTTTGAAATTTAATATAGATATTTTTCGTTTATTTATCTTTCAGGGTATTGCTGGCGCCCCAGGCCCAGTCGGTGGTGTTGGCCCATTTGGAGAGCGTGTAAGTAGATGTTTTTTTTGTGTGCTTAAAACAAGTATTACAAATACCATAGTTCATTCATACCTATAAATGTATACTGGTAATTACTAGGGTACTAGGATGGTTAACAAACTTTAGGAGCTAAGGTTCTCCAAAACAGAAAGGAGAAAGCCAAATAGGAGACATACAACGGAACTGTCAAAATATATAAAACATTCGAAAAGTTTAGCTTAAATAGCTAGATATGCAATTATATGTATGATGATACATACAGAAGACAAAAAATGCAGCTCTACTCATGCACTCACTCGAAATACTTGCACACACACACACACACAAACACACACACATAGGAGAGACAGATATTCTCCGTATAGAATGCACTTCGTAGTGCTCAAGGTTTAAACTTGAGCAGGTAGAGTAGAAACTGTAAGGATAAGCAAGTTAAAATAAAAATAAATGTGTTCCTTCTCGAGCCATGCCAGGCTCATAAGGGCCCGGTTTCCGGGTTTCAGTGACGTATAAATTCCCCACCTGGACGGGACGCCGGTCCGTCGCAGGATTACTCATTTTTGCCAGCTGAGTGGACTGGAGCAACGTGAAAATGAATTGTTTTGCTCAAGAACACAACGCATCGCCCGGTTCAGGAATCGAAACCATAACCTTACGATCATGAGTTCAGCACCCTAACCAATAAAACCATTGGAGATAAAACCATTTGGCGTTGCAACCGTGCGTTGGTGCGGATAATTGAATTTTAATATGTGAAACATGTGTAGAATGCAATAAAAGGAATTCTGTTCAATCTTCGTTCAACTCCATTTCTTCAATTCACTAATAATATATATATATATATATATATATATATATATATATATATATAATATATATATATTATATATATATATAAGACTTTTTAACGTAATAAGATAAAAAACCAAGGCTGTATAGATATTAGAGCATTTATAGATAGAAGGTCTTACAGCTGTTTCTAGGATATTAATTAATAATATCCCTTCATCGGAGACGGTGTGTGAGAGGAAAAATTAAGTCATAGTTAGTTTCGATGTGATACAAAATAGAGAGTGAGGTAGAGGAAAGAAAATAGATGTAAGATATGTATGGGTATTGAAGTCGTAAATACGTTTTATAGGCATAATGATATATATGCAATATTCCAATATCCTTTGAGTAGAATCCAAAAGTACAACAGAGTTTAATAAGAGTCCTTCCAAATATAGAGTTTATAAGCAATGTAAGATTACATATATATATAATGTATTACCATACCTGTTAATGTTGAAATTCCAATGAAGTAATAATTACAAACATCCACATATGCGTACAAATTCGTTAATAAATCAGTAAAAATATACAAGACTTTTCTGAAGATGAATATGTGAATTAATACATTCCAATGATGGAGCTTTGTATGTTTGTTAGAAGCCAGCTTCTTCCTTATAGGAAGATTTCAGATAATTAAAACACAGAAGAGAACGTACATACATGCATATGTACACACATATATACACGCATGTTTATATAACTATAAATATGTGTATATACATATATGTCTACGTATACATATAACAATACATACACACACTCATATATATAAATAAAATGGGCGGGGGGGGGGGTATTTACTTTTGAGGTGACCATGTACATACAAAGTAATAACCTTATTATTAATACGTACACATAAAATGTAACATGCGTATATGCTGTATATTCTGTGAATCTATTAGATTAAAGGCATGCATAAAATGCTTACAACTGTACGCTTGTGTTTCTATGTGTGTGTTTGTGTGTGTTTGCGTGTGTATGTGTGTGTTTGTGTGTGTATGTGTGTGTGTGTGGTGTGTGTGGTGTGTGTGTTAGATCATATACAAACTGAAAAGGCTTTTCTGCTCACTCACGTATGTTGTTATTTCCTTTTTAGGGACCTCCAGGCGAACGTGGTCTTTCAGGAGCTGACGGACTTCCAGGACCCAAAGGAGCTGATGGAGAAAAAGGACCTCGTGGAAAAGTTGGTGACACTGGAGCATCCGTAAGTATTTTGCAATATATTATCAAATTATTTGATATTTTACACCGTATTTCGAAATACCATGAATTCAGTTTATTTGCTAATATAATTAGCAGTGTATCTCGTTCTCTTCGTTTGTCCATCCTCTTGACATGCACGTCAAAAGTAATTAGCTGATTTAATACTTTCACTATGTCTGAATTTCTAGAAATATTGACAGATTATTTAGTTTGCTGAATACTGACTAGAAATTTATAAAGAAATTATATACCCACAGCCTCTAATTTTACGTCACAAAACTCTTACTGAGGTTAATGAAAACTTCATAATACATACTTTCAAAGAATCTAGCAAAAAGAAGAAAAAATACAGGAAGAAGGGAAGGAACAGTCTTCAGCTTTTTACAATAGTATGAATCGTTATTAGTTAACAATGTTTATTATGGGTCTTTTTGTTCCGAGTTCAATCCTTGCCAAGGTCAACTTTGCTTTTCATTCTTTCTGGATCAACACAAGTCAAATATTGAGATGTATGCCATCATTTAACCCCCTAAAGATGCTGGCCCTGTACCTAGATTAAAAGCAATTATTATAGTAAACACTAGGATAGTGGATCGGCAGAATCATTAAAACGTCGGACAAGATGCCTTGCGGTATTTGTTCCAGCCCATAATTTTCCAGGTTTAAATCTCACCGAGATCAGCGTTACCTCTTGTTCTCCTCGGGACGATAAAATAAAATTCCAGTTAAGAATTTGAGTTGTTGAGTCATTGATTAACCATCTCCCTTTAAAAATTGATTACCTAGTGTTTATGAGAT
Source organism: Octopus sinensis (assembly GCF_006345805.1). Lineage (NCBI taxonomy): Eukaryota > Metazoa > Mollusca > Cephalopoda > Octopoda > Octopodidae > Octopus > Octopus sinensis. Next base: position 69,458,998 of record NC_043002.1, read on the forward strand.
CTAAATAATTTAATTAGCACAAACACCTCACTAAAGATCGGATTTTAGGATCGACTTGTGTTCAATTCCTAGTAAAAGCATGTGCTAATCCCATTTCACGTCTTTAACTGTAGTTAAACAGTTTTTTTTCTTTTTAAGTACCAGGATACAGAAACGATATACTAAATGCAAGGCCTCACCAGATCTTTGGTGTTAATAATAACTTTGTTACATATTCAGAACTATTCCCCGTTTTTTTAGGAGGGGGTAGCCACAACAAGACATACACTAGGTATTCCACAAATTTCCCAGCTCAAAGAGGCGAGCCCCGTTCTATGCTCGGATCAAGGCACAGAACACAACCCTCAATATCAGCAGCAGGGACCTGACAGCATATGCTGCTTTATCCCCGCCGCATCATACTGGTTCCGTACTCTTTTGAGCAACATCAAATTCACTCATCCGTCCACAAACACTCTCCAAACTTTCATATCATTTATAAACTATACCACCACGTAAACTTATTTTCAGATTGAACACTATATTTTAGTTTTGTTTTAGTCTTGATTTTTTGAGCCTGTGGAAAATCCATAGGAAAATGTTTTAAACTTCTTTCATAGTTTTTATTATTACTGACCAAAACTATTTCTGTTCATTTTCAGGGAGAGAGAGGACGCCCAGGTTCCCCTGGACTTCAAGGACCAATCGTAAGATATTACTTCTTTTTTTCGATGATTTATAATATTACCGGTATTTGATGGCATAAAAAACTTACGGGCAAATTAGATGCATCCTCATTTCAGTAGCGCATATTCAGGAACTATAATTTCTAGTATATTAAAGCATGTAATATTTAAAGGCAGCGAGCTGGCAGAAACGTTAGCATGCTAAGCGGTATTTCGTTTGTCTTTGCGTTCTGAGTTCAAACTCCGCCGAGCTCGACTTTGCCTTTCATCGTTTCGGGGGCGATAAAACAAGTACCAGTTGAGCATTGAAGTCGAAGTAATTTACTTAACTCATTCCTCCAGTCCTGCAGTGCCTATACACGAGCCGCCACTGCTCTGGAGTGATTTGAAACATTATCCTGGAAAAACAAGTCGTCTTATATGCCATCATATACTATACTTCATGTCCTCCTCATATATCATACATCACAGTATTAAGCTCATCGATATGTGTATGGAATATGTATCATGGCACCTGAATTGCCGTATCATCAGTGCCCATGCATGCTATGTCGCCAAATCATACTTCTTTCCATTTCATATTGAATGACGACGTCAAATGTGTCATTATGTCATTATTACCATACAATACTATTAATGATATATGATATCTTGCAAAATCAATGCACATTTAATGCATTGCTGTAGTAATATGGCATATATATATATATATATATATATTATATATATATATATATATATATATAGCTTATGTTATCACATCAAAAATCTCCTTCATTGTAGTCAAATAATCGGTCAATGCTACTCTGATCATCACCCTCGCCATAAACACTAACACCATCATCATCATTAACACCACTATCACTATCACTACAATTACCACCATCCCTACCGTGGCCACCATCCCTCCTGTAACTACCAGTGTCGTCAATACTATTACATATCAAGGCGGCGAGCTCGCAGAAACGTTAGCACGCCGGGCGAAATGTTTAGCGGTATTTCGTCTGTCGCTACTTTCTGAGTTCAAATTCCGCCGAGGTCAACTTTACCTTTCATCCTTTCGGAGGGTCGATAAATTAAGTACCAGTTGCGTACTTAATTTCGGGCCTTGTGCCTAGAGTAGAAAAGAATACTATTACATACCGCCGCTGTTATTTTCTTTACCACACCACTATCACCACACCTCTACCATCATCACTATCACTATCACCATCATCGTTATCAACATCAGTATTATTATCTATTCCCTTAACACCACCTCTTTTACCTCCACCCTCCATTCATTTGCTAGCCACATGCTGAAATACTAACAAACTGTATTCATTTTATTTCTTAGGGTATTCCTGGTATGCCTGGCGCTGATGGCCGTTCTGGCCCACCTGGACCTCCCGTAAGTGAAATGTATTTTTTTTTCCTCAATAGCTATTCTAATACTCAGCGTGAATACCTAACAACAAAACATGTATTTCTGAACCGATCTTTGTTTTACAAAAATGACTAAATACGCAGGAAATCATAACCATAACCATGGTAGATGGAAGAAATAAAGAGCACAAGAATAAAGCTCTTATTCAAATTAAGCAAGCCAAAAGGATATTCTTATTGATTCAACCTATATTTCTCAATGATTCAGACCTATAATTCTTAGTGATTCGACATATACGAGCCAAGACAACGGGAGAGCCTGTATATGGTTGTTTTGCATACTAGAAATGATAGCAGCCAAAACCCTCTTAAATCACACCTTGTTATATAAAAGATGTCTTATAAAAGGAAAAAGACAAAAAGGGACAATGCATTCTATTACAAAGAAAAGACAAAGTGGTTTTTAAAAGGACAGAATTGTCGTGGCTGGTATGTCTTTGAATACAGGTCTGTTCAAAGACGGTTGACTTGGAGCTAATTGATAATAAAAATAACAAGGCTCTAACACTTTAGTTAAAATTATTTTCTGATCGATGATAATCGTTATCTAAGTCACTTAGAAATAGATTAAACTGGGTTTAATTTATTATCACTGTACGTATACACAGGCACAGGTATGGTTGGGCTTTGCAACGACACGGTTCGTGTCCAGCCCTCCGCGCGGCGGCACCTTGGGGAAGTGTCTTCTACTGTAGCCCCTGGCTGAACAATGCTTTGTGAATTAATTTGGGTGTAGTTGGAAAGTGTGTGGAAACCAGTCGTATATATATGTGTGTGTGTGTGTGTGTGTGTGTGTCCGTGTGTGTCCCTGACATTGCTTGACAACTGGATTTGATTAGTTTATACTCTTGCAAAAGAGACCGGTATAATATAAAAAAAACATTGAGAAAAGAAAAATAAGTGCCGGGATCAATTTTTTTTCGAATAAAACCATTCAAGACGGTGTTCCAGTTTGGGGGAAGATAAAAGAAAGTAATAGGAAACAGATTACAGTGTAAATCGGAAAATACAAGCTGGATAAAAGCTGGATATTTCACATGGAATAGCAATAATATTTCACTCAATATTATAATCCTAAAAAACTTTTTTAATACAACAAATAGAATGAGAAATGTTAGCTTTATGCAGCAGATAAAATCCCACATTTCAGTCAGAATACACATAAAAGAAAATTTTTGTTTATATCTGATTAAATATTAAATATTTTGTATTGTAACAGGGAGCTGTTGGAAATGATGGCAACCCCGGTGAAATGGGACCACCAGGTATTCAAGGTCTTCCCGGAGCCCAAGGACCTGCTGGAGGCAAAGGAGAAATTGTAAGTAATTTAAAGTATCACAGTTGTTTATATTGTTAATATTTTCGAGATGATGGATTAAATAATATTAAAGAGTGAAGCACGTAACCGAGTGATTAAGGGTGTTAGACTCACTGTCCTAAGTTTGTGGGATCAATTGCCGGACAAGCCGGAAAGTTGTGTCCTTCAGCAAGGCACTTCATTACACGTTTCTCTAGTCCATTCTGCAGGAAATGAATTCCAGCAGTATACTGGAGGTAACCTTGTGACTGGCTGTCGTCCCGTAAAGGGCAATCTTTTAGGGGCAGAACTAGTGACTGCCCAAAGCTCTTTTTCCACCACAGAAAAGGTAACATGATAGCTCAAGATAATCATTGACCTCAACTTGATGATGAAGGAACAGAACTGGTAGAGCGCCGGATTAAAGCCCTTACAATATTTAGTAATACTTCTTCTATACGCTCTAATTTGAAATCCCTTTGGGTCCAACTTTATTTTCCAAACATCCAAGCGTCGAAATGTGTTCCTTCTTCCTATTCAGATAAGACAAAAACCATTACTATCATAAAATGTTTATTATTATTATATTATTATTATTATTATTATTATTATTATTATTATTATTATTAAATTCCGCCGAGGTCGACTTTGCCTTTCATCCTTTCGCGGTCGATAAATTAAGTACCAGTTACGCACTGGGGTTGATGTAATCGACTTACCCTCTCCGCAAATTTCAGGCCTTGTGCCTATAATAATAATAATAATAATAATAATAATAATAATAATGATAATAATAATAATAACAATTATTATTATTATTATTATTATTATTATAATTATTATTATTATTATTATTATTATTATTAGTAGTAGTAGTAGTGGGTGAAGGAGGAGAAGGGCACAAAATGATTAGCGGCATTACTTCGGCGCCTTACTTTCTGTATTCAAATTGCGCCTAAGTCCACTTTTCCTTTCATCCTTCTGAGTTTAATAAAATAAATACTATTTGAGTAATGGAGGACGATAAAATCGACTTAACCTTCTTTGAAAATATTGTTGTCCTTGTGCCAAAATTTGAAACCATTATTATTAGTTGTAGTATTTTTTTTTATTGTTGTTTACGTGGTCACAATCCATAATTCTGCTTTGTTTCGTTTTAGGGTTCTCCTGGCCCCGGTGGCAAAGACGGTCCTGCCGGACAACCTGGTCTCCCAGGTGACCCAGGACAACCAGGCGCTCGTGGACCACCCGGTCCTTCCGGATTAGAAGTAAGACTATTGTTTTTTAACGCATGCATTTAATTTAGCTTTTATAGACGCTACAATAATTATTATAATATTATTATAGTTGCATATAATACTTGAATGAAATAATGGACAGAATATCTCCAAACAACATCTTTGGTACAAATCGGAAGTAAATTGCTAAAAGTGTCACGTACTATATATTGCTAACCATGGCAACATCTTTAATACACATATAAAATATTTAAAATCTCTCTCTCTCTCTCTCTCTCTCTCTCTCTCTCTCTCTCTCTATATATATATATATATATATATATATATATATATATATATATATATTTCTATTATTTATTTTAGATATTGGATGTATTGGCTGTAGCCAATATGTAAAACTAATGTGGATGAGAAATTTATATTCTGTGTATACATGGATCAACTTTTTTCATATTTTAGGGTGAAGCTGGCGAGAGAGGAAGCCCTGGCAGCGATGGAGCTCCTGGTAGACAGGTATCTATCTATCTATCTATCTATCTATCTATCTATCTATCTATCTATCTATCTATCTATCTATCTATCTATCTATCTATCTATCTATCTATCTGTCTATCTATCTATCTATCTATCTATCTATCTATATCTATCTATCTATCTATCTATCTATCTACTTGTGTGTATATATATATATATAATATATATATATATATATATATATATATATATATATATATATATACATACACATATGTATACACAAACACACACACATATATACATACTCATATGTATCAGTGTGTAATATGTGTGTGTGTGTGTGTGTGTGTGAGTGTTAGAAAGAAAGACTTTTCTTAGCTGCCATCTTCTTTCAATACAGAGCTTGTGTTGAATCAAGGAAAATATTAAAGGTCAACTTATATTTATAACATTAAAATCCTTGAAACGGCTCGTTTGATACCTGACCTCCAAATATTGATTATTATGACTAAGTTTTCTTCCCTCGTACTCATTATCGCCATATTTGCATTCTACATATGCATAAAGCATATGTAAGTTGTTCAGCTGGCTGGAAATACGGGTTGTATGAACTTGCTACATAAATTATAAAATATGATAATAACAATAATGCCCTGATGCAGTGCCAGGCACGTGCTCTCTTGGCTTCTGGTCTTAACTGATTTTTATAATGTACATGTTTTGTCTTGGTGTAAAAGATGGACTACAGCAAATATTCTGTTCAATACCACAGATTTGCTTGTCAGTTCTTTGACCTTAAACAGCTAAGCATGTCTCTTAGTGGCTGACAATATGTGCGATTCTAATCACGAGCAGGAGAAATGGAAAAGCATCATAGCTATGTGTTGAGAGGAATTCTTTGGGGTTTGAATAATTCACTCATGGAAACATGGCTGTTTCATTCAACATCCTTAAACAACTATTATTCAGGGACCTTTTGAGCGGGATGTGCTACTCGACCTGAAGAAAATTGTAACTGGGCCCCACTTGCAAGGTCATGCGCTGTTTATCTTGATATGAGATCACCATGTCGCACACATATGGTTGTGATGCATGTGCCCGGTGTACCTTTATCAGACGGGTAATCATGATGGATATATTGGGCTTCGTATATTTCTATCCCAGTGTCACTTTGATGGCATGCATTGCTCTCTCACTCAATAGTAATAATAATGACGATGATCATGATGATAATGTTCACCGAAAAGCAGCCAGAAGATATATGTAGTAAACTGAAGTCTAATTCTTAATTTTATTTCCAATGTAGGGATTCCCAGGAAGCCAAGGACCACCCGGAGAGCCTGGAAAAGCAGGTGAACCTGGAACAATTGGAAACACCGGTGTTCCCGGACGAAATGGACCTCGCGTAAGTACCAAACGTTTTTTTCTCTTATTTACTGTTAATATAGACATTGTGGACAGTGAATGATACAATATTTAGAACGACAGACAAAATATCTTATGAAATTTACTTGTGTTTTTATGTTCTGTATTCAAATCCAACCGACATTAACTTTCATCCTTCCGGAACCAATAAAATATTGTGCCTCTCAAGGTCTGTAAAGATGGCATGAGCTTCTCTTCTGACAAAACCCTTTTCTTCTGACTAAGTTGTAGAAAAAAAAATTAATTAATTAAAATTTCAAACTTGTTGCACGTGCAAAACCATTACCCAGAATTCAAAATTAAATGTATAAATGCACACGTACCCACCCCCCACACACATACATACAGAAACAAATACACAAACGTATCCTCACATACATAAATGCACAAACAAATGCATTCACGCACACATACTTATAACGTAGTATTCGGACAGTATTTAAAAAGGGAAACAAAAACATCTGATTTGCTAATATTGTCTTTACTTTTTGATTCCCAAATATTAGGGTGACCGTGGATTCCCCGGAGAACGTGGACCTCCCGGAACTGAAGGAACTGCCGGACCACCCGGTCCACCTGGAAGTTCTGGTCCTGATGGAGAAAGAGTAAGTATTAATCTCGGCGAATTCTTTGATTTATTGCATTATGAAGTGAAAATTACTATGGCCGAATATGATCAGAGTATCTGCCCCATGTCTGATAAACAGGCCACTTAAAATCCAGTTATAAGTAGCCCCTAATCCAACTAGCCATCCTTATTCATCTGATACTAGACATTCGTTACTCATCTGATATTTATGCCTTATTTATCTGATATCAGAAAATAGGATTTAAAATTTCAGTATATATATGTATATAAAATTATAAATAAGGCTATCTAAAAGATACCACCATGCTAGGAATAGAAGTCAAAACTTGACTCAAAAACCACATATTGTATTCATACAGCACCTGGGGAAAAGACAAAAAGACAAATAAACAAGAAAAACATTATTGGATAATCCCAGATCAAGTTTTGACTGCTATCTCTAGCATGTTGTTATCTTTTAGATACCCTTAATTATAATTTTAATAATAATCATTACCTATAAGGTTTTTATTCCCATGTTGGCCACTTGATATGATCTGCTTTTTAAATAACGATCTTATCCTTATTTATATAAAATATATACATACCAACCTGTTTGTGTTTATTCTGATTTATATACATATTAATATGTTTAATGCTATTGATTTGATTTGATTTGATTTTTAGGGCGCTCCCGGACCCAAAGGAACACCCGGAGAAGCTGGTGGCCAAGGAATGATCGTACGTTTTTATTTTCTTAAAAACTTTTTAGAAATGCAATAAAACTTTTAACTTATCAGAGACTCCTTGTTGTGTGTGTGTGTGTGTGTGTGTGTGTGTGTGTGTGTGTGTGGTGTGCGTGTGTGTGTCCATCTGTGTGTTTATGTATGTGTCTGTGTGTGCATGTATATGTGTGTATGTATGTATGCGTGTTTGAGTGTGTGTGCATTGTGTGTGTGAGTTTATTTGTGTGAGTGTAACGGGGAGGGGTGCACGAAATATAGAAAGATACTCAAAGAAATGAGATAGAGAGTATGTTAGAGAGAGAGTGAGAGAGAGAGAGAGAGAGAGAGAAACAGACAGAGAGAGGAGGAGAGATAGCGCATTAGAGATGCTGAATGAACAAAAAAAAACTAATATATTTTGAATGTATAGATTTGAATTTGAACAAGAGATTTGAACAAGAGATATGAATTTAAAGGTAGACGTTGTGTGGATGGGTTACTCAGTATATATTTGTTACCTTGAAAAACTGATCAAGTAACTTGGCGAATATATATAAATAATACCAGAAAAATATATCTTGTAAAACTTAGGTTAAGGGGGAAATATGATAGTGTCTATTTCTTGGTCAAAATAAAAGCAAAAAAGTAACCATATGTCCTCCTTGCTACATATGCACACAAACACACACGCACACACACACACACACACACCACACACACACACACACACACACACACATACATACATACATACATACATACATGTAACGGACAGCAAATGTAGTCTGTGCAAAAACTAATATTGGAGACATTTACGGACAACAAATATAGGTTTTGCGAAACCAAAGCTGAAGACATCAACTGCGTTATTGCCAACTGCGAAAGAATTCTTCTAGATATTATGTTCCTGTGAGGCATGATGCGCCAGCCAAAACAGTTTGAACAGAATAAGAAAAAAGGAAATTGCCAACGGACAAAGCTGATTATATTAAAAGCGACGGGTAAAAGAATGTTGGTGAAACTTAAAAACTAAAACAACCATCAAGTTAAAATATTAGTGGTCAGATATTGTTGTGTGAGACCACAAGAATAAAGATATTTTGTGATATGGAAATCAACTTCCATCTAGACAACATTGTAGTCAAAAAAATACAGCAAAAATAAAACATTCATGAACCGTTTATAAAAAGTTTGCAAATCTGGCATCCAAGATACATTTTCAGTTTTAGCTTAACTTTCGTTAGATCTACTAAGAACGAAACCATCAGATAACAAGCATTTGCTTGGGTAGATTTTTCATTGATATAAATGGGGATTGTGGGGCTATGTTGACAGAAAGAATGTGGTGAGAAAAAGGGCAGAAATTTAGCGTGTTAGGAGTAAATTTAAATAATTAAAAATTAACAACAATGTAATTTCGTATTGCTTTCTTTATTTCAGGGTATGCCCGGTCCCAGAGGTGCAATTGGTAGCCCAGGACCTAAAGGAGAATCTGTGAGTATTTAATCATTAAAGTTTTATTGTCTCCGTATATGTAGTATATAAACATACAATAGTCTAATTGTTTTGGAAAGTGGCTTGTTCCCTAATCTATATACGTGTAAATTATCTAGTTTCGAAAGGATATCAGGAAACCTGGTTAGAGAAGCAATGTATAGGTGTCATATAGGTGCCTGTTTACCCACATGGAAAGACAAATCTGCATGGCTCTACAATTTGAATGGTGCTGATGATCCTGAGATGAAGGACTTAAGATTGAATACTAGTTAGTTGATCCTGTAGGTAGAGCTTCACATCAGTGAGTGGAGCCGGTGTGCCTTCAATCCTAATGACCTTTGAAACCTACCGGCATCTGGTATGTGAAGCTTTTGGTTGATAGTACTTGCACCAGCGAGCCGTTTGCAAGTCTCAGGATAACTTCAATGTATTCACACGTGGTTATAAACTAGCCAGTTACGAACCATCGACATTTTGTAAGTGTCGTTGTATTTACATAAAATCTATATTGCCCCTATAAAAGTTGTTATATTCGTAAGCTATTGTTTCTGAAATTCACAGTTTCACGTTATCCTAAACACTCTGTTGGGGTTATCACTTGTTTATTTGTATTTAATCTTCTAGGTTAACTGCATCAAATATAGTAACAATTTGGGATTAGATGTGTGACAAAAAATTTTAGAAATGTTTCAGTTAATGTTGAGCTTGTTATAAACTTAAGTTGGTAATATATTTGCTTTATATATGAACAGGTTACGATCACTTTGCATATCTTTAACTCGTTCACTATCCCTCCAAATCTATGCTTGTAGCTGACATGCTTCTTTTCCTCATTAAAGCACTTAACGTTTTAATTTTATTTTAGGGTGATGCTGGTTCTCCAGGATTTGATGGTGAAGTAGGACGTCCTGGACGCCCTGGTCATCAAGGTGAACCCGGTCTTGCCGGACCCCCTGGCCCTAAACCAGAGAAAGGTGCTCGCGGAGAACCTGGACCTGCTGGTGATCCTGGACAGCCCGGTGCCCCTGGTGATAGAGGAGGCCCTGGACTTCAAGGTGAACAAGGTCTTCCTGGACTTCCCGTAAGTTTATAAACGAAACCTTTATTCCAATCAATTTTTCTTTTATACAAAAGCTCTTCAGCATCAAATTAAGATTCTCTACTTGAAATTCTGCAACAGAAATAAAAAGATACATGCATTTTCTCATATATTGCATGGTTTTCAAGAGATTTGGCTTGGAATACCTGTTTAACCTTTCGTTTTTTAATTGTATTTAGGGACCTATTGGACCAGCTGGACCTAAAGGACCCTCAGGTGATCGTGGAATAAAGGTGAGTATTTTACATATCAATAACCTGTTATATATACATGTTGATTCTTGTACGGTATTGCAGTATCTGTGACAGTAAGGTGACGATCTTCTTAACTGAAAGATTAGCAGTTTGTATCACATCTCACGTGCAGCGTTGGGCAAGACACTTAGTTCTTCTGTTTAGTTTAGCTATTTCTTACTCTATAACCGTCGGGCAGTGTGTTCTTGAGCAAGACATTTTACTTCACATTGCTCCCGTTCACTCAGCTTTAGAAATGTGTTGCGATGTCTCTGGTGCCAAACTGTATCAGCCTTTCCCTTGGGTAATATAGATGGCGTGGAGAGGGGTGGCTGGTAAGCATGGGCGACTGCTGGTCTTCCATAGTAACCTCGCCCGGACTTGTGCCCGGAGGGTAACTTTCTAGGTGCAACCCCATGATCATTCATGGCCGAAGGGGATCTTTACCCTTTACTCTATAACAATTAGAAACACTTTATACAGTGTAAGCAGCGGGAGCATTGAATAAATTCCGGTCACTTGGTTAGCTAACCGTACGTATCTTCGTAGGTTTCGATTTATATATGATATACCATGCTAATCTGCTCGGAACACATTTCATAATTATGTTTGCGTCATTGTCAAATCAATACTACATTGAGTTCATACAGATTTATAATGAAGGCACAAAACTTATGTTTAAAATATAGGATCTTCTTTTCGTTTTCGACCAAATCTTCAGTTAAGTATTTAGTTATATCTCATCGTATTTAATTGGTTAAGCGGCAGTATAATTCCATTCAAGAATGCCCATATTTATCTATTAAACCTATACTAGCAAATCAACAACGAAGCTCCTACGTGGTCGTTTGAACTGTTAGAAATGGCTGCTAAATCACACTTAAGCATATCAAAAATACTCACACATATTGAATACACTAAGGTTAAATATAACATATCTAAAAAAAAAAAAACAAGCAAAAGAAAAAGGGTGGAAGACAGACGGAATCGTTGGAGTGTTGGAAAAAATGTAATATTTGTCTCGGCTCTTTTATCTTCAGAGCTAAAATCCCGCTGATTTAACTGATATCCCACTTCCTTTAATTTTGTAGACTTGTGCTTTGCTCGATGTTAATACTATATATTCTATTATTTGACAGGGAGAAGTCGGTGGTGTTGGACCACAAGGTAACCCAGGTCGTATCGGACTTCCCGTAAGTAAAACCATTTAATGCATTCGTTGTTACTGTGGTAATTAATTAAGCGATCGTGACTGAATATAGACATAACTATATGTAATCTTCTATACATAAGATGGGAGATATGAACACATACAGATATCAATGCACAGATAAAAGATACATACAAATATTGTATACGTACATAGACCAATAAGTGAAAGCTCGATCTGCTAGACTGATAACCTAAGTCTACACTAAATCACACAATACCCCTTGAAATAAACGAAGGTCTCATTGAATAATATATTACATATATTATGTTGAAAAATTAAAGTGAATGGTCCCGGGTAGAATATTTTTGATCAAAGATCTGCTCTAGATGAGCTGATTTGGGACGAAAAAGAACAATGACAGATTACAAAGGCCAGATTATTTTGTTCGAACATAAGAGAAGCATTTTCTCTCTCCATAAGCGGAAATTCATCCTTAAAAAAATGGCGGCTATTTTGTAATGTTGTCTCAACAAAATATTTCATTTTCTTTGGGGTTGTTCGTGCATATTTCTTTGATCTCTTTCTCCCTCATACCCCACCCCCTCTCTCTCTCTCTATCTATCTATCTATCTATCTATCTATCTATCTATCTATCTATCTATCTATCTATATCTATCTATCTATCTCATTAAAAAACTGGGGTTACCCTATATGCAGAAGCCGTATTAAATTCGAACATATACGGTTGCAAAAACAAGCCACACACAGACATACTTCAAATATGCAAAACATATGACACTTCATGTGCACATACACATCCATATCTAATTAATTATTCATGCATATCTATATCTAACATAATAACTAATGAAAATTTTTATAACTAAAATTTACTAGGGTCCTGATGGCATTCGTGGAAAGCGTGGACAACGTGGTGAAGGCGGTCTTACTGGAATCCCCGGAGAGCCTGGATCTAGTGGTCTTCCCGGACCTCAAGGTCCCCCTGGTCCTTCTGGAAGCCCTGGAGAGACTGGTGTTCCTGGAGAAATCGGAATTAAGGTAAATATGTTTTCAGATCGATAGCAACTCGTTTGAAGGTCGTAATTCTTTATGTATCAACGTGACAAATTTATACATACATGCTCACAGTCTATCACATACGCAAACACAGACACACACAGACACAGACACACAGACACACACACACACACACACACACACACACACACACACATACACACACACAAACACACACACACACATACATATTTATTTTTATTTCTACTTCACTTACATTTACAGTCCAAAGATTCTATTTTTATAAAACGATTTACATAAAACGCAAAGTAATTATCTACAACACTTGTAAATTGCAATCTATGATTTACTAAGGTTTCCGTTCTTTGTAATCCAGGGTGCACGAGGAGAACAGGGATATGCTGGACGCAACGGTGATGTCGGACCTCAAGGATTCCCCGGTATTCCCGGACAGAAGGGAATTCAAGGAGAGAAAGGACCCACTGTAAGTATTCCTTATGTGCTACTGTTGTGTTGGGATTTACTTTATATATAGCTCGAAAAATGCATCAGGAATTAGGTTTATCTTGAAAAACATGTGTAAAGTTATTCAGACTTACCAAAAAATGTCCCCTGTAGGTCAGTGGAACTGCTAGAGCGTCGAATATAATGCCATATCGTATTTGTCCTCGCTCTTTACGTTCTGAGTTCGAGTCCCAAATTCGTCCTCGTTAACGTTTCCTTTGCCTTTCATTCTCATTAGGTAGTAGTCAAATATTGGGGGTTGACTTATTCGACTAACCCCTCACACCGAATTTGTGGCCCTCTTCACAAGGAAGAAATTATTATCATTATTATTATTTGGATTGGCAGAAGAGGGCGTTCGTATTTTATTCGGGTCTTTATGTTCTGAGATCAAATTTCGACATCAGTTTTTCCTTCCAGCCATCCAGGGTCGATAAACTAAAGTACCAGCCAAGTAGTGGGGCCGATGTAATCGACTAACTCCTACCCTCAAAAATTCAAGCATTCTGACTATAGTAGAAAGAATTATTATTATTGTTATTGTTATTATCTAAGGCGTTGAGCTCGCAGAATCATTAGCGCTCCGCTTCTTAGAAGCACAGGGGTTGATGCAAACTTACCCCTCACTCTAAATTGCTTGCCTTATGCCAAAAATTGACTCAATTATTAAGGTGACTGGCCGGCAGTATCTATTAAGGCGGCGAGCTGGCAGAAACGTTAGCACGCCGGGCGAAATGCGTAGCCGTATTTCGTCTGCCGTTACATTCTGAGTTCAAATTCCGCCGAGGTCGACTTTGCCTTTCATCCTTTCGGGGTCGATTAAATAAGTACCAATTACGCACTGGGGTTGATATAATTGACTTAATCCGTTTGTCTGTCCTTGTTTGTCCTCTCTGTGTTTGGCTCCTTGTGGGTAGTAATGAAATAAGTATCTATTAAGCGTCGGGAAAAAAGGCTTTGCTGTATCCGAGTTCAAATCCTACCTGGGTTAAGTTTGCTTTTCCTCTTTCCGGTGTCAATAGAATAAAGTGCCATTTGAGACTTAATAAACTAACTCCATTCTCAATTCTTAGCTTAGTGCCCATGTTAAGACGACTACGTATTTTTCTATATTCTATTATCCCTTCTCACGACTTTGTGATTTTCATTTGTCTTAGGGAAACGGAGGCCCACTCGGACCAGCTGGACGTCAAGGTGAACGTGGTCTTCCAGGTATTCCTGGAGTACAGGGAGAACGTGGACCTAAGGGACCACTTGGACCTCAGGTATGTGTTTCTAACTTCTTTGTCGTAATCAGAAAATATTCATGTGTATTCGAGGTATGCAAGTAATGCAAGCCATTAATTGAAACGATTATAACGAGTATTATGACATCTTTCTTTCTTTCTGTCTGCTATGTATTGGATTGTATGTATGAATGTATATATATATATATATATATATATATATATATATATTTCATTTTTGGATTTGGTTTGCAAGATTCCTTTATGTGAGTTCGTGTGTTGAAGCATATTCTGTTGTGTCTGGAGACAGTCATTTTTGGGGTGCCTTAAAACTATTGAAAAGGTTGCAAGACGCAACGAAAATTTTAGAAAAATAAAATAGATGAAAATAAAGTGGAAATTTTATCGGTGAGTGTGTTAAATTATAAGGCACCAAAAGAGAATGACTTTCCCCAGACACAACAGTATATATATATATATATATATATACGCAAAATATTGAAACACTGAGATTTGAAATCAGATGTCACTACTGTTCATATCATCTGTGGATAAATTTTAAATTTGATGATATCACCAGCAGTGACATAGGTGGATCGCTGGCGCAATAGCATTAAATAGCTATGATTTATAAATTTGCACGAAGCGTAAGGATGTTTAACAAGCATCCACCTGCTAGAAATAAGAGCTAAAGTCTTAAATTTATCCACCGTACCGTACCAAGATAACAGAGAAAAACAGTATATAAAGAAAACAGAAAGGATTAAAACATTTAACTGCACAAATAAAAATATACAATTAGGGATATCCAGAAACCAGGTTTCGGTTTTTGGGTATTTAAACCCTGAGCCTTATCAGTGTGGCCTACCGGGTCATATTCCATAGCTGTCATAATCCATAGCTCTGACTGTGCAACTGGTTTTGTTTTGCGCCAAAAAACAGAGAACATGGTGCATAAAATTTTATAAGTAAAACTTTCAAACATTAAGATTTGAAATCAGATGTCACTACTGTTCATATCATCTGTGGATAAATTTTAGGGGGTACAAAAGTAGATATACAGTGACTATCACAGGAATGTTATAATAATATTAATTCATTAAAATTATTGGCACATTAAATTAGTTAGCCTCAGTTTTGATATTTTCAGTGTCATTAATCATAATGATACATTTATCATAACTATAATAATTTTATCCTAACTTTTAATATTTTTGATAAAAATAAAAGAGTATTGTACGCGTTTTATTTTTTCATTACTTTATACCTACTTTTGTACCACCCTGTATGTGTGTGTGTGTGTTTATGCATATATATATATACATGTATATCCAACTGCTTACTCTCGGATGTATGTATGTATGTATGTATGTATGTAAAGTGTGATGCAACCAATCTACCTATTTCACGTGGATGAGTGAATGTGGATGTTTGTATTCGCTTGATGATGATGATGATAAAAGACATGCATTGATAATTGTAGTACGATGTTTCCAGTAACCACAAAGAATTACAGTGATACTTTATTTGTCTTCTAAGGGAGATCCCGGAGATCCTGGACAATCTGGACGTGATGGAGCCCAAGGCCCACAAGGTTTGCCTGGAGCACCAGGAACACCTGGTATCCCTGGAGAAGCCGGACAAGTTGTAAGTACAAAGCTGGATAAATATTTTGATAATGCTATTCTCAGTACAGAAACAGGCTACAAAAAAACAAAGAAAAAGAAAAGAAAAATGTAAAGCTAATTGGTTGGTTAACTTCGTACCTGATAGAATTTATAAAAATAGAATTTTACTACACACACATTAGGAAAAGTACTCAATACAAATACCAGCATATTACTTCATTCGCTACGCACGAAGACACATACATACGTACATAGTACATACATACGATAAATACATCATACATACTGCAGTTACTCTATCCAGATTATAAGTTCAGGTTTATATCTGTAATTATTGGGGCCCTAGGATATGTAACACACTGCCTAAATGTCTGCCCCCTCATTATCGAGTATGGCCATTGCACGAAGCTTAACTGTTATTGGTGCTGTGATCGAATGTGACTTTTATTTGCTTTTTAAGGTTACAGCCAGCCATTCAGTTCAGACTCACAGCACCATCAACAATCATGAACAATGTTGTTATCGTGCAATGCCTGGGCAAGACGATTTTTTTTTAAGTGAGGAAAGACTGTGCATTGAGTCAATCCCACTTAATAAGCAACAGCAGCCATAATCCGAAAAGAAGAACAAGTCAACATCATCGGTAACCACTGAACCGCAGGTTTTATGTCGGAGTTATCCCAGTTACCTGAATTACCTTCTCCTAGAAGGATGCCCTAACAAAGGCTATGAGTCCTTCACTCCCAATAGTTTAACAGCGCGATCGGGTATTCAGTCTGATTATTTCTATGTCCCCACGCATGATACAGCCTTAAGCCTTAAAAAAAAAATTACACATTTATTGGATGGCCGTTGACTCTCAAGAGTTCCTCCGCCCTTTGACGGGTTTTGTTTCTCATCCCGCAGGGTGTCCAATAAACACCCTCCTCACCAAGCAAGCTTGGTGGGGTTGCCGGTTTAGTCGCCGACGGCCGGACCATGAAACGGGTTGTACTGGGTTACATGTTACCAGTAGCACTCGAAAGTGACCTGACATAAATATACACACACACACACATACATACACACATACATACATACATACATACATAATACATACATACATACATACATAGAAACAAAAGTACCCTGTTGTTGATGTTGAAATTCCAATGAACCTTGGATCTAGGTTAGAAACCGGTTCTTTCTCTATTGGTCAGAAATCTTGAAATAAACTGAACAATGACATACATACATGTATAATTAACGTAATCCAATTAGAACCTTGTAAAATGACTAATATTGTTAATCATGTTTTCTTTTTATATTCATAGGGTAACTCTGGACCTGATGGCGAGATCGGTATTAGCGGTCGACCCGGAGAACAAGGACCTTCTGGTGAGTCTGGAGCAGTTGGCAGACCCGGCTCTGTAGGACTTCCTGTAAGTAATCTTTCTACATATATATAACCGTGCTGTTTGTTTTCTATTACAATTTCTGAAACTAAACTCTCAAATGGTTCAGTAATTATACCAAGATTTAATTCACTATTTAGGCCCTTCTTAATGACTTAAAAGGATTTCTATCATGATAAAGGCACGCCACAGCTAACATTTTCATCGTCTACAACATCACCTTTCATCCTCTAGTTGTGTACTGGGGTCGATCAAATCGACTGGCCCCTTTCCTCATAATTTCGGGCTTTGTACCTAGAGTAGAAAAGAATATGATTGCATTCATGGCTTGAAAAAGTCTAACTTATAAGCAGTATCGTTTTAAAACGTAATGCCTTGTAAATTTTTAAATTAAAGAAACTTCAACTATGGTAAAGTTAATATAATAATTTTAGAAATTGTTTGCTTTACGATTTAAAAAAGTTTCCCGGATCAAGACAAAAATTTTTTTTGAAATAGTAAAAACCCATTTTCGTGAAGTAGAATGTAGTGCTTTCGTATTTGTTGATTGTATTTGTAATGAGAAGGAAGATAAAAAATATTTACAGGCGATTCGGAGAAACAGAAATAGATATATAGATCTTCTCGAATAGCTGATGTAAAATGAAATAAACAATTACTAGTTTGGGTTAAGAAAGAAAGAAATGAATAAATAAATGAATAAAAAGGGAAATTTTTAGATAATGGGTTAAAAAAGAAGAGGAAAACGAGAATAAAAATAAATTGCATTGTGTTTATCAAAGCAGTAATATGGTTAATTTTTTTTTATTGTAGGGACCCCAAGGGGCACCAGGACCTTCTGGACCAAGTGGAATTAGAGGAGAGAAGGTATGTAAAATTTATTTTGATATTGTTTTGCTTCTTAATTTAAGATGTTTTCTTAATTACTTCGATAAGTTTATTTTATAGTAAAAAAAAATTATCAAAAGTAAACAAACTTGAAAATAAAGGCGGCTAGCTAGTAGAATTGCTAGCACGGCGGACAAAATGCTTAACAGCATTGGATCCGGCTCTTTATATCCTGATTTTAAATTTCTCAATGTTCAACTTAACTTTCATTCCTTCGGGATCGATAAAAACAAAGTAACAGTCAAACATAATCGACTTCTCCCTTCCCCCCAAGTTGCAGGCCGTGAATGGTGCAATTCAGAGATGTTGTGAATTCGGCCATTTGTAAGCCATGCAAGCCGAATCACTGGTGTTATGAGTCTTAGGGGCTAAAGAAGAGAAAAATGGAATATATATATATATATATAATATATATATATATATATATATATATATATATATAATATTAATTAGAGACAAAACCACTATTATGCAAATCAAACAAAGAAAGACTTAATCCAATACATAAAAAATTTATATAAATTATATAAATTATAAAATTATATATAAATTTATATAAATTATATAAAAATTTATATAAATTTTATATAAATTATATAAAAATTTATATAAAATATTTTATGTATTGGATTAAGTCTTTCTTTGTTTGATTTGCATAATAGTGGTTTTGTCTCTAATTAATATTATATTATATTTTACTATAAAATTGGATTCAATCATAAATCTGATTTTTCCTGTAAATTTGGATTTATTCCCTAATATTTATTATTATTATTATTATATATATATATATTATATATATATATATATATATATATATATATATATATATATAAAATTAAATACACACCCGAAAGAGCTACTAATAGTTTCATGCCATTATGATACTTGAACAGGCATATTTATAAAATACGCCATGTATCTTAAAGTAATCTTTCAGACTCTGTTTATGTTTCCATCATTCCTATGCTCTTATGTTTAAATGTTCTAAAGAATTCAATACACACAAACACAACAACATGGTATTAAAAGCCAGTCGAGAATTTTGTTCTTTTGCTGAGCTGAATAGCTTATGTTTTACATCCTAATGTTGGTTGACCTTAAGAGCAGAGAAAATGCTTTTGCTGTCAGGGCCGGATTAAGGCCCTAAATGTTTAAGTGATTTTGGTGCACCCGTTTATATGTAATTAAAAATATAAACATAATAAACCATACTGTAATTTTTTATCTTTCAAAATGAAACAAAATTAGCAGTAAGATGGAAAATAATGTTTATTTTTGTATACTAGAAAAATTTTCTTCTACTTTTTTTTAATGCCAAAGTCTTTGATCAGATCCTCATTATAACACCATGAACACTTCAAAATTATATTTCTGATCATATAAACCACTTCAAATAATTAACTTAGCAAATTTGAAGTGATTCTTTTTGTGCTGTAAACAATTTACCATTTCTTTGATGCCCCCTTCGCTTGATGTCCTAAGCACGTGCTTATTTCGCTTAATGGATAATCTAGCGCTGGTCACTGTGCTACGAAGAGGTACCACAAGATCAAATAAGGACTCACCGTTCTGAGAAATATTCTAGTATTATCACAAACAAAAACAAAATAACAAAGGGATATTCTTAGTATACCTTGAACAATAGTGGATTGGAAGAAACTGTAAAGCCCCGGGACAAATGCTTTGAGTACATACACCCCCCTTCCTTTAGATTTCAAACATCAGTATTGGTTTACTGGGGTTACTTCAGTCAACTTAACCCCATTTCTACAAGACCTGCATGTATATTTCTATTTCTTTCTCTCTTATACCAATGTACGAAATTATTTTTTATAAAATGTATTTATGATATCGTTTCTATTATAGGGAGACGTCGGACCCGCTGGACCAGCTGGACTTGCCGGAGCCAGAGGATCACCCGTAAGTAGTTTTGGACATACATATAACACGGAATTTATTTCACTGTACAATAAAAATAAACACGACGCAAATGGTAAAAGGCACTTGAGGATTTTCTACTCTCAGAAGGAGAAAATATATAGAAAGATAGATATATAGATAGACAGACAAATCAATAAATGGAGAGAGAGAGAGAGAGAGAGAGAGAGAGAGAGAGAAGAGAGAGAGAGACAGAGAGAGACAGAGAGAGAGTGAAAGAGAAGCGGACATTAACATAGCTAAAAGAAAAAAAAATGTAGATCGAGCAATCTTCTGCTTGTACGACCGTCTGTATCTCTGAGAATAGCGAAAGAAATCGCTTCATTTTTATTTCTACAAGATGGCGACCAGCAGTTTCCCGGTCCGACCACAACCATTAGCAACTCCTTATCGTTTTGTGATGAGTAGGAAAGATGGTAAAAACAAAATTTAATTAAAGAAAGAACCTCCAAAACTGAAGTGTATTTCAAGAGAAGCAAAGTAGAAAATGCGCAGAGGCGTCCATGTCGCCCCGGAAACGCATAAAGTTTGCAGTGTTTCGGACAACGAACGACCGACTTATGAACTTTTTTAAGCGACCTGCAAAGCGACCTGCAAAAGGGATAAAAAAAAGAAAAAAAAATCAAGTGCAAAGCTTAAAACTCAGTACGCATGCACACACACATATATGCAACATCCATTAATACACTCGTTCGTGTATGTATCTATGCGTATATCTACATATATACCTTTTTCATTGTAGGGACCTGCCGGAATTGTCGGAGTCGACGGATCTCGTGGACCATCTGGTTTGAAGGTAAGTTTTTCTATTTACAATAGCATTTAATTATTCATCTTACAACAACCTGTTTTCATTCACACTAAGTAGCTTTTATGACTCTACTTACACACACACATATTGGAAAATGTGGGAAATCCTTGGTACTGTTTGGTATATTTGAAAAAAAAAAAAAAGAAAAATAACTTCACTAGTTGGTCTAATCAATTTAATTTTCTAATAATATGAATTTACAGTTTGGTGTTTAGATCTAGTAAGTTTTTTGTTAACTTCGGTGAGGAGATTTTTTAACAACGAATCTTTAAAAAAATATTCCTTACCGAAGTTAAATGAAGAAATTACTAGATCTAAAAACCAAACTGTAAAATTATATTATCAGAAAATTAAATTGATCAGCACTATCAGGAAGACATTCTTTTCTTCTTTCACACACACACACACACACACACACACACACACACACACACCACACACACACACACATACACGTATATAAAATGTGAAGGCGCGTGGCCAAGTGGCTCGGCTGTTGCACTCACGATCGGTGGATCATAAGTTCGATTCCCAGACCAGGCGGCGCGTTGTGTTCTTGAACAAAATACTTTATTTCGGTCAGTGCGGTAATGCTGGCCTGCTCGCCTTGCCAACGGGGTTGCGTCATTCGAAGGCTAAGACGATGCAAATTGCATTGTGGCCAGCGATGTGTAACAACAACTGATAGCCTGGTCTTGATATATACAAAACATTAAAAACTAAGAATGGAGAATTATACGTCCTCAAAAGCTTGTTTATTACAATATTAAATGCCGTGGCTGTGTGGTAAGAAACTTGCTTCTCAACCACATAGTTCCGTCCCATTGTGTGGGACCCTGGGCAAATGTCTTCTACTATAACCTCGAGCCGACCAAAGCCTTGTGAGTTGATTTGTTAGACGGAAACTGAAAGTAGTCCGTGGTATGTGTGTGTGTACATATATACATAAACACAAGCACAGACACACAGACACACACACACATATATATGTATATATTTATATGTGTGTGTCTCTGTGTTTGTACTCCACGACTGCTTGACAACCGGCGTTGTTATGCTTACGGCACTGTGACTTAGCTGTTCGGCAAAAATATCCGATATAATAAGTACCAGGGTTGAAAACATATGCCCTGAGGTCGATTTATTCGACTAAAACCCATCGAAGCGGTGCGACAACATGGCCGCAGTCAGATGATTGAAATAAGTAAAAGATAAAAGATATATATATCTATATATCTATATCTATATCTATATATATATATATTATATATATATATATACAAATTGCGTACGTATACACACACACACACACAATTTAGTTCATACATTCTTAATTTATTGAACTAATCACCATTTGATTTTCTATTTTAGGGTTCCAAAGGACACCGTGGATTTAGTGGACTTCCAGGTTTACCTGGAGCTAAGGTGAGTGTTTCGAAAACTAATTCACAAATAATAGTTTAACTTTCGTATATCAAGAAATATGAAGCGGTAACACACCTGTTATTGGGTAATTAGTTGCCATAGTCTTTTAACTCTTGAACCGGTAAATCAGACACGTGTCGTGTGTTGGCCTTGTATATTAAGTGATACGCTGCAGAATCGTGGAAAGTCTCCGATGATTCGATTGCCAGTTGTAAATGTTTCCTTTTGTTTATGTGGTAAAAAGCTAATTTCAATGGCACGGCAGTGCAGCCTCTCTCGTAACACGCTTATGAATTTCTGCTTTCTTAAAAGAATAGACATTTCTTCGTTTCTTTTTCTTCACTATTTTCGTTTTCCTGCTAAAATGAACGTGTTTATATCCGCATGCATGACTTCTTAAGGATCATTAGTCTATACCACAGGTTCTCAAAGTGAGCGCTACGGCCATACCCCGGCGGGCGTTGAGACGGTCCAGGTGGGCGGTGGGGGAGCCGTAGAGAAAAAGGAGGCGTTAAGAGAAAGGCAGTGAATTGGGGGACGCTATGAATTTATCATAATATCATTATAGTATTGTATACAAATTATATAACATTTTATTAAATATCAAATGATTCATAGAATATACAAATTAGTAAAATATAAAATATTTATTTATACATAAAAATAGAGATGGGGGCGCTGAGGGAATTATGTAGCCATAAGGTGGGCGGTGGCCCAAAAAGTTTGAGAACCTCTGATCTATACTGATGGTTCTCAACCGGGGGTTCATATGGCCCTTGGGTTAAGATTTATCTGCAATATATTGACCATACCTCTACAATATACAAACTATTTTACCAACCACATGGTTCCGGGTTCATTCCCACTGCGTGGCACCTTGGGAAGTGTCTTCTGCTAAAGCTTCGGGTCGGCCAAAGCCTTGTGAGTGGATTTGGTTGACGGAAACTGAAAGGAGCCCGTCGTATATATATATATATATATATATATATATATTATATATATATATATATACAAATTGCGTACGTATACACACACACACACAATTTAGTTCATACATTCTTAATTTATTGAACTAATCACCATTTGATTTTCTATTTTAGGGTTCCAAAGGACACCGTGGATTTAGTGGACTTCCAGGTTTACCTGGAGCTAAGGTGAGTGTTTCGAAAACTAATTCACAAATAATAGTTTAACTTTCGTATATCAAGAAATATGAAGCGGTAACACACCTGTTATTGGGTAATTAGTTGCCATAGTCTTTTAACTCTTGAACCGGTAAATCAGACACGTGTCGTGTGTTGGCCTTGTATATTAAGTGATACGCTGCAGAATCGTGGAAAGTCTCCGATGATTCGATTGCCAGTTGTAAATGTTTCCTTTTGTTTATGTGGTAAAAAGCTAATTTCAATGGCACGGCAGTGCAGCCTCTCTCGTAACACGCTTATGAATTTCTGCTTTCTTAAAAGAATAGACATTTCTTCGTTTCTTTTTCTTCACTATTTTCGTTTTCCTGCTAAAATGAACGTGTTTATATCCGCATGCATGACTTCTTAGGATCATTAGTCTATACCACAGGTTCTCAAGTGAGCGCTACGGCCATACCCCGGCGGGCGTTGAGACGGTCCAGGTGGGCGGTGGGGGAGCCGTAGAGAAAAAGGAGGCGTTAAGAGAAAGGCAGTGAATTGGGGGACGCTATGAATTTATCATAATATCATTATAGTATTGTATACAATTATATAACATTTTATTAAATATCAAATGATTCATAGAATATACAAATTAGTAAAATATAAAATATTTATTTATACATAAAAATAGAGATGGGGGCGCTGAGGGAATTATGTAGCCATAAGGTGGGCGGTGGCCCAAAAAGTTTGAGAACCTCTGATCTATACTGATGGTTCTCAACCGGGGGTTCATATGGCCCTTGGGTTAAGATTTATCTGCAATATATTGACCATACCTCTACAATATACAAACTATTTTACCAACCACATGGTTCCGGGTTCATTCCCACTGCGTGGCACCTTGGGAAGTGTCTTCTGCTAAAGCTTCGGGTCGGCCAAAGCCTTGTGAGTGGATTTGGTTGACGGAAACTGAAAGGAGCCCGTCGTATATATATATATATATATATATATATATATATACATATATATGTATGTATGTATGTATGTATGTATGTGTGTGTATTTGTTTGTGTGCCTGTGTTTGTCTCCCTCCTCATCGCTTGACAACCGATGGTGGTGTGTTTACGTCCCCGCAACTTAGCGGTTCGGCAAAAGGAGTCCGATAGAATAAGTACTAGGCTTACAAAGAATAAGTCCTGGTGTCGATTTGCTCGACTAAAGGCAGTGCTCCAGCATGGCCACAGTCAAATGACTGAAACAAGTATGAGTGAAAGTGAGAGAGAGTATACAATACACAAATTATTTTAACTTTTTTAATACAATTTCTAATAATATTTAATTATAAAAATATGATAGGACTTTTTAAGCATTGAATGGATATGAGGGTTCACACGAGTAAACTAGGAATCAGATAGGTAAAAAAAAAATGTTTGAGGAACAATGGTCTATACCAGTGGATCCCCAAATGGGCGGTGTTGAAGAAAAATGGGGTAGCCAAAAAAGGGGCGATGGATGTAAAAACAAAATGATGGATTCATTAGGTTGAGTTTTATTTGTGAAATACAGTTGTTTTGAATTTGCTTAGTGGTCTACGTTTGTGGTGGTGAATGGAGATGGGGGCGCTTAGAATGGTACCCAGATGCCAAGGGGGCGGCAACCCGAAAAAGTTTGGGAACCACTGGTCTATACAGATGCATATAAGTCTGTATGTATGTGTGTGTGTGTGTGCGTGTGTGTGTGTGTGTGTGAAACTACTCCTAAAAATATAAGCATTTATTGTAACAGTGTTTCTTTTCGCTTTTTCCCCCACATAGGGAAATGATGGAGAGATCGGTACTCCAGGACCACCAGGACCTCCCGGACCCATGGTAAGTATTTGTTGTAAATTAAAAAAATATTTCTTGTAATTCTTTCATTTTTTTTAATGTATATTTCTGAAGATCATGAGCAGTGCTGGTTAAAATCAAAGTTGTAAATGATGATAAGAAATAGTTTTGTTGTTAACTTTTTTCGTAATAATAATATTGTATTGTATTACTGTTAATTGAATACCATTAGAAACGTTAAATATAACTACTTTCTTTGCCTAGTTTTGAAAATTCAAATCAGGAAATAATCTTTTATGCAATCACTTGATTTGCTAGAAATAGGATCTAACGGCTTAAAAAGGAACACACTTCGAAATGTAATCCTAATATACTGTATCTGAAAAGAAAAAAAAAATGAAGTATTCATAAATTGGAAATGTTTGATCTTAGCAGATCTTAATCAGCACTGACCTGGAGCTGAACAACACTTATATATATTCTACACTGGTAGAAATGGATGTGGCAGTAAAGTACTGAGTTAAGGGGGAAAACAATGTTTTATTTTGTCAATCTTTCGCCTTGAGTTCAAACCAACTTACAAGTTCTCATCACTCGGGTTTTAATAAAATGTCAGTAGCTTGCTGGTATCGATGAAAATTGACAATAGTCTTTCCTCCGTTGTCTTGAGACTAAGTAAAAAAATTTATCCAAAAGATACTCTAATACTGAAATGATAAATATTCTAGAGTCCTACTAATCTTTCAATGTGTTCGATTCTTGGAGAGTTTCACGTTACTTATGTCGTTAGTGTACGCACAAAACAGAGAAGACTACTAGACAGAATAAAATATTTTACATAGCAAATATCACCAACTCATCCAGTCTTGAATTCTTTGAAATCTAATATCTTGTAAAATGTAAACATTTACTGCTTATAAATAGAATGTTTTATAATTTGTAGGGACCTGATGGCTCACGCGGACGCTCCGGAAAAGACG
>NC_043002.1:69490587-69495587 GCF_006345805.1 Octopus sinensis
ATTTTCTTCAGTTAAGCACCCTTTGATAAATTTATTCAACGATATTTTTCTCAATTTTTTCTTACAGGTTTCTATCACATCGATCCTAATGGTGGAACCATAATTGATGCCGCCAGAGTTTATTGTAAAATAAGCACAAAAGAAACCTGCATTGTTCCTTCACCAGTACATGTAATGTCATTTTACTATTCTTCTTATTTATATAGTATTTATAATAAGTGCACTATCTTCCATAGTAAAGTAATTTTAATTTCTCTCTACAATACATTTGTCATCAATATGGCGGCAAGCTGGCCGAATCGTTAGAAGTGCTTCTCGCTCATTTTTCTTTGGTTCTTATTTCACTTGGGTGATACATAGCCATTCAACGTTTAAAAAAGTTCTTTGTATATTTATAATTAAATACTGTTAGGAATTCTGTAAAAATTAAGATATTTTGTTTATTGTTGAAATATAGCCAATTTATTTCTCATAAATTTTAACTGCAAAATCTTATATGAACTCACTCAAAGTTGTTGGCCTTGTGTCTACATCAGTGACCATTGTTAAGTCTGTCGTCTTACTTTCTGATTACAAATCGTGCCGGCCAAAAGCGACTTGACTTTTCATTCCAAGGGGCGATTACATTAGTAAAAAAGTAATGTAATTAATTCTGCTTCATCAATTAAACCTCCCTTTGTATTACATATATTTACTATAATACCAATAATAATAATAATAATAATAATAATAATAATAATAAACAAATAAATAAATAGGTAAATAAATAACGACGTCGACATTTATGTTGATAATATATAAAATGTTATTTTTCTTGTAATATTTTTTTTCAGCACAAGAAACCAGAACAAGTCAATGAATCTGGTGCTGATTACATGCTAGCAACTAAAAAAGATGGAGTAAGTATAGATTTATAATTTATATGAATTTTTTTTTCATAAAAAAACTAGTAGTAATATCCGTCGTTGATTGGGTAACTACTTTTAATGCTTCTCGGGCCGAGAAGCTAGAAAACTGGGCATATCATATGGGAGAATGGCTTTACGGAATCCAGGTGATTGTGATGGCGCTGAAAAGGCTACAAGTCAAGTGGAACATCCATTTGTCACTGTTCCTTTTGACGTTTGAATAGGCGGTATGCCAAAGGAGAATTGAAAGATTCAGTTTGAACGTGAATGAAGCTACAAGGATAGCTATATCATATAGAAGAATAGCTTTACGGAATCCGGGTGACTGCGATGGCACTGAGAAGAAGACCACAGGTGAAGTGGAAGACGCATTTGTCATGGTTTCTTTTGATATTTGAATAGGCCATATGCCCAAGGAAAATTGAAAAATTCAGTTTCGAATGTGAACCAGGGTGAGACTATGATTATAGATTTAGGTTTACTCGTCCTGTATGTGTGTATTATATAAGAGAAAACATGTAATAATTAAAGTAGAGAAAAGATGGATTTCATATACGAATTTTTGTTTGTTCTTCAAGTTGCAATCTAGCAACTTTTAGTGTTTGACCCTGAGATTTATTAATGCTCATGGCAAAAGAAAGTGGGATAGGAAACTATAACGGCTTGAACTGGAATGAGACATTAGATGGTATAGCTGGTATGCGAGAAACGAAGACGGTGTTATCTTTACCACAACCAGTGAGAATATTTGTCTCAAAAATAGTGTCTCATAGGTTTCTGCACAATTAGTGTCGTACCATTGCGTAATTTTTGTTGCGACAAAATAGGCAAAAGCATAATAGGAAATACAGAAAGAGCATAATAGCTTCCCTTGAATCAGTTACTTTCATTTTGGTGGACAAACAACGAACAAACACACAAACGGGCAGAATTTCTCTTTTATATGTATATATAGATTATTGAGATTGTTTGAGTACGCACATACACATACACACATACACTATCTCTCTCTCTCTCTCTCTCTCACACACACAGGCATATATATAAATATACACACGCATACACACACGCACACACACACATATACAAACACAAATATATACGTATGTATGTATATGTACATAACTGGCCACAAATACATACTTTATATTTCCATCTCTCTTTCTCTCTACGCACCACTCTCTCTAACAATACATGCATATATACATACATACATACATACATACATACATACATACATACATACATACATATATACATACATACATATGCAGATACAAACGTATGTGGATGCAACATGCATACACCAAGAACTTATGACGTATACAAGTACACACATAAACAAATAAGAGATTGTACATTTGTTAATTGCTTCCTAATATTTTCGTATATGTTTCTTCTTCTACAGTTCAGCTACAAGGCTGACGGCCGTCAAATCAAGATGTTGCAAGTTTTATATAAGAAGGCTTCACAGAACGTTACTTTCCATTGCCGCAATACTGTCGCTTATAAAAACGCCCAGACTGGTAGTACAAGGCATGCTCTGAAAATTGAAGATTTCGAAGAAAACATGCTAAAATCTACAGGCATCGCACGATACTCTGTTATAAGCGATGGATGTCAGGTAATTTTATATCGATTTTCTACAATTTAATTCACATGTTTGTGTACTATCTTTTAGTGTGAAGAACAGACGACCTCAGAATAACAAGCTTTTACAATATCCGCACCCCGTATATATATATATATATATATATATATATATATATATATACACATTACTGGTACGTCGTCGGTTACGACAGCGAGGGTTCCAGTTATTCCGATCAACGGCATGGTATGGTCGTGAAATTAACGTGGTAATGGATGAGAACTCCACAAGCACGTGTACCTTTAACGTAGGTCTTTTGGGAGATTCAGTGTGACACAAAACTTGCCCTTTGAAATGCAGGTACTATTCATTTTTGCTAGCGAAGTGAACTTGAACAACGTGAAACAAAGCGTCTTGCTCAAAGACACAACGCGTCGCCGGGAATTGAACTCACGGCCTTGCGATCGTAAACTAAATACCCTTACCATTAAGCCACAGCATACATACATCATGTACACAATTAGAAAAGGAAATGTTGTGCATTATGTCTGAACAACCCTGCTTTGCAGCTGAGTAGCAGTTACAGCAATAATATGTGTGCGTGCATACCTGTGTGTGTGTGTGTGTGTTTTATTGTTATCTTAATTTATGAATGTATTTCTACGCGCTTGTAACAAGATACATAGATGTATGTTGAATTTATGACTTTGTATCGAAGCTGCACATCTATGTTATTGGTTTGGTAGAAAATACCTTGCAGCATTTCTTTCGGTTCGGTCCTTCATGGTCTGGGCTCAAATCCCAACGAGTCCGGCCCTACTTTCCATATTTTCGAAGTCTATAAGATAAAAAATATCTGTCATATACCAGTTGAAGACTGGGGCAGTAATTGACTTACTGCTCTCCCCAAAATTGCTAGCCTTCTGCCAAAATTATTATTATTATTATTATTATTATTATTATTATTATTATTATTATCATTATTATTATTATCATTATTATTATTATTATTATTATTATTATATTATTATTATTATTATTATCATTATTATTATTATTATTTTCAGCACAAGACCAATAAGTTTGAAAAAACTGTGATAGAGCTCAACTTAGAGTATCCAACGAGGTTGCCAATTAGAAATGTTAAGGTCTTTGACTATGGCAAAGATGATCAAGAGTTCACTGTGGAATTGGGACCGGTCTGCTTTCACTAAATTGTCAGGGAATTTTATTTTTGTTTGACTACATCTACGTCTGATGCTAAATCCACACTGATAACACCAAAAAGTGGATCTCATATCCTGTCAATTCTGGATAAAAATATTAATGTTAAACCTGGAAGCAGAGTCAACTCTTCACACCTTTTTACGCTCATAAACAGTTCGCCATCTTTTCGCGTGCACCTGACACCGAACAGTTGTTGAAATTCTGGGGTATCTGCGTCTAATACACGCTTACCCCAAGTTCCCTAAGAGCGTCTTCTGATTTCGCAATGGTGCAAATGTAAATAAGAAAACAATGAGTTGATTCTGGTTTCATAACATTGCTGAAATGTTAAGTTCCATCTTGCCCATGTCGGACATTTGCTGAGACAAAATGAAAGAAAATAAAATTTGGAATTTTAGAAAAAAAACGTCTTGGTTTTATTTTATTTCACTGAATTCTGTGACTTGCCTTGGTTTCTTTAATACTGTATATTTTCTTGTAAAATTTGATTTATAACATCCTACACATACAGTGCACCTGAGCACTGCTTACAAGTTCATTATTACTACCTCCGTTTTAGCGAAGGTGGAGGTATTGTTTTCAGTCATGTTTGTTTGTTTGTCTGTGGACAAGAAATCTCAAGAACCGCTGGATGGATTCGAATGAAACTTCCAGGAATGTTTGACCTTGTGACTAGCACCAACCGATTAGATTTGAGGATCGATCTGGTACCGGAAAAGGATTCTGGATGATTTTTTTCTTTTTTTACTTAATTTTTGAGAGCGGTCGGGTTCATTTTTAGTATTCTCGTTTTAAAAATCATCTCTAGCTAAACGTTGAGAGGACGTTGGCGGAGGTTTGCGCTATCTGAGTGCTCTTATTATTATGTTCACTTGTACGTGCTCGTTACATAAAATCACATATACACACACAAACACATACACACGCACACACATACACACACACACAATGGTGATTGAAACTTATGGCATAACGTCACCTGCAAGTTGTTGAAACAATTTTAAACTATGGAATAAACATACTATTAACTTCAATCGTTACTTATTATATGTATATGCTACAACGCAAGCAGTCACTGATTTTCTGCCTATTCGAAACCTGAGTTTTCAAAGGAGAATTCCTCTTTTATACAGCTTCAAACAACCGGCAATCGTGTGAGTACTTCCTAAGGTAGACGCCGGGAGTATCTGATCCCTCTTACCCACCTATATATATATGTGTGTGTGTGTGTGGAGGCGCAATGGCCCAGTGGTTAGGGCAGCGGACTCGCGGTC
>NC_043002.1:69500587-69540587 GCF_006345805.1 Octopus sinensis
TCCGCCGCTGCGTTCTGACTTCAAATTCCGCCGAGGTTGACTTTACCTTTCATCCTTTCGGGGTCAATTAAATAAGTACTAGTTATGCACTGGAGTCGATATAATCGACTTAATCCGTTTGTCTGTCCTTGTGTGTCCTCTCTGTGTTTAGCCCCTGGTGGGTAGTAAAGAAATAGATATTTCTAGCATGAAGCATTTATACCAAACCAAAAAAGAATGTAACTTCTGTCATAAACTGTCAAAAATAAGGTCTCTGGTGAGTTCTTTTACTTGAGATGTAATTAAAATTTAAAACTGCAAAGTTTTGGACTAATTTGTACTATTACCATCTTTCCATCTTTCAGAACTTCGGCAGTGGCGACTGGAACAGTAATGGTAATACGCTAGGAATGGATAGTTTAAAGAATGCTTTGCGGTAGAAAAAGTCCGCGGAATAAGTAGTTCTCTTCAGTAAGTCATGATATCCCCAACACGTTTAACATCGTTAATATTTAATGTTGCTTTTCCTTCACAGCGTAATTATTTGCTTTTCGATTCTCCCTGAATTAAATATGTTAAAACTAACTTAACAAAACAAGAAAAGTTTTATTTACATTATTTACATTCGACGGATATTTTCCCTCATCTTGTTTGTTGTTAACACAACGTTTTGGCTGATATACCCTCCAGCCTTCTTCAGGTGTCTTGGGGAAATTTCGAACCTGGGTTCTCATTCCTAAGGTATTTTTCGATGTTATCATTATTGTTATTGTTAGTGTTCAGGTCACTAACACTAACACTAACAATGATAATAATACTAATGATAATAATAATAATAATAATAATAATAATAATAATAATAATAATAATAATAATAATAATAAGGGAGAACACCGGGGACGTTTAAGATGTAAGAAGGAAAATACAGAGCTCCGAAATCTATCCACAAACATCGAAAACAAGGACATCCTATGGAGCCAAAGATTTACTAACAAAGAATTGGACAGTATCCGAGTAAGTAATACTAATTGAAATTTATTACTATTTTCGAAACGAAATGATGTATTTTGACTCGATATTATCTCCACCTCTAACACAACACATGTAAACATGCGTGGAACATCACGATCATCCCCGACCTCAAACACCATGTACAAAGGAACTACGAAGAAATTAAATGCCACCGATACTATTCAACCCAAGAATAACAATCGAGCGGTACGTACATTAAACTTACAACAAAAAATGTACGAAAAACTACACGTGCGAAATAATGTGACAACAGAAATAAACGGACCGGTACCCTACGAAAATGACGACCGTCAAAATAATGGGCCGGACGTTGTACCTCATGTCCCGCAAATAAAACCCAAAAGACGTAAATGGACACGTGAGGAATACATTTCTATCTTACACGCATACTTCACAGCAATGCTCTACCCAAAAAATGAAAATACAACACAACAATACATATAAAATATGGAAGGAAAATAATAGAGATATAGACTTGGATACAGCAATGAACCCTAATAAATTAGCTAACGTACGAAGATACATTCTCAATGCCAAAAAAATATCAGAAATAGAAATAGAACATTTAAAAGAAAATACCCAGGAAATGTAGATAGAAGCCACACAACAATGCCCAATAATATAACACTGAAACTGTAAAACACGAAGACAAACGCAACATTCCCAACAAACCGATGTAAACAACGAAGGGGAGCCTAATGATTATGATAATATAAAAAATAAAATAATCAAAGAACTGAAAACCACAGAGACCAAAATGGACCACCGACCATACCTCCCAAGAATAAAAATAAACGAAATAACAACACCAATTATAAACAGCATAAACCTAGCCGTCACTGAACTAGCCACTGAAACAAAAAAAAGTGATATCACTGAACTAAATGACTTGATATACGCAGCAGCCACTGCAGCCACAAAAGAAGCTGGATACTCACCCAAACTCGCCCAAACAGGAGTACCACCACCCAAACAAACCCTGTGGATAAATAACATCCAAAACAAAATAAAAAATTAGAAAAGACCTGTCGATTCTTAATGAAATCAGCAAACAATCAACGCTACTGAGCAACAAAAAGAGAACAAAAATGCTCCGCAAATATAACATCACAGAAAAAGATTTGCCGGAGATAAAAGAAAAGCTGAAGCAAGATATCCTTGCCAAAGCTCAAAGGATCCCCGGTACGAGAAACGCCAACGCTTCTTTGAACAGAACAAAAAGTTCAACTCCAACCCCAAAAAGTTCTACCAAGAACAGGGAAAAATAAAATAGAAGTCACTGCAGCACCAACGGCAGAAGAATTGGAAGAATTCTGGAGAGAAATATGGTCGGCGAACGAACAGCCAAAAAAAAGGAGTATCAAAATAACAAACTCGGCATCTGAACAACTTTGGACCCCCATAACAACTGAAGAGGTCACACAGGCACTGCAAAAACTAAGCAACTGGAAGGCACCTGGGCATGACAAGATCCCCAACTTCTGGTTGAAATATCTAACAGGAATGCACAAAAAGCTGGCTGAAAACTTTAACACCATACTAGCAGAGCCAGAGACAATGCCTGAATGGCTCACGAAGGGGAAAACCATCTTAATTCCCAAATCAAATGAAACAGCAAAACCAGAAACTACAGACCAATAACCTGCCTCCCTACTATGTTCAAGCATTTACTGCAGTGATATCGCAAAGGCTGAACAAGCACCTGGACGAAAACAAACTGTTCCAGAAGAGCAGAAAGGATGCCGCAAAGACTCATATGGCTGTAAAGATCAACTATGATTAATAAAGCCATAACTGAAGACAGCCACAGAAAGAAGAAAGGCCTCAGTATGGCCTGGATTGACTACAAAAAAGGCGTTTGATAGCATCCCCCACACATGGATCCTCGAAACACTAGCCATTAACAAAGTAGCACCAACAATCATAAAATTCATAGAGCACTCTATGAATAAATGGCAAACAGTCCTACACCTCCAAACAAAAGAGGGACTCATGAAAACCAAAGACATCCCCATTAGAAGAGGAATATTCCAGGGAGACACGCTCTCTCCACTCCTTTTCTGCTTGGCACTGTCACCTCTATCTGATATGCTAAATAGAACTGGATGCGGATATAAATGTTACGGCAAAACGATCAGCTACCTTTTATATATGGATGACCTAAAACTATACGCCCTGCAAATGACAAACAGCTGGAAACACTATTAAAGACAGTTCATGGATTTACCAAAGAAATAGATATGAAATTGGATTAGAAAAATGCGCCAAAGTAACCATGAAAAGAGGAAAACTAGAAGAGTAACAACATCACACTAGATAAAACCAATGAAATAAAAGAATTAGACCAAAGCCAAACTTACAAATACTTAGGAATCCATGAACTAGATAAGACACAACACACACAAATGAAAGAGAAAAAAAAAAAGAATATTATAGACGAGTTAGATCAATACTAAAAATAGAGCTCAATGCTAAAAACAAGATAATATGTATCAACACTTAGCTGTCCCAGTTATAAGTTACAGCTACAATATCCTTAACTGGACACGAAATGAACTGTCCAAAATAGATAGGAAAACAAGAAAAAACTGACAGGATCTAGGATGCATCACCCAAAATCTGACATAGAAAGACTATATATACAACGTATAGAAGGTGGTAGAGGCCTTATACAGCTGGAAAACTACTATAAAAAATCACCATAGGACTGCAAAAATACCTACTTCAGAAGGAAGGAAAACTGATCCAGATAGCAGCAAAACACGAGCAAAACAAAAAACTGTTCTCAGTATTTAAGGAAGCTGACAAATACAAACAAGAAATCATACCACCTAATAAACACGAAGAAGAAGAAGAAGATGATGAAGAAACAACAAAAGCTATAAAACAAATGAAATCCAAACTAAAAATAGAACAGCAACGAACCATGATAAAACGATGGCAAGAAAAGCCCCTTCATGGTAAATACTGGACTAAACTAAACGCAAAAGAAATAGACAAAGAAAAATCCCAGCAATGGTTGAGAAGCTCAGGACTCAAAGCAGAAACAGAGGGATTTTTAATTGCAGCACAAGACCAAAGCCTCCCCACCAGAAATTACCAAAAACATGTAATGAAAAGAATATAACAAGTAACTGCAGAATATGTGGAGATGGACAAGAAACAATATCATATTATCTCTAGCTGCCCAGTCCTGGCTAAGAAGGAATATATTCACAGACATGACAGAGTTGGAACCTACATACATTGGAAGCTATGCCAACATTATGGAATAACAACAGAAAAAAGATGGTATAGGCACACACCAGAAAAGGTCACAGAAAACGAGAAAGCAACCATACTCTGGGATATGCCGATACACACAGATAGAGAAATTAAGGCCAACAGACCAGATATAGTTGTCAGAGATCATGAAGAAAAAAAAATGCTTTCTAATTGATGTATCAATACCGGCAGATGACAACGTGTCTCTAAAAGAAATGGAGAAACTCTCAAAATACAAAGACCTGGAAATAGAGGTAACTAGAATGTGGAATCTGAAAACAGAAACAATTCCTATCATAGTAGGTGCATTAGGCATGATAAAAAAATATTCAGACAAATACATAACAAAAACACCAGGACTTACAAACACATATAACATACAGAAAATTGCACTACTAGGCACTGCACACATCCTACGCAGAACACTTTCCATACAATAACCATCAGAGCATCACAACAAATCACAGCACATACCCAAGGCCACAGAGCTGTGCTCGGTAGTGAAGTGAAAGCACGCTATAAAAATAAAACTACTGAATAATAATAATAATATAATAATATAATAATAATAATAATAATAATAGATAGGAAAACAAGAAAAATACTGACAGAGATCTGGATGCTCCCCAAATCTGACATAGAAAGACTATTGACAACGTATAGACTGTGGTTAGAGGCCTTATACAACGAAAAACTACTAAAAATAACCACCATAGACTGCAAAAAATCTACTTCAGAAGGCTGGAAAACTGATACAAATCGCGGCAAAACACAACTGTTCTCAGTATTTAAGGAAGCTGACAAATACAAACAAAAAAAAAAAAACAAGAAATCAGAACATCCAATAAAGATGAAGAAGAAGAAGAAGAAGAAGAGAAGAGAAGAAGAAGAAGAAGAAGAAGAAGAAGAATAATAAGAAGCTGAAGATAAGAAGAAATAAGAATAAACAACAAAAGCTATAAAACAAATGAAATCCAAACTAAAAATAGAACAGCACGAACCATGATAAAACGATGGCAAGAAAGCCCTTCATGGTAAATACTACTGGACTAAACTAAACGCAAAAGAAATAGAGACAAAGAAAAATCCCAGCAATGGTTGAGAAGCTCAGGACTCAAAGCAGAAACAGGGATTTTTAATTGCACAGCACAAGACCAAAGCCCCCCACCAGAAATTACCAAAAACATGTAATGAAAAGATTAACAGTAACTGCAGAATATGTGGAGATGGACAAGAAACAATAAATCATATTATCTCTAGCTGCCCAGTCCTGGCTAAGAAGAATATATTCACAGACATGACAGAGTTGGAACCTACATACATTGAAGCTATGCCAACATTATGGAATAACAACAGAAAAAAGATGGTATAAGCACACCCCAGAAAAGGTCACAGAAAACGAGAAAGCAACCATACTCTGGGATATGCCGTATACACACAGATAGAGAAATTAAGGCCACAGACCAGATATAGTTGTCAGAGATCATGAAGAAAAAAAAATGCTTTCTAATTGATGTATCAATACCGGCAGATGGCAACGTGTCTCTAAAAGAAATGGAGAAACTCTCAAAATACAAAGACCTGGAAATAGAGGTAACTAGAATGTGGAATCTGAAAACAGAAACAATTCCTATCATAGTAGGTGCATTAGGCATGATAAAAAAATATTCAGACAAATACTAACAAAAACACCAGGACTTACAAACACTATAACATACAGAAAATTGCACTACTAGGCACTGCACACATCCTACGCAGAACACTTTCCATAGAATAACCATCAGAGCATCACAACAAATCACAGCACATACCCAAGGCACACAGAGCTGTGCTCGGTAGTGAAGTGAAAGCACGCTATAAAAATAAAACTACTGAATAATGATAATAATATAATAATAAAATAATAATAATAATAATAATAATAGATAGGAAAACAAGAAAAATACTGACAGGATCTAGGATGCATCACCCAAAATCTGACATAGAAAGACTAATATACAACGTATAGAGGTGGTAGAGGCCTTATACAACTGGAAAACTACTATAAAATAACCACCATAGGACTGCAAAAATATCTACTTCAGAAGGAAGGAAAACTGATACAAATAGCGGCAAAACAAAAAACTGTTCTCAGTATTTAAGGAAGCTGACAATACAAACAAAAATCATACCACCTAATAAATATGAAGAAGAAGAAGAAGAAGAAGAGAAGAAAAAGGAAGAAGAAGAAGAAGAGAAAAGAAGAAGAAGAAGAAGAAGAAGAAGAAGAAGAAGAAGAGAAGAAGAAGAAGAAGAAGAAACAACAAAAGCTATAAAACAAATGAAATCCAAACTAAAAATAGAACAGCAACGAACCATGATAAAACGATGGCAAGAAAAGCCCCTTCATGGTAAATACTGGACTAAACTAAACGCAAAAGAAATAGACAAAGAAAAATCCCAGCAATGGTTGAGAAGCTCAGGACTCAAAGCAAAACAGGGATTTTTAATTGCAGCACAAGACCAAAGCCTCCCCACCAGAAATTACCAAAAACATGTAATGAAAAGAAATATAACAAGTAACTGCAGAATATGTGGAGATGGACAAGAAACAATAAATCATATTATCTCTAGCTGCCCAGTCCTGGCTAAGAACGAATATATTCACAGCCATGACAGAGTTGGGACCTACATACATTGGAAGCTATGCCAACATTATGGAATAGCAACAGAAAAAAGATGGTATAGGCACACACCAGAAAAGGTCACAGAAAACGAGAAAGCAACCATACTCTGGGATATGCCGATACACACAGATAGAGAAATTAAGGCCAACAGACCAGATATAGTTGTCAGAGATCATGAAGAAAAAAAAATGCTTTCTAATTGATGTATCAATACCGGCAGATGACAACGTGTCTCTAAAAGAAATGGAGAAACTCTCAAAATACAAAGACCTGGAAATAGAGGTAACTAGAATGTGGAATCTGAAAACAGAAACAATTCCTATCATAGTAGGTGCATTAGGCACGATAAAAAAATATTCAGACAAATACATAACAAAAACACCAGGACTTACAAACACATATAACATACAGAAAATTGCACTACTAGGCACTGCACACATCCTACGCAGAACACTTTCCATAGAATAACCATCAGAGCATCACAACAAATCACAGCACATACCTAAGGCACACAGAGCTGCGCTCGGTAGTGAAGTGAAAGCACGGTATAAAAATAAAACTACTGAATAATAATAATAATAATAATAACAATAATAATAATAACAACAACAACATCGAAAAATACCTTAGGATTGAGAACCCAGGTTCGAAATTTCCCCAGACGAAATACCTATTTCTTTACAAGGGGCTAAATTGAGAGGGGACAAACGGATTAATTGGTACTTATTTAATCGACCCCGAAAGGATGAAAGGCAATGTCGACCTCGGCGGAATTTGAACTCAGAACGTAGCGGCGGACGAAATACTGCTAAGCATTTCGCCCGGCGTGCTAACGTTTCTGCCAGATCGCCGCCTTTCCCAGATTACAGAATATTAAAGAACGTATTCTACATACGTTATACTAGTGGTACATTGCAAAGAATGACATTTCAGACCAGCATGTTTTAGTTTATATTATTGTGAAAATGATGAACATTGTTAGTGTGTTTCTTGTGTTTGCTACCTAGTCGTCAGTTCTCAAAAAGACTTAAATAATAACTCAGATTGCTGAGGAAGGTAGTGAGCTCGTTCTAGAGGATTAAGATATCTAGTTTAGTGTTTCATGCCTTGTTTAGGACGAATTCGTGCCTTTCATTCTTCCGTGATAAAGTTAGTATAGATCATATGGTGAGTTACGAACGCCTTACAGTGGCTTTGAATGCATTTTTATTCTATATCGATATGGACAGCAACTATAGCAATGTTAACTGATGCAGTAATTGGAATTCAGGAGAATTTATGTCTAGATTGGGAAGAAAGCCGAATAAACAAATGGAAATATGTAACCACAAAATTATTTAGTCACGAGTGAAGTAACAACACCGTTAATATTTGTAATTCCTGTGTGAGAAAACTCAGTGGTTGGGTTGGGCTGAGCTTTAACTTCTATATAGTTGATACCTACAGGTAGGGAGTTCCAGAGAGTTACGGGCTGAGATAGAAAGCTTACAGCCACTGCAAAGTGCTCGCAATTTACCATATGATCTGTATTGACTTTCTTATTATGAGAGCTATCAGCTGTAATATGATGCCCCAATATGTATTCGTTCAACCCGCGATAGCAATAGAGGAGAAAAGGACGTAAAACAAACGAACGAATTGCCATGAGACATTACCAGACATTGCAAGGTGTAACAATGAATGAATTTGAAAGGTCTTAATTGTGTGCTGTTTATGATTACACTGGACAACAAAGATTTTGCTACTGTGTTTTAGACTAAATCGAGGATGCTGATTCCAAATCCGCACTCAAAATTGTTCTAGCACGTCAGAATTTTGAGTTATGCTCATGCGCTAGATTATAACTATACTTTCGGTTAGATATAAGCCGTATTATAAAATTTGCAAAAGTGAAAGCGGTCTTAATTCAAAATTAAAGAAATAACAGCAATAAAACAAATGATGAGAAAGTTCATTATTTAGTTTAGCAATAGATGGCGCTGACGTATTGTGTTCAATATCAAATACGTCAGTTTGTTCTTGGTAACTTTCAGTGTCGTTTGCGCTGCCGTCACGTGTGGTTTATGTGTCTCTCGCTCTGCGTGATTACTGTTTTAACTGTGTTAAATCATGAATAGAAGAGGCTGTGTAAATCACCCAGACAACTTTTATTATGTCCGTGGAAAGTTTGCTCCGCGTGGCCAGCGAAGGAACATTGCTACCAAATTAAAAATTGCTTATAAATATTCTTTCGGGTGTAAAGATGGGGACCAAGACAAGAGGTTGGCACCTCATATATGCTGCACCGTGTGTTACTCAGGACTTACATAGTGTTTGAATGGAAAACGGAAGGGAATGCCTTTTGCTGTACCAATAGTATGGCGTGATCCAACCAATCTTGTCTCTGGTTTTGCCTGACTAATATTAGTGGTTTCTCAAAGAAAATCAAAGCAAAAATTGTGTATGCAAATCTTAAGTCGGCTCTAAAACCAGTATCACATGAATTCGAGAATCCTGTCCCAGTTTCCCTCTCACATACTTCACTGACTCTCCTATCGACGAAGAGTACGTAGGTGATTCTAAGAAAAATGAACCAGGCTAGTTTAATCAAGAAGATTTGGACGATTTAGTAAGAGACCTAGCATTGTCAAAGGAAGGGGCAGAAGTTTTGGGATCCAGACTACAATGGAATCTCTTACAGCAAGATATGAAAATTTTCATTTTCTGCTCTCGCCATAAAGGCTTATCTGTCTTTTTCAAGCTAGAAAATGATCCTTGTTTCTGTACTGATGCTAATGCACTCATGCAAAAACTTGGACACGTGCATGTGGCTAACGAATGGAGATTGCTTATAGGCTCGAATATGGTTAGCCTCAAAACTGTGTTGTCACATAATGGTAATGAAAAACCTTCCATTCCTGTGGGTCATGTTGTCGGTATGGAACTCTTTCTGAAAGGAATTAATTACTCAGTTCACAAGTGGAATTTTGTGGTGATTTAAAGGCGATTTCCCTCCTCCTAGGACTGCAGCTGGGATATACCAAAAATATATGCTTCTTGTGTGTTTGGAACAGCCACGACGATAGCTATGTGGAGGCGCAATGGCCCAGTGGTTAGGGCAACGGACTCACGGTCGTAAGAACGCGGTTTCGATTCCCAGACCGGGCATTGTGAGAGTTTATTGAGCAAAATCACCTAAGCTCCATGACGCTCCGGCGGGGG
The DNA here is from genome assembly GCF_006345805.1 of Octopus sinensis. Taxonomy (NCBI): domain Eukaryota; kingdom Metazoa; phylum Mollusca; class Cephalopoda; order Octopoda; family Octopodidae; genus Octopus; species Octopus sinensis. Next base: position 69,510,730 of record NC_043002.1, read on the forward strand.
TGGGGGTGGGGGTGAACCCCGCTGTACTCTTTCGCCACAACTTTCTCTCACTCTTTCTTCTTACTTCTGCCACAAAGCAGAGGAACCATGGTGTAACTCACTATGGTGTGGTAAACTTTCAGACCCTAGTCTAGATTGCGAATCCTCTGTACCCCAGGATGGTTCAGCTCTCCACCCGTTAAAAGCCACCGTTTACAGAATGAGGATAACAACGTAGCTTTCAAGCCCATGCAACCGCCAGCCTATCGCGTGTGGTAGGTGGATCTTCAGAAGAAGAAGAAGAAGAAGAAGAGCAATCATTACACTGTAAAAGACTGGCCTAAAAGAGATGAGCGCATAGTTGGTCGGTACAATGTGTAGTATATGCCACTGGTAGACCCGCAAAAGATCTTCCTTCCACCTCATCACATCAAACTCGGCCTCATGAAGAACTTCGCAAAATCAATGACACACGATGTTTGTGGCTTCCAGTACCGAAAAGTAAAATTTGGTGCAGAGAAAAGTGATGCAAAACTGAAAGCAGGCATTTTCATTGGACCTGAAATCAGGGAATTGATATCAAATAGCAAATTCAGAGGTAAACTGAATCCAGTTGAGTTGACGGCATGGGATTCATTCATGTTAGTTATACAGAACTTTCTTGGAAACCATAGAGTTGAAAACTATGCTGATATACCAAACAACATGCTAACACCATATGAAAGAATGGGATACCGAATGTCCCTTAAAATGCATTTCTTGCATCCTCATCTCGGTTTTTTCCCAACGAACCTTGGTGCGCTTAGTGTTGAGCATGGTGAGAGGTTCTGCCAGGACATATCTGAGATGGAAACGAGGTATCAAGGCTGGTTCAATCCACGCGTGATGGATGACTACTCATGACTCCTACAACAGGAAACTAGCATTATGCTTAACCGCAAGAAGCAAGTATCTCAAATATTCCTGAGCTGAGCATACCAAAAATAAAGGGTATTCCCTTAACATAAATATACTATGTACCATATTATATTATAATACTATGTTCCTTGAACTATACTACAGTACTAATATACTATTATAATAATATTTACCTTGAATTTAACTATTCCTAATTCTAATATAGTATTAATATATAATTATGTGCATAACTCAAAATCCTGATGTGCTACAGCAATTCTGAGCTCAGATTCAGAATCACCATACTCTATTTAGTTCGGTACAGCACCATTTGTCTGGGTTGTAGGAAATAAATCTAGTTTTTTTGCTCAATGTTATAGAGACTGTAGGATAAATTTATTTTCTTAGTATACGTAGCAATTGTATTTTTGTACTGTTGACAGAGACTAGGGCTTCCAAGAGAAATTTGGTGAGGTGGAATTTTTGGTTAGGATTCTCTCAAAATTTTCAGTTTTCCTTTTTTCCCGCCTTTTTTTAAAGGAAGGGCTCAGCAGATAGTCATAGGCCCTTCCTTGGTGCTCAAGGCCCTGGACCTGAGTACCAGCTAAACTCCAAACACTTATAGATCTTGACAGAGACTAGGTTGTCATGTCCATCACATTAACTACAAAGTTCTCAGATAAGAAACATAAATACACCAACAAAAAGAAAAGCAAAAATAAATATACAAAAGAACAACTATAGAAAAAACTTTTATTTGATTTTCATTCAACAAACAGTAAAAAATATTATTACATCAAGTTTCATGAATTGAATGCTTTAAAATACTGAAAAGCTATAAATAGCTTTGAAAACTAATTTAAATTAATGTCTATGATTTTAAATTCAATGACATTATTAACTCCTAGTTTTAAAGAGATGTGTATAAACAAACATAAGAGTATATACGTACAGAAACTTACATAAATGGTGATCATATAATTATGAACAGTTTTCCACATAAAATTATACAATGTATACATTTCTTTATTTTATGCATTCATATATACAGACATATATGGTAATGATGAACACCAGTGAATATTGGTGTATTCTCTGTTGGTGGTGAAATGGTTGATACAGGTGATTTCTTGTGAAATTTAGCTGATTAGAAAAACTAGGCCAGCTGGTGGCACTCACCAGTTCTTCTGAGTTACTCACAAGCAGGAGAACACTGAGAGTGTGAGTGTCAACTCTTGCATTAACTGCATTCAGATGTTATATATCTTGCTTGATGAGTGGGAATTGGTTTATAAGGATGACTATCTATATATACATACATTAAAAATGTCTGTGCAAACAGACATGTGCCCACATATATAATTTATATTTTCATTTTACAAATTTTGTGTTTCATACTGGCATATGTATAGACATACATATGCAGACACAGACACAGACACACACATATATATTTATTTATATATATATATATATGTATATATGTTAATATATATATATACATATATATATATAGACATATATGCACATACATAAATATAATATATAAATATGTAAACATACACACACATATACATATATGTAATATATACGTACACACATGCTCAAGCATATATATATATATATATATATATATATATATATATATATATATATATATATATATATATATACATATATATATATATACATATGTATACATACATACACACACATAAAGATGCACATAAATATGCATATATAAAAATATTATTATAAAAGTAAAACCTGCTTTTACATTAAGCAGGTATATGTGTCTGTTTTGAAGTAGATTGAAGGATGGCTTTGATAAAGATAATGTCACATATGCACACACAACCATACACACACACACTCACAAACACACACACGCACATAATCCGAGTATTAGACAAAAGTACCTTCTGGTATTTGGTTAAGACTTCACCAGGTGGTGCTATTAAGTTAGATATGGCCTGGTCCTATAATGGCTGAAACCTATCTAAATTATCTATGTCCCATTATGCTTTCAGTACAAATTCTGTCAAAGTCAACATTTCCTTTCCTCTTTGTGAGGTCAATAAAATAAGGACTAGACAAAGAACTGGGGTTGTATGAAGCTTCTTTGATGGTAATTCCCCAGCATGGTTGGACTGCAAGTCCAACTGCCGAAACCAGTAAAAGAGTAAGCTAAACACGTGTATAGATTTTTATATTAGATGAATATATACTAAGCTGTGCATCCATGCATGTCAAACAAATCCTGCATCCCATACACACAAATGATCTACTTAATTGGTTTAATATCATTATAACTTAATGGTGTTGTCTGTATAAACAGAGAGAATTTTTTGTTATTACAAATCACAGCAGAAAAATGTTCATAAGGATTTCACTGAATGAGAAGAAATTTTCATGTCCCAAGATTATTTAATGATTTAAAATTGCAGGTCTTTCCCGAATCGTCGAATTTCTTCAATTATAAAGTCTAGATCTGATTCTTCACAGTTTTCTTGGCATAAAACAAAACGGAAAAAGTTGACTTTGTTCATGGAGGGTAGAGGTTGGTAGCCAACCATCAAGGTGCCTTCAGAAACCATTCGTTCTTTGATCTTTGGTCCAACCTTTAAAGAGAAGTGAAATAAGAAAAAAAAATGTTAGATCATTTATCATTAAAAAATGGACTGCTTCTAGAATACAATGTTTTGAGTAGAATATATGAAATTATTAAATAAAGCATTATACACTACTATTTTAATTAATGATATAATGAAATAATGTAGTAAACATGTGACAATAAAAGACACATGGCATATTAAATGCACCACAATTTCAGAAGTGCACATTCAGGATGAAAAGTTTTTAGTGCATTCACCAACTTAAACAAGGAGGCTGTTCAGAAGAGTTGCAGGAGATTCTGAAGTTGTCTGGAAGCCATGGTTGAAGCCAATGGAGCTTTTATTGAATAAATTTACTCTTTAATATTTCAATATATTTTTATGTAGTTTTGGTAAAATAAATATATTTGTTAAAATGAGATGTCAGTGTTATTTTCAGTCTGTATGTATGTATGTGGCCAAGGGAAGCCCTTGAGTTTGGACCCCACCACATACCTGAGATATTTAGCATGTACAGGCTTACCTGTATATGCTGGCCAAAAAGTGCAGCCCCTATAAAAAACCCTAGCTATACTAATGAGATTAAATGGCAAAGGTAGATGGAAGATTTGTTGTTGCTTAATCATGCAAACATGACTGTGTAGTTAAGCACTTCACCTCACAATCATGTTGTTCTGGGTTCAATTATGGCTTTCTACCATGGCTTATATATATATATATATATATATATATATATTATCTTCATCATCATTTAACCTCATTTCCATGCAGGCATGAGTTGGACATTTCAATATATAAGAATATATGCATGTAAAATATTACCTTTGAGAGTTTCTGCCACCATTCTTCAGTTTCCTCTTGATTCTCAAGGGAAGGTGGTATGTACCAAAAGCAAATATTTGAGTATTCAAACTGTGAAACAAAAAAAATAAACAAATGAATAAAAGAAAATAGCATTAGATTTAAAAGCACAAAATAATTCTAATCATTAATTAGTCAAGTAAGTGTTAAGTCTTTGAGCAGGGATGCCATGAATAAAGAATGAGAGGAAGGAAGAGATTTTTGCTAGGATATTGTAGTAATTGCTGTTTCAACAAGTGACAATAGTTCATTGTAGAAAATTCAGCAATACAGATGTGTTGAACAGCAATGTAGTTTGTATTAAAAATTATGGTGAAATATTATCTATGAGGGGTAAAATATGTGGTAACTGTGAGGAGAAGTTAAGCATTGGCGTAGCTAAAGTGTGTGTGGCCAAGGGCAGCCCTTGAGTTTGGACCCCACCACATACCTGAGATATATAGCATGTACAGGCTTACCTGTATATGCTGGCCAAAAAGTACAGCCCCAATAAAAGAACCCTAGCTATACTAATGAGATTAAATGGCAAAGGTAGATGGAAGATTTGTTGTTGCTTAATCATGCAAACATGACTGTGTAGTTAAGCACTTCACCTCACAACCATGTGGTTCTGGGTTCAATTACGGCTTTCTACCATGGCTTTGGGTCAACCAATGCCCTGTGAGTGGAATTTTATACCAAGAAACTATGCAGAAGCCTGCAATATATTGCACCATTAAGATTCCACACAAAGCCATGTATTGAAATATAGAAGGCAGCCAGGCCTTCAGAGGTAGTTGTTGAGATGCTAAAAGGTTCTGTAAAATAGCACACATTCTAGTCACTTGAATAAAAGACCCCCTTCAGTCATGGATGGCCATGAGATTGAACCAAGAAAATTAGCCTCAGGCAAAGTTGTTTATGGAAGACCAGCAGTCACCCATGCGTACCGGCCTCCCGTCTCCACACTACTGATGTTGTCCAAGGGAAAAGCAAATGCTGATACAGCTTGGCACCAGTGACATCGCAACTCATTTCTACAGCTGAGTGAAATGGAGCAATGTTACATAAAGTGACTTGCTCAAGAACACAGCATAGCCTGGTCTGGCAATCAAACTCATTTTGTTCTGTATGCTGACTTTTAATAATAATAATAATAATAATAATAATAATGAGGATGATGATGATAGTGACCAATTTCATCTTTTTATAGGAAGAATATGGTAGGTTGTACTCACTTCAGGTAAAACCAGGCGGAAATCATCTTGAGCTCTCAGTTGGTCAACCAAATACCTGGAAAATATAAGGAAAAAATTCAGTTTTGGTTAATCAAAACATTCATGTGTATATAGATATATATACATACATATAATATATATATATTCTGCGCTTCAAACCACATTTTCAATAAAGGATTATGTGTGATATCATGCATCTTAGTTATGTTTGGTAAGCATCGAAAGAGGTACCATGCTCCATTACTTCAGCTATGCGCTGTTGTTACTAATGTGCTCATAATGCCCATGAATTTATTACAATCAACATCACAACCCATACTCTTCAGTGTTCTGGCCTTCATTTATCTTGTAGTTTACTCTTTAATGTGCTCTTCAACTTTTTATCTTTTTGTCTTTTACAGGTTTCAGTCATTAGACTGTGGCCATGCTGGGGCACTGCCTTGAAGAAATTTTAGTTGAATGTATCAACCTCAGTGCTTTTTTATAAAGCTTGATACTTATTCGATTGATCTACAAACACAGACACAAACATATATACATGATAGGCTTTTTTTAGTTCCTGACTACCAAATCCAGTCACAAGGCTTTGGTTGACCCAAAGCCATAGCAGAAGATACTTGCCTAAGGTGTCATGCAGTGGGACTGAACCCAAAATCATGTGGTCGGGAAGCAAGCTTCTTACCACACATCCATGCTTGCACTTAGCACATAGTCACTTTGATATGAAAAATATTTAAGTTGAAGTGATTTTATATGAAATACTTACTGAGATAATTCCATCACTCTGTCCATTTTAGCTGCCATTCCAGCATCACCTCGAGCTTTCCACATCAGCCAAAGTTTAAAGTTATCAACCTTCTTGCCACATTGTATTGTTTTATTTCCTGTGGAACAATCATTATCTTTAGTGTACGTACATGGATAGAGTGAAGGTGATATGAGAATAGTTTTTGTATTTCAAATGGATTATTTTTAAGGATTAATTTTAAGCATTTGATAGGCCTCTAGTATTTTCAGGGGCTAAAAATTTAGATAAACAATTTAATTGACTATATCAGCATTAACAGCATGTTCTGTAATGATCTTTTGCAAAATTGCAATTTAAAAAGGCAACATATAAAACAACAAAAAAGTTAATGAATTTTAAAGTAAATAAATTTTCCTATAATTTTAATAATGTAATATTTCCCCCACAGAAAATTGTGATTCCTCTGCTTTGATAGTGGAGAGACTTACCTTGGTCAAATGTCTTGTCATAATATTTGTCACTTTGGAATAAATATTCCACATTGGTGGAATTACACTTTTCAAGAATTCCCTGAAAGTAGTCAATGGTAAATGAAGAATTTAGGAATAATAAACGGATTAAAGAACAACTAAGTGTTCAGCATTAATCTTTTACATTTACAATTTAACTCTTAGACTCCTATAACACAAATATCCACAACTATTGCTTAATCCTAAATTGCACAAAATCTCAGTTTAAATAATGTTCTTGTGTGAGGGACAAAAGCTGGAAATATAAATCTCTTCTGTGTGAGAAACAAAGTTCATCCTCATTTTAGAAAGAACTTCCTGTTAGCACCATATATGTTTATTTTTTTAGTTTTATCAAATAAATTTCTCTGGATTGTTTTCTTCTTTCAATTTTGAGCTCGATGGCAATTAATACTACAAATAATGGTAATATTAATTAATGATTTAATTAAAAAACTGACGCTCAAGGACCAAAATCTTGTTTGTAGATATATGCGAAAGCATTCACATATAATTAATTCAAGTGTGTTCAACCTACTTTCATATGTGTAAGTGACATGATGACAGATAAGACCCATATTCACAATATACCAACAATATGGATAAAACCCATATTCACAATGTACCAGCAAATTTCATCCATATTCATGCAATATTTATATATTTATGATTTTTATATTGGCCTACTGCACTTAGCAAAAATCTCTACATTCTAAAAGGATTAACATATTTATATAGAGAAAGCACAACAGTTTATCAAATTCACAAATCTTCGCCATACATACATTTTACAGCCACACAAACACACATAAGAAGTACATACCTTTTCTTTCACAACAAGTAGACTACATTGCATGGGAGCATTTCCCATCTTGTGGAAGTTCCAAGCTAAGGAGTCAACCCTAGAATATGGAGGAAATAAAAAGAAATATGTATTTGAGTGTAATTTCAAGATAGATAATCTCAAAACACGAGTATAAACTTGAAAATATACGAATAAATTACTTCTAAGCCATTAATTTCTCTATATTTAGTATATGTGTATACATGTGTTTGTACATGTGTATATATATGTATATATTTTATATACATGATTAATGTGCCAGTGTGATGTTAATTATGCCATGTTAATTGCAACCAGAACACACTGTGAAGTGGTTGGCTTTAGGAAGGACATCCAGCTGTAGAAACCAAATCAAATCAGACTGGAACCTGTGCAGCTTCCCACCTCGCCAGCTCTGGTCAAACTGTCTAATGATATGTATATATATATATATATTCAATTAGAGGGTATGTTAACCTCATGAAGGGATGGTTGCATCCAAGGAAATACTGGTTCAATACCTAGTATTTTTGGGAAATGAAATTCCCTTAAAACAATAGGTATATATATAGCATATAGTTTATATCCATTTAATAGAAGAAAAGAAAATGGAGATCAGGAAGTTAATAATTGTTTATTATTAACAAGAAATTGGTCATCTTCACTTCTTATATACATACACACAAGTTTTTTTAAAAAACTTTCTGCATTGTTAGAAACCTTCTTTATTCTTTATTTTGTTCATTTTTCTATTGTTATTAGAACAGATGGACACATTAGTATAATTATAATTAATTAGTATAATTATAATTAAATTCTATGTCTTTGTGCAGCTGAAGATTAGTCAGTATTTTAAATTGATACAATAATTGCATTGTTCAATTAAATGGAGTTGCAGGAAACGATTGTACTGCTTTACCTCTAGCTATCCTTGTTGCTTATTTTGATTATATATATATATATATATATATATATATATATATATATATATATATATACAAATGGGTGCTGAAAATGTCCTGGCTTTGGGTACAAGAAAATACAAGAGGATTAGTTAATTATGATTTTATTCAACATATTCCCCTCTCAGATCCATGCACTTATTGTAGCAGTTCTTTAGTTTTTGTAAGTCCAGTAAAAGAACTTGGAAGGCTGGGCTTCCAACCAGGCCTTTTGCGATACCCTTAAAGCCAAATATTTTGCAGCACCCCATTCTATATATATATATATATATATATATATATATATATATATATATATATATATACATATATGTGTATGTATGAATATATATATATATGTATGAATATATATATATGTATGAATTGTGGTGTTTGCATATCAAAGTAACTTTTTCTTACCTTTCCACACCTGCCATCCTGTATCGGTGTTTTTTGGACATAAGTACAAATCCACCCCAAGCGGCCTGTAAATAAATGCAAATATATAGCATTTAACCCTTTTGTTACCATATTTATTTTGAGATGCTCTGTGTTTCTTTCACTTAATCTTAAATATAACAAAGAATTTAGTAAAATAACTTAGTTATCATTAAGCTAGTGTTAGGAACGTAAATTGTGACTAAAGTTTGGTGGAAGATTTTAATTCAAAACTTAAGTGGCTGTGTGGTAAGTAGCTTGCTTACCAACTACATGGGACCTTGGGTAAGTGTCTTTTACTATAGTCACAGGCTGACCAAAGCCTTGTGAGTGGATTTGATAGATGGAAACTGAATATATATAAATATATGCAAAGTGTAACAATATCAAAATGACAATGGTAAGCCCCAAAATAAAACAGCCTGTCATTCAGTCTAATTTTATATCCAGTATAGGTAACCTTTTTTGAAAATCAGGTCACATGAGACATGGTTTGTCATCAGGTTGGTTGTGCTACTAAAACAATTCAAAGAAATACCACTAAGCATTTTGCCCGGCATGCTAATGTTTCTGGCGGCTCACTGCTTTATCCAATTTTAAATATTCTTTTCTACTCTAGGCACAAGGCCCAAAATTTTGCAGGAGAGGACCAGTTAATAAGATTGACACCAGTATGCAACTGGTACTTAATTTATCGACCCTGAAAGGATGAAAAGCAAAGCTGACTTTGGTGGAATTTGAACTCAGAAAATAAAGACAGACAAAATACTGCTAAGCATTTCGCCCAGCATGCTTCTGCTAGCTCACTGCTTTATCAAATTTTAAATATTGAGAAAGATATACTTACATCAACATGAAGCCACATGTTATGTTGAGCACAAACATCTGCTATTTCATTGAGAGGATCAAAGGCTCCCAGAACTGTGGTGCCTGCTGTAGCAACAACAGCTATTGGATTGAGACCCTGGAAAAAGAAATTATAATGAAGACATAGATAAATATGTGGGTATGATCAAACCTGTGAAGGAAGACTCTATATGGCTGTTTGCTTGAAATAGCAGTTAAATTTCCCTAGAGTCAAACCTTAACTGTTGAACAAAAAAGACTATATTGGGTACTGCAGTCGTGGTCACACACACACACACACACACACATGATAAGCTTCTTTCAGTTTCCATCTACCAAATGCAGTCACAGGGCTCTGGTTGGCATGAGGCTATACTAGAATGCACTTACCCAAGGTGCCATGCAATGGGATTGAACCTAGAACCATGTGATTGGGAAGCAAACTGCTTACAACACAGCCATGCCTGTACCTATAGACTCTATATAATTTCCTCACATTCTAAAGTTTTAATGACATTTAATTACTTCATAACCCTTTCAATAACAGATCAGGACTTGCAGAATAATGTCTGGGTTATAAAGAATGTCACTTTAAAAATATAATCCATGTAACCATTTCTTAAAACATAAAGCTTCATAAAAATCTGGTGATAAAATGCCATAAAAATGAGGTAGCTATGTAGAAATAACACTTTAATCTCTACCACCCTTCCCACCCTGCACCATAAATAAGTGTGGTCGTAAAGAAGAATATTATGACTAGGGTAAAGTGACAGCATAAGAAATTAAAAATGAAGGGAGAAAATTATAAATCTCTGTTAATTTCCTGTAAAATGTTATTTGATGACATTTCCTTGTATGTTCTGCTGAGTTCATTAAATTAATATTACAGAATATGTATTAGCAACCTATGACTCTGTCATCCTAACATTGGCAGCTTTAATGTATCAGTTGACATTTCTGCTAGACGAAGTAACACATAAACATACTTGTGTATGAGTGTGTGTGTGTGTGTGTGTGTGGGCACGCAGCCTAGTGATTAGCGTGTTGTACTCATGATTGTGAGATTGTGGTTTCGTTTCTTGGACTAGGGGACTCATTGTGTTCTTAATCTGACATGCTGCCTGGAATTGAACCTATGCTCTTGCAACTGTGAGCTGAATACCGTAACCACTAAGCCATGTGCCTTCACATATACACATACAAATTTACAGGTTTACAAACTGATAAAAGGCTTTCATTCTGATATTAACAATGAAACATTATATGCAGATACACAATTATTTACCTGTTTCAGTGATAGTTCCACAGCATTCTGGAGATGTTTGACTGACATTTTCCCTTTGCTGTCTGTTTTCACCTTGATAAGGTTTTCCTGTCCAATGCCAAGAAATCCTACTGCCAAAACTGATGAATAATGGCACTGAAAAAACAAGAAAAATCCAGAAGAAATTTAGCAAATTTTTAGGTTTTTTTAGTAAAATCATTAAAAGAAATATAACTTGAAACTTATGCAAAACAGATCTCAGTTAGGTTTCTTTTAGAATATATTTGCATCTGTTTATCCAAAGTTCCACTGTGTGACATCTTGGGCAAGTAGCATATCTAGTATACTAATGTTTTCTGAGTGAATTTGGTAGACAGGAACTGCATGGATGCCCATTGTGTGTATATGTGCATGCATGCATGTGCGTGTGTAGTGTGTGTGTGTTTATGTTTGTCATCCCACTGCTTGACAACTGATGCTGGTTTGCTTTCATCTCTGTAACTTAGCAGTTCAGCAAAAGGGCACCAATAGAATAAATACCGGACTTAAAACAAGTAACTACTGTGACTGATTTGTTTAACTAAGCCCTTCAAAGTGGTGCACTGTACAGCTGCACTTCAGTGACTAAAACAAGTTGAAGACAAAAGATTAATGATACATACTCATCATTATTCAAGGTAAAAATAAAAATACTTACTCCTTCAGAAGCAAAAACCACCATTCTTTCTTGGTTGTACATGCCCTGTTTCTTAATATTATTATCGTTTCGGAAGCGAGCTAGATGGATGCTCATTATGTTCATAAATGCCCCTCCTGTGGATAAAGTAATGCAAAAAAAATTTTCAACTATTATTCAGAATTTCTAATTAGTTAAATACATTTGAATAAATAGACCTTAATGAAATGTGTCCATAAGAAATGTATATTGGAAAGTTAATTAATATGGCTAGATATATGTTCTTAAACGTGTACTAGACACACTTTTAGAAGGTTAACATATAACTGCAAATAAGGTGGCAAGCTGACAGAATTGTTAGTTTATTGGACAAAATGCTTTGCAGTTTTTTTGTCTGCCTGAGATTGAAACCAATAAATGGTTGGTGTTAAGAAGGGCACCCAGCTGCAGAAACCATGCCAAAGCACACATGTAGAAACTATGTCAAGGCGGTGAATTGGCAGAAATATTAGTATGCCGGGCGAAATGCCTAGCAGTATTTCATCTGTCTTTACGCTCTGAGTTCAAATTCTGCCAAGGTCAGCTTTGCCTTTCATCTTTTTGGGGTTGATAAATTAAGTACCAGTTATGCACTGGGGTCGATGCAATCGAATTAATCCCTTTGTCTGTCCTTGTTTGTCTCCTCTATGTTTAGCCCCTTGTGGGCAATGAATAAATAAGAAACCATGCCAAAGCACACACTAATGTAGTCTTTGGAGACCCATTGTATCCTGTCAAGCTGTCCAACTTATGCCAGCAGTGAATGTGGACATTAAATGATGATGATACTTTAATTAAAATTTCTAATGCAGAGTTAAAACCACAATTTTATAATAGACACAATTTAATGAAATCTATGGGGTGAAAAAGAGTACTTACCTGGACAAAACATGCCATCACCATTTTGGAATCCAATCATTTTGCACACTTTTTGAATAAGATAATGTTCAATCATTGTGAAGGCTGGAGACACTTCATATGTATGTCTGTAAAAGAATAAATAACTTTTAATTAAGAATTAATTCTTTTTCCTTCTGGGAAGATTCAATCTTAACAATGTGACCTACCAAACTACATAGCATACTTTAATTCTTTGACACACACCTTCATAATGTTGTTCTCTATTCTAATAGTCAACAATGGTTTCTAATTTTGGCACAAGGCCAGCAATTTCAAAGGAGTGAGTTAAGTTGATTACATCAACCCCTATCTTCTGAAGAAGATAGGTAGTGGTTATAGACTGCTATAAAATTGAAGAGATCTAGAAGTTACTTTCATTTTCCTCACTCCTTCCAACAGTTCAATTATATTAGAAGTTCTTCTTCTCTAACAGCATCCAGGAATCCCACTTTCTCAATCTAGAAGCATCTGAAAACATGAGACTACCCACTTTTTCAAAAATTAAAGAAAATTGTACCTCAAACATTCCCGAAATTATATTCTTTTATTTGTTTCAGTCGTTTGATTGTGGCCATGTTGGAGTACTACCTTCAGTTGAAGAAATCGCCCCCAAGACATATTCTTTTTAAGCCTGGCACTTATTCTATCGATCTCTTTTGCTGAACTGCTAAGGTACAGAGACACAAACACACCAACATTGGTTGTCAAGAGATGGGGGGGGAGGGGGCACAAACACAGACACAAAAATCACACAAACATATATACATATATATGTATATATATATATATATATATATATACACTTGACAGGCTTCTTTAAGTTTCCGTCTACCAAATCCACTCACAAGGCTTTGGTTGGCCTGAGGATATAGTAGAAGACACTTGCCCAAGGTGCCATGCAGTGGGACTGAACTCGGAACCATGTGGTTGGTAAGCAAGCTAATTACCACACAGCCATGCCTGTGCCTGTACAATAACGTTTTCTTATATATATGTATAAAGCATTGGATGATACAGGGCTATATAACAAGAGCTGTTAACAATGGGACAAAACCAGAAGCAAACTTTTTATTTAATTTGCAACCGCTTAGAATAATATTAATTTAAAAGATACTTACAATGCTGTGTTGAGTGAGTCAGTGATCCATGACCCAGCCAAACCATATGGATCAACAAAACCATAAAGTTGGTTATAGAATCCTGGTTTACCTAAAATACAAAGAAAAAATATCAGAATACATATTGCTGTTGGTGTTGTTGCTTAATACCATGCCATCTCTGACTGAGTAGGAGAGATATGATCAAAGGCACCCCAGAGAGTGCATATATAGGATACACAATAACTACATTATCCAATGAATCTCTCACTTTTTAATCCTTTGAAATGTATGAGAGAAAGAGAGAGGTTTGGTTGCTATTTCTAGCATAACCAGCAATAATGTAGAGACTCTTTTGTAAGTTTATATATTTCTTTATTGCCCACAAGGGGCTAAACATAGAGGGGACAAACAAGGATAGACAAATGGATTAAGTCGATTACATCGACTCCAGTGCGTAACTGGTACTAAATTTATCGACCCCGAAAGGATGAAAGGCAAAGTTGACCTCGGCGGAATTTGAGCTCAGAACGTAACGGCAGACGAACATATGGCCACGCATTTCACCCGGCATGCTAACGTTTCTGCCAGCTCGCCGCCTTCTCTTTTGTAAGTTTATATTAAACTATGTCTCCCCCTCCTCCTCCTCTTCCACCGCCACCACCACCACCACGACGTCTGTTACTATTTTTTAATTATTTCTGCATGGAGGAAAAGGGTCTTCTTCAACATGGCACCTAACTACTTATTGTGGTCACTTGTCATCTTCATGAAGATCAGCTTTCATCACTTCCGCCTGGTATTTTCCTCAGTCTCCCAGCAACGTGAATTAGAAATTAGTCATTAGCATAGAAAAGTCTTTCTACAGACAGCTCATCTTAAACACATCCATTATGACAAGCTATGCTTCAGAACTCTTGTATTCTAATAAGTCATACCATACAAATTTTTCCGTTGCTAAGTGAGGCTGATGTTGCTCAACCCTAGGTCAACGCTGACCAAATAAACCTACGACAACAAGTGCAGTCCAGTCGTGATCATCCCATGTTTTTGTATTTGTTTTCAGAAACAGCGTGTTTAGGGGTAAAGTTATCAAAAGTGTACATCCCTCTGTTTTCTTAAGATGGTAAGGCATGACTTGTGGGCGATTTGGCTGTTATTTCTAGCAGGTAGAGCGACCACTTGGAATCTCCTTTGTTAGCTCATTTCAAGTGATGTTGCTTGTGTGTGTGTGTGTGTGTGTGAGTGCGTGTATGCACATGTTACGAAATGTGACAATAGATGTAAAAATGTATTCTTACCTGTCTTTACGCTCATGTTGATTAGCTTCTCACAAAATTTCAACAATACTTCATTGTTAGTGCCTTTTTCTCCAATGTCCAGTTGAAGTTTGTTCTAGAATTAACAGAATACAATTTGCATTAATCAACGTGCACGAGTCGTTGCTCGATCATGCTCATGTCAATGAATGCAGTTTATACATACGCACACATACATACACACATGTAATATTGAGGTCTCTTTCATTCTTTTGTTGTCTTACCATTACTATTAATATATATACACACATATATACAGATACATACACCTATGTACACACACACACACACACACATATATATATATATACACACACACACACATACATATATACATATACATATGTACACACACACACACACATATATATAGATAGATATATATTCTTTTATTCATTTACTTGTTTCAATTCTTTGGCTGTGGTCATGCTGGAACACAGTTTTTAGTTGAACAAAATGACCCCAGGACTTATTCTTTGTAAGCCTAGTACTTATTCTATTGGTCTCTTTTGCCGAATCGCTAAGTTACAGGGACATAATAACACCAACATTGGTTGTCAAGTGATGGTAGTGGGGACAAACACAGACACACAAACACATATATATATATATATATATATATATATTATATATATATATATATATATATATATATATGTATATATATATAATGGGCTTCTTCCAGTTTCCATGTACCAAATCCACTCACAATGCTTTGGTTGGCCCAAGCTTGTAGTAGAAGACAATTGCCCAAGGTGCCACACAGTGGGACTGATCCATGTGGTTGGGAAGCAAGCTTCTTACTACACAGCCTGCACCTATATATATATATATATCGTGGCCGAAGCCGAATCGTGGCCGAAGCCAATGCCGCCTCGACTGGCTTCCGTGCAGGTGGCACGTAAAATGCACCAATCCGACCGTGGCCGATGCCAGCCTCGCCTGGCACCAGTGCAGGTGGCACGTAAAAAGCACCCACTACACTCACGGAGTGGTTGGCGTTAGGAAGGGCATCCAGCTGTAAAAACATTGCCAGATAAGACCGGAGCCTGGTGCAGCCTTCTGGCTTCCCAGATCCCCGGTCGAACCGTCCAACCCATGCTAGCATGGAGAACGGACGTTAAACGATGATGATGATGATGATGACACATACATACATACATGCATTGCAATCAGCCTGCATGGTCAAGGTACACCTGAACCAAGTAAATTATGTCCTCCAATATACTGGAGATCTAATTTTAGACACAAACATTTTAAAATATGTATCAAATAATCAGTATTGGCTTCAGATGAGTTGCTTCCAAAAGAGTTAAAAGTAAGTTATGTGTACTTTAGTGCTATTTTTGGCATTATGTATTTTATCATCTTTACTCAGTAAACAATTTTATCTTTTGAACTATGTCAAAACACATTTCTATGAATGTAGTGTCATATATTTAAGATATGCTATGCAAATTTTTTAATATTTCATTCTGGTAATTATTATTTTGAAATCATTCTTTCATCATCATCATCATTATCGTTTAACGTCCGCTTTCCATGCTAGCATGGGTTGGACGGTTCAACTGGGGTCTGGGAAGCCCGAAGGCTGCACCAGGCCAGTCAGATTTGGCAGTGTTTCTACAGCTGGATGCTCTTCCTAATGCCAACCACTCCGAGAGTGTAGTGGGTGATTTTATGTGCCACCGACACAGGTGCCAGACGAGGCTGGCGAATGGCCATGCTCGGATGGTATTTTTTACGTGCCACCGGCACGGCGGCCAGTCAATGCGGTACTGGCTACAGCCACGTTCGGATGGTTTTCGTATGTGCCACTGGCACTGGTACCACAAAACTACAAATTCCTATAATAATATTTTCCTCTTCTTCTGCTTTTGAAATGAATGCTGCGTTAAGAATGTGCTTGTCATAAAAATATTCTTTTCTACTTTAGGCACAAGGCCCAAAATATTTGGGGAGTGGGGGCAGTCGATTAGATCGACTCCTCAGTACACAACTGGTACTTAATTTATTGACCCCAAAAGGATGAAAGGCAAAGTAGACCTTGGTGGAATTTGAATTCAGAACATAAAGACAGATGAAATACCGCTGAGCATTTTGCCTGGCATGCTAATATTTCGGCCATCTCGCCACCTTTCTGTAAGTATTCTTTTCTACTCTAGGGCACAAGGCCTGAAATTTTTGTGGAGTGGGGAAGACAGTCGATAAGGTCGACCTCAGTACAGAACTGGTACCTAATTTATTGACTCCGAAAGGGTGAAAGGCAAAGTCAACCTCGGTGGTATTTGAACTCGAAAC
The DNA here is from genome assembly GCF_006345805.1 of Octopus sinensis. Classification (NCBI taxonomy): domain Eukaryota; kingdom Metazoa; phylum Mollusca; class Cephalopoda; order Octopoda; family Octopodidae; genus Octopus; species Octopus sinensis. Next base: position 69,528,203 of record NC_043002.1, read on the forward strand.
ATGAAGACAGACGAAATACTGCTAAGCATTTTGCCGGCATGCTAACGTTTCTTATTTCTTTATTACCCACAAAGGGCTAAACATAGAGGGGGCAAATAAGGATAGACAAAGGGATTAAGTCGATTACATTGACCCCAGTGTGTAACTGGTACTTAATTTATCGACCCTGAAAGGATGGAAGGCAAAGTTGACCGTAGCAGAATTTGAACTCAGAACGTAACGGCAGACGAAATACAGCTAAGCATTTCGCCTGGCTTGCTAGCGATTCTGCCAACTTGCCTCATTGTGTTTGTCATAAAATATTGCTAGTATATTTGTAATATATTCATATCAGACAACAATACAGCATTTTGTTTAATCACATTCTATTTGACATATTAGATTAACAAAAAGCTGAAATACTGGGAAATAATTGAGAATAGAAAGAACACAAAAGCATCATACATGTGATACATTCAACTACACAAGATTTCAAAACAAGTAGAACAACTATATACAAAATTGTTGTTCATTTTATTTTATTTTATATAACATAATCTCTTGTACTGCAAATATGTGGAATGGAATTTTTTTTTATCGTAGACATAGTTTTCCCAGCTAAATGACCTTTTACAAGTAAAATGAATAAAGCCTGATTTTTTTAGTCTAATGAAAGCACACACATTTGTGTAGTTTGCTTTGAAAGTTTATGCAATAAATATACAATTTTCTTGTTTTTGTTTTATTGTTTGCTAAAATAATACAAAAATTAACTTCTTTTACTTTAAGTACAAAGTTGACTTTGGATGTAAGTAAGATTAAGTAATTAATTAAATGACCCCTTAGTAAGTAATCTTTAAACTAGCATTACTTTTGATGAATGAGAAGCATAGTGAAGTCTTTTAGGATTTTGTTTCAGAATAATGAAGCACTTTCACAAGGGAGCCATTGCTAATTTAACTGGCGTTTTGAATGATAATTAACCCCTGATTTTATATATATCATTTCAGTTCATAATAAGGAAATTAAAATTTAATTGTTGTTTGAGCACACATCCTAGGTGGTAGATGGTATGTAATAATCACTTGAATTACATTGCACTTCTAAATGATTGTATAACTAATCAAGTAGTGTACCAGTCTAAAGATATAAATCATTAACAGTATGATATTTTATTATCAATTACAGTCAAGGGCTGTGGCCATGCTGGAACACAGATTATTTTGATAAAAAAAAAATGAACCAATATTTACCAGCATTTCTTTAGGGTGAAGAAACTCTACGACTTTGTGGTCGTTTTTTGTTCCATCATTCAATGCTTTGTCTAAGATCAGCTGATGGATACTGTCAAGAAACTCCTTCACATCATTTTTCTCATAGAAATTACATTCTCTGGTATGACCGTTGGTGTGACCGTTGGTGTGACCGTTGGTGTAACCGTTAGTGTAACCGTTCATTGTTATTGCTGTAAATGAAAAACAAAATAGATAATTAGAAATTAAAATTCAAGTAATATTTTACCACCGTTCAAGGGTGTATATTCAATATATACACTTATATAAACTGCACACCTGCCAAAAGTCAGAGAATATTGATCAGTAATTCATACTTTACTTTATATAACTTACAATATATTATTGTAGCAGCACTGTTGGCAGATTAAGTACCTGTGCTTACTGCTACTTTTAAGTAGTGTAGCAGCAGTCACAATACCAGAAGCTGATAAGCATAAAAAAAAAGGTAAACAGTAGCACATGTTTGTAGCAGGATAGTGACAAGCCTAACAATACTAATTTTCAAAAGCAGTATACATACACCAATGCTCTATTGATAATTTGGTGTTACAGCAAGATTCACTAAACAGCTTCAACTCATATATACTGTAATTGATTGGAATTCGCATCATCAGTTTGGAATCCCTATCTTGCTCAGAACATTGACCTCCTGGAATCTGTCCAGAGACGTGCAACCAAACGCATACCCTCCATCAGACACCTACCATATTCTGAGCGCCTTGTTTCCCTGGGCATGGATTCACTGAAGCTCCGGCGTCTAGCGATGGACTTGGTAAACACCCACAAGGTTATCAACCACCTCACCAACAACAACACTGAACACCTTTTTGATCTCCATGTGTCTAACACACGTGGACATGCCTACAAAGTCAGAAAACAGCACAGCTCCCATGACTTTCGGAAACATTTTTTCACGCTCAGGGTTGCTGAAGCGTGGAATAAACTGCCTGCATCAGTTGTTGACTGCCATGACACTGCATCCTTTAAGGCCCTCATGCTTCCCGAAATCCGTCGAAACTACACCTGATTATATATACACTTTAGATGAGTTGTAGTGCACCTGAGCACTGTACACAATTATTATTATTATTATATACATATGTTTGCCATTAAATGCCTGAATATTGTTTTTGTGTGTGTGCACATACATCAATGTGTGTGTATGTACTTACATGTGTTTGCATGTTTAGAAAAAACTGTCTTTGTTGATGTCCTGTAATTAATAAATGTGATAAAGATAAATTACTAAACCAAATGTCAGACTTAAAAAGTAAGCAGTGAGGTTGATATAAATGACAAAAAGCCTCCATGGCTATGCAGCAGCATGGCCACTGTCTAGTGACTGAAGCAAATTAAAGAATATATGAGAGGATTCTGTGCAGTTTTCTATCTGCTATCTTTCAGAAGTAAGGTCTAAATCAGGCCTGGCGAACTTGAATTACATTGCCGCCACTTTAATCACAGAAAGGTTTTTAAGGGCCACTTGTATAATGACTGAATTAAAAGCATTTTGCTGGCTTCCCAGACCCCGGTTGAACTGTCCAACCCATGCTAGCATGGAAAGCTGATGTTAAACGATGATGATGATGATGATGATGCTATTATTACAATAATGAATGAATGCCCGTTGATTCAACATGAAATATTATCGTTGCAAAAACAGCAGTATCTTTCTTTTTTACTTTTCCTTACAATCTTTCATTTTTGATGAAATTTTTAAAAGGTTTGTTTAAATAAACCCATTTTAAGAAAGTATCAACTGGGCCACAAGATAAAAGTCTATGGGATGCATGAGGCCCACAGGTCTCAGGTTGGCCAGCCCTGGTCTAAATGGTCCCAACAGAGTTTACTAACTAGTTATTTATCCATCTCTCTCAGGATCTAATCCAAATCAGATAATCAGAAAATTAACGAAAAGATTAGTCTAGCATATCCTAACCATCTTACTCTTAGGGTTAGGGTTAAGGTGCAATCTATGTCTCATGAAACCCCAACATTATAATCATTATATATTTTTATTTATCTTTTTCTTTTCTATTCATTAAGTTAAATTTTAGAAAAGATCTATCTTTGAAAAGTTTGACAGAGACCACAAAGATAACTTTAAGAAATTTTGTCAGATCCAAGACCCTGCTTAAGACTAAATTCTCTATTAAGAGGACATTTTCTCTATAGTATCTCACCATTACATATGACAAGATTCCCTTATCTTCCCTATGAATAAGAATTAAACATAAAAGTGGCTTTAAAATACATCTATATATTATTGATCGCACATACACAGTGTACATGTTTTGTTTATATAGGCACAGGAGTGGCTGTGTGGTAAGTAGCTTGCTTACCAGCCACATGGTTCTAGGTTCAGTCCTACTGCATGGCACCTTGGGCAAGTGTCTTCTACTATAGCCTCGGGCTGACCAAAGCCTTGTGAGTGGATTTGGTAGACAGAAACTGAAAGAAGCCTGTCGTATATATGTATATGTATATATATATATATGTGTGTGTGTGTGTTTGTATGTATGTGTTTGTCCCCCAACATCGGTTGACAACCAATGCTGGTGTGTTTACGTTCCCGTAACTTAGCGGTTCGGCAAAAGAGACTAATAGAATAAGTACTAGGCTTCCAAAGAATAAGTCCTGGGGTTGATTTGTTTGAATAAAAGTGGTGCTCCAGCATAGCCGCAGTCAAATGACTGAAACAAGTAAAAGAGTAAAAGAATACACTGAATTTGCTGCGAGATAGTGTCCTGGGAAAGATGCCTACACAGTGTCAAGTGTTTAAGAACACTGGAATATCATGGACCAGGCGAGGCAATATTCACCTCAGAATCACTGAGAATGGTAGATATTGATATTTCACCATTATTGTGGCATATCAATACCATATACTCAGATCATCTCAAAATGAATCGAATCTCTGGTCTATGGCTTATATGCAAATAAGGTGAAAACTATTTGCTGCAGTGTTGTGGCATAGCACATGTGAATATCAAATTAGATTACAAATGAAAACCTGCTTTTAATTCATAATTCAATTTACATATATAATTAGTCATCTTTATTTCTTGCAGAACCCTTAGTAACCTCAGAACTCCTGGATGGAAAATGCCGGTATTGACAGTATATCTTATCAGAGATTGGCTTAATTCATTAAATAATTGTATTCAGAGAGGTTTTGTAGTTTTTTCTTTTGTTTTGTTTTTAATTGATAATTGATATGTGTTATGATGTAGGTTAGGAATTTGTTGAAGGTCATTTTTTTTTTTAAATAAAACATTCGTCAGAGTAAGACAATAACAATATCCTTTACGGACATTCCTAGACTGGTGACATCAAAGCAGCTGATGACTTGTCTGTACATTTATAGGTCACCGTTCTGTCTGAGTGGTAAGAAGCGAGGAGAGGGCCTGACCCAAAAGCAAAGAACAAAAGGTATCTAAAGATCAGGTGATGATATTAGGTTCTGTCTAAAGATCAGGTGTTATTGCTTAACTGGGTAGCATGTTAAGTTGATATGAAGGGTAAAGGAAGAAAAAAGAAAGTGAAATGAGAAAGCGGCAAATGAATGAAGTGAGAGATATCTATTTTATAGGTTTGAAGCTCAAATTCACTGTAGAGATTACATTCAAAATTCCAGGACAAATTATAAGTGTATCAGATCGTCTAGCTGTCAAGACTAGGCATCAGCCTTGGAAATGGAAGCCTGCTCTGGGCCAATGAAGTTGTTCTCTATTTAACCATTTAGCATTAAAACCGGCCATATTTGGCCAAACTATTCTACCTGTTTTATGTTTGAACATAACTTCTTACACCTACCCTACAATGACATTCTAAAAATAAAAATCACATCATTGTAAACTCAAAGCTACAAGATAATGTAGAATTAATACAAAACAATGTGAGTAAATAAGCATTGCACCTGACAGAATAATCTGAATGCTAAAGGGAGAACCATAGGTAAACATTATTAATTCAAGAGAACCTTAGAATATGGAAATGTTCGTATCACACTGGCTTGGAGATTCGAGGTAAAGATATATATATATATATATATATATATACATAGAGAGAGAGAGGGGAGAAGGAGAGAGAGAGAGAGAGAGAGAGAGAGAGGGGGAGGAAAGATCCAGTACTGATTGTCATGTTGTGGTTGGTAACCTGTCGGCCTTGTAGTTTATTGAATGGAACACGTTCAATATATTTTGTTATTGTTTACATTTGTATATCTAGATGTGTCTATATGATGATAGCAGTGGAAGAAGACAATCTGGACCTCGTTGAAGACTGCCTGGATGGTTTAATTATTTCACAGTTATTTCAAGGAAGACTTTTGTATTAAAACAAAACTGAAACTTTTCTTTCTAAATGTGAATACATTTTGCATTTATAAAAAAAAATACTTAGATTAGTTGCAAAGTTAAGAATAGTGCTGTTGTGTTGTTAATGCACTTGAAAAGAACGAGTGTGTGTTGCAGCTACCAGCACAGGATTTATATATAGGATTTACATATGAAATGGGCCATGGATCAGTGGTGTTAAAAATTTAAAACTATATTCATAGCAATCAAATAAATGATTCGTAATGTTTTTTACTTGTTTCATTTTAATTTCAGAGTTCAAAAGCGGTGAGCTGGCAGAATCGTTAATGCGTTAGACGAAACGCTTAGCGGTATTTCGCCTGCCGTTACGTTCTGAGTTCAAATTCCGCCGAGGTCAACTTTGCCTTTCATCCTTTCGGGGTCGATTAAATAAGTACCAGTTACGCACTGGGGTCGATATAATCGACTTAATCCGTTTGTCTGTCCTTGTTTGCCCTCTCTGTATTTAGCCCCTAGTGGGTAGTAAAGAAATAAGTATTTCGACCGTCTTTTCGTTCTGAGTTCAAATCCTCTCCCCACAAATTCAAGGCCTTATGCGTCTAGGAGAAAGGATTAAAAGCGGCGATCTGGCAGAAACGTTAGCACACCGGGCGAAATGGTTAGCGGTATTCGTCTGTCTTTATGTTCTGAGTTCGAATTCCGCCGAGCCCGACTTTGCCGTTCATCCTTTCGGGGTCAATAAATTAAGTACTAGTTACATCGACTCAGTCCCTTTGTCTGTCCTTGTTTCAAACTTTTAAAATAATAATACTTTATATATTTATATATTCATCTATTATTACAATATTATTTTGGACGTGTGTCTTCTTTAATGATATTTTTGATGTAATTTTTCCCGCTCTTACTTTGTAACACACATAAACACTAAAATATAAAATATTGCCCTTTAATTAACATCCCAAACACCGAGTGGGAGATGTCAATCATCTAAAATAGCGATTATATCAAGTTAATAAGAAAGTTAAGGCCAAGTTAATTGCAGAACCTTAATGAGTATTCGAAACCATATCACGGAAAACGGTCTCTAATGCTCGGGAAAATATGACAAAACGAGCTTATAAAAAAACATTTGAAGAAAACATTTTGTAAGTTGATGCTAGGAGTGGAAGAGGAGAAACTGGACTCCGTTGGAGAATGGCTGGTTTAATTGCTTCCTATTTATTACAAGGAAGACTTTCGGATTAAAACAAATTCACTAACATACTCATAAATTGATCTATTGTAATTATTAAGTAAAGAAAATAGCCTGTAACTGATTTAGGTAAAATGCTAGCAATTTGGAGTGTATGTGTGTGTGTATGTATGGGGAGTGAGTGAGTGAGTCGATATAATCGGTCTCAGTACATGACTAGTACTTTTTATATGTATCGACTACGAAAGCTGAAAGGCAAAAGTTAACCTCAGTGGGATTCGAACTCAGAGTGTAAAAATTTGGAACAAATATCGCAAAACACATTTTCTTTTCTGACGGTCTAACGATTCTGCCAACTCGCCCGTGCGGCAGTGTGTGTGTGTGTGAAAGTGTGTGTGCGTGTATGTGTGTGTGTGCGTATGTGTATGTGTGTGCGTATGCGTGTGTGTATGTGTGTGTGCGTGCGTGTATGTACGTGTGTGTGTGCGTGTGTGTGTACGAGTGTGTGTGCGTGTGAGTATGCGTGTGTGTATGTGTGTATGTGAGGGTGAGTGTGCGTGCGTCCGTATGTGTGCGTGTGTACGAGTGTGTGTGCGTGTGTACGAGCGTGTGTACGAGTGTGTGTGCGTGTGTACGAGCGTGTGTACGAGTGTGTGTGCGTGTGAGTATGCGTGTGTGTATGTGTGTGTATGTGAGGGTGAGTGTGCGTGCGTCCGTGTGTACGAGTGTGTGTGCGTGTGTACGAGTGTGTGTGCGTGTGAGTATGCGTGTGTGTGCGTGTGTGTATGTAAGGGTGAGTGTGTGTGCGTCCGTGTGTGTGTGTGTTGCGTGCGTAGGATTTTCTTTTGAAGTAGTTATTGGAGGCGGTGGTGGTAAAAGTTAAAATGTTTATCGATTTGTATCCGATTGAATACAAGAACAGATGAAGTTCGATAAAAAAAAAACCTCAAAAAAAAAGCAGGAGAAACAAAAACAAATAGTCAAAACATCGTCTGCTAGAAAATTTCAGCGACTAAACATTACGTCATTCGCTTTACGATGATGATTGGTTGCTGTAACAACAACCCGGGAACCATGGCGACAGACTGTAATAATCATGGCTGGTTAACAACCACCAACTGGCCAAGGGCTATGATATATAATGTGCCGACCGCGTCGCTAGTATCTCATCATCTTAGACTAGTTTCTCATTATTGGCTCTGCGAAGCCACTCACTCATCTCTTAGAAACCGGGAACTTGCAGAAGTATTGCGCAACTGAAGGGTTTATTGTTTGTTAGGATAAGCAGATTCCGCCGGAGTCGACTTTGCCTTTTATCATTTCAGGAAGAACTATTCAAATATTGGGATTGATGTAATCGACTAGACTCAAATCCCCAACATTTCAGGCCTTGTGTCAAGAGAAGGAAGAATTATTTGTAAAGATTATCTCGCAGCGGATGCCAAGGGCTCAAATCCTGTAATGGACTCAGGAAAATAAAGTGAGAAACCGCTGTTTTGTATCGTCAATCTGTGAATCATCATAGACAAGCGAAGTTTTTAATAGTGTTCCGGCGACCCTGGTACCTGATAGGAACCAAGTGAAATGAACCGAATAAAGTGAAGGCGAAATTAACATTTTTAGATTTTCGTTGTTTCACAATGAAAATGAAAAGAAGAAAATCAAAATAATATTTTAAAAATCATCATCATCACGTTAATCACAACCACAGCCATCACTGCAATAACTTCAATTACTGCCGCCATCGCCACTTCTACAATAATCACCACCGCCACCATCACCACTACCACCACCGCCACCATCACTACTATCACCGCGGCTTCCATCACCACCACCACCACCACCACCACCGCCATCCCTACCATTACTACTACCACGACCGCCACTATCACCACTACCACCACCGCCACCATTACCACTACCATCACCTTAATAAAATTATGCTTTAAAAAGACAATTCCGTCAGCAACCAAAGGAAAAAAAACTTATATTGAATTTGTAAGGAAAATATTTGGTTGAGTAATATTCAGTGAAACCTGAACGTGCGTGTTGTGAAATGTAGTAGTAGTAGTAGTAATAGTAGTAGTAACAACAGCAGCAGCAGTAGTGTTGATAATTTGGGGATTACGAGTGGAAATGTACTGCGAGTTAGACAACTAGGGAAGATAGCAATGGGAGTCGGCAAAACAGCTTTTTTTTTTTTTTACTTTTGTAGTAGCTATAGTGTGTGAAGGGTAAGTAGACGACAAATGTTATCCTTTCTCTTTCACAGAAAGAATAAGCATTTCTTACTTAATCAAAATGGATCTCACAGAGGAAACGAAACTGGTTCGTGGAGAAGCCGGTCCTCTCTGCCGGTACCAAAATGTGCGAGTTTGGTTTCTACTTCATAAGTAATCTTTTCTCGCTTCAATACAATTTCTCGAATTTATATAAACGAGTAGAAAAAAAAAAAAAGAAGGAAAATATAACATTACTGCTTTCCCGTATAGGTATTGGCGACAATAAATAAGGCTTTCCAGTTAGGATTCGAGACGGAACAGCATTAGAGCCATAATCATCGATGTGTATCAATGAATTTTAGAATGAATACATATGTCAAATTAGAGAAACGGATGTAGTAGTACCTATATAACTGGACCTCAATGTCTTACTGGTAATTAATTTTCTGAATCTGAAAGAGGGAATTAGAATCACCAAACAATGAGATTTTTTTTTTGTAACGTATAGAACATTGACAGATTTTGTTTTCTCACAATATCTGAGAGTTAGATAACTCCGTTTAACTGAAAGGTACGAGGAAACAAAATATAAGTGGGGATACACTTGTGAAAGTGTGCCCAGGCGATCCTTCGGTGCTGGTATCCAAAGAATTGGTATGAGGAGACGCCCATATATATATATATACATACATGTATATGTATATATATATGTATATATACATACATGTATATGTATATATATATATACATGTATATGTATATATATATATACATGTATATGTATATATATATATACATACATGTATATGTATATTTATATATATACATACATGTATATGTATATATATACATACATGTATATGTATATTTATATATATACATGTATATGTATATATATACATACATGTATATGTATATATACATACATGTATATGTATATATTATATATACATACATGTATATGTATATATATATATACATACGTATATATATATATACATATATATATATATATATATATACATGTATATATATATATACATGTATATGTACATATATATATATATATATATATACATACATGTATATGTATATATATATATTAAATACATACATTCCACATTCATGTGTACATGAATATGTAACAAAACCGTTTAAAGATCAATGACGATTTTCATGTCCAAGTAAGACCATCATTGACAATTAAAAGAATTGTGTTTCTGACAAGGACTCTTTCGCATAGATGGACAGTGACCTGTTCCCTGTAAAAACCATAGTGACATGCGTATATGACATAACATAATATGTAATATATAATTAATTCATCTATAGATTTGCCGGTATGATAATGGCTTGAGAAGAAGAATCGAAAATAAAAAAGAAAAAGAAAAAGGTTACGGTCTGTTTAAACTTACCGTTTGGATCAGCCGAAGTGAACAGAAATAAAGCGGAAGAGATTTGAAGTGAGATATGATCGAGCCGGGAGTTTATATAAGGACTGCTTTCAATCAAGAGATAAAAAAAAATTTTCCATTCAATCAAACTCTTCCTCCCGTAACAACACGCATAAGCGCAGACACAAACACACACACTTATACATAAACACACACATGTATAGATACATACATAGGTGTGTATAAGGACGGGTGTTGGGGCGTGTGTGTGAGTGAGGCACCTCTCACTGTAAAAAGAGGAAGGGGAAGGATTGTGGAAACGTAAGTTGGTCTACCTGCAGGAAAGAGGAAGGGAGTAAAGATAGACAGTGAGATAAATAGATAAACAAAGAGAGAGAGACGGGGAGAGGGAGAGAGAAAGAGTGAGAAAGAAAGAGGGAAAGAAAGAGAAAGGGAGAGAGAAGAATGAATGTTTTACATGAATAACTACACGCACAAACACACACACGCGCACGCAACATTGTGTTTTAAGCGTGTGTGTATGTACGTATGCGTCCACGTGTGTATGTTTGCGTGCATGTATCTGTGTGTGTATGTGTGTGTGAGTTCGTATGTATGCCTCATCCTTCTAGAGAGAAGACAACCAGGCTTGGGAAGATTACTCGACAGTCAGAGGCCGATAGCAAAATGTGTTGAGTGGAAAACTACTGGATATTAAAAATACTCTGATTGGGAAAATGAAGTGTGTTAGATGTATAATAATTTTTTTCATTCTTCTCTCAAGGTTCTTTCCTAAATTTCCTAAACTGCATCCTACAACATTCTCGAAGTTTCTATAAACTCCACCATCTTCACCACCACAGTCCCTATATTCTTTTTCTATCTTCTTTTTCTTTACCGGTCTCTACCTTTCTCTTTTTCTGTCTAATTGTCCCTCTGTCGTCTGCTCAGGATTGCAACTATTTATGTAATATTATATATATATAATATATATTATATAATATTATTATATATAATATTATATCATATTATATTATATTATATATATATATATATATATATAATTACTTAATCATTGTTATATGTTTAATCTCATAGTTAATCTTTCTATAAAATGTAATTTTTCTAAATGGTATAATTTATTTTTCATTATTGAATTGATACAAGGTGGGGTTTTTTCTAATTTATATTTAATTTAGAAAAATTACATCTTATAGAAAGATTGAATATAAGATTAAACATATAACAATGATTAAGTAATTATGTATATATATATATATATATATATATATATATACATAATATAGTATAATATAATATAATATAATATAATATAATATAATATATATAATATAATATATATAATATATATATATATATATATATATATATATATATATATATATATATATATATATATTATATATATATATATATTATATATATATATATATTATATATATACTTTATTTAAGCAGCAGAAAATTCAACCTATATATATAATATATATATACACAATAAACATATCTAAACGTATAAACATGTGCTGCATATGTATGCATGTTATATACACATAATATTAGTATACATGTCTATGTACACACACACACACACAAACATACGCACACACATGAGTAAATATTCAAATGAATATTTATATAGATATTTTTATTATTGTCAGCGGTAAATTTAAATAATTGATAATAATAACAACAAAAATATAGGTGGTTGCAAGTAATAATAACGTTAAATAACTAGAAAATAAAGCTTATAATCAGAATTAACTATAATTACAATAGACGGCAAACGAGGCGCTACCTGCTAGAACTAAATCCTCAGGTAAACCACCGAATAACACTGAAATACACAACGGATCAACAGAAATCGGGCAAGGGAGTAAGGATTATCAAGAATCATTATAGGACAAAGCCGTAGAATGAAGAATCGGATATATTTGGATCGTGATTTCGAGTTCTGGATAGTG